>NW_024581117.1:13425113-13546658 GCF_017639235.1 Corvus kubaryi
CCCCCCCCCCCCCCCCCCATTTTTTTAGAAGTGTTCTTCTAAGTGTAAGCCTAGAAAAACAGACCATTTTGCTGAGCTAAGATAGGAAGTTTCATATTAAGCACACATACTGCTGTCAGGAAAATCTTGCAGAGGAAGGTTGGGAGTGAGAGCAGCCCATTTTGGACAAACCTCCACAGCACCAGAGTGTGGGGCAGAGGAGCCCCACCCCACAAAGCAGTACTCCAGAACAGTATTTCAATGTCCCTTTCCTTCAGCACCCTGGCAGGATTTGGAAGCTGGCCTGCCAGCACAGGGTACTTCCCAGCATGCAGTGTCTCCCCATGTTTACATTTAGGATGCAAGAGGACACCACCCAGGGCTGGTTTCCACAGGCTGCGCGGCAGCTCCATGGCCAGGGGCAGGTGTGTGTCACCTCGCTCCGGTGCCACCAGGCCGGCTGGCCAGGGCTCCTGCCATCAAAGGGCTTCACCAGGGTGTTTAGCAGACAGCAGTGCCTCCCAACAGCTCATCTGTGGGCAGAGTCTCCCAAACCCAGCCTGACAGCAACCCCATTAAGACAAGTATGTGGGGCAATGGAAGGTGGACACAGAGCAGATCCACACGCAGGTGTAGGGCAGCCTCTGCTCCCCAGGCCAGCACTTACTGTGACAAGCACTGTGAACAGGACAGGAGCTTCACAAGCCAGGGAAGTGGTATAAGCCTTCATGGCAGATTATTCACAAATTCACTGAACTAGTAAGTGCTGAACAACCCAAATTTAGCTTTGATTCTAAGGCCCCAGGCTGCAAGATTTTTTTTAAGCAGACACTCCTCTGAATTTCACTGATGAAATCACAGCAGCAAGAAAGGCTGTTCTATTAAATGTGGGGGAAAAAGTTGTGGTGGAGCAACTCCGCTTTGGGAGCACATTTGGAGCATAACAACACAGTAAGGTATCTAGCAGCTTTTTGCCTAACCAGAGAGAAAAATGTCCCTTGTGGTATTTTGGTTAGGTGACAATTTCTTCATTTCTTACCTTTTAATTTAAACCATAATATCACAAGTATCTCCTGTAAAGACCAACTTAAAACTGCAAGAGAAGCACTAAGTCACAGCACTAACTGAAAAATGCTTAACATTAAATCCTGACGTTTCCACTCAAGGATAAAACAAAAATGACTTCTAGTTTCGTGACTATTATGGCCCAACAGTTCCTCAAGTGTGCATCTGCCCAAGTGCCTTTTAGAGACAAGACCTCCAAATTTGATACCCCAGCCTACACTGTTAACAGTTACTGCAATGTTATCTATAAAAATCTGTTTAAATTTGCACATAGACCGCTATACTACAATACAGCCCTGAGGTAAATAACCTTATATAAGCTAGCAAATTAGAATTTTTGCCCTCCAGAGATGAAATTTTCCTTGCATGTTTCAGTTATTTTGCATTCTGACAAAAACATTACCAAGAAAAAAATATTTGGGGGCAGGGGAGGAAAAGAGGCGTTGATTGCACTCCTGCCTCTCATACAATATCTTTCTCCTGCTCCATGTTTTAGGAAGGAAAAGGTGCCAAAAAATTAGGCTGTTTTCATGAAAAACAAATTACAGGTTTGGGGGTTTTGTTTGTTGTTGGGGTTTTTTTAACATCTCCAACAACAAAAGCAGTAGTTTTTTTGGCCCAGCTACAAAACATACAAAAATAGGTGAAATGATAGCCATAATTATTTTACAGAGCACCAGATGATGGGGCCATATCCTATTTACATTCAAGGCTGTATGCTGGCCATGATTCGATTTCTCTTATTAGAAGATGCATGGATGGGAATAAACTCTCAGATAGTGGAGAGACAAGAGAGACTAAACTGGAGGGAGTGTGTAAGAGGTCAAACAGCAAAATGCATTAAATCTCATCATTCACTAATATAAAGAGACACACATTATTATATTTACTTTCTCCCTCACCCTGTGCCTATAATTTGTGGTGTCCCAGAGAATTTCAGCATCTCATAGCAACAAATGGTTTTTGCTTTGGTGCAATTTTTTCTTTTTAAATCTCATATTAGGAGTAAAAGTAGTTTGAAGTTTCATCTCTTCCCAACATGAAAATAAGTAAGATTTTTCTTGATAAAAAACAACAATCAATTCGTCAGTCATTTCAGGCTGCCCTGGGTCAGTGCCTATCACTTAAAAATATATACTTTAAATTGAAATTATGAAGTTAATTTACACACAGCTCAAAAGAACAACTTCCATCTATCAAGATCTGTCAAATATTTGCTTCAACAGACCTGAATCAAAATTAAGAGTTCCTTCCTACAGTCTGTTAATCTATAATATTATAATAATGTATGGCTTTGTGCCTAACACACATTACAAAGATTTAAAACAAACACCATCAGTAAATTCAAATTTTCTATGTCTATAGAACTTCCAAGAATCTTTTCAAATCTGGAACTACATAAAAGATTCTCTATTAAAATGTACAACTAAAAAAACCACGGACAAGCACCACCTAAAACTGCTTTTCCTTTAAGGTCAGACTAAGGAATAAGGTCCACCAAAAAACATCAGTGAATGGGGTGGGGGGCAGGTGTACATGACTCTATCCTTGTCTGGTTTCTGCAATAACAAATCAAATTGGTCATAAACAATACACATTTTCCATCTTAGAAAGAAAAATCATCTTCCCCAACTCTTAAGTGGTTTTGCTCATGATGGCAATTGGCAAGCGATCTCCCTGCCTTTACCTTGATCCACAAACTTTACCTCTTAGTTCCTATTATTCCTCCTATTGAGGGGGAGCAGTGAGAGTGGGGCTGGGTTGGCATCTGGAGAACACCAGCCAAGGACAGTCACTGCTGTCTGGAGCCCCTGCACAGGATATTATGCTCTGTAGAATGGAGCATGAGGTAGGTCTGACATTTGAAATCTTCACCAGGAGGATTAAATGGCTTTGTAAATCAGGAAATCCTACGGAAACAGAACAAATTTTTTATAAAAATTGTATTTGGATGGATCCAAAAAATTGAAAGGAAAAATGTCAGTGAAAAATGGCTATAACCAACATGTTCTCCTCATCCCCAACATATTTTTCTATTCCTCTTATTAGCCGGAAGGCGAGTGGGAGAAAGAAGCCTCTACTTGAGCAGCTGAAATGTTAAGATGCACTTTGTCACTCCAGCATATCCATCTTACACATGCAAGAGCAATCCTCAGTGTGCACTTAAGGCCTGGAGTTTCACATCTGTAACTTTCACAGTGGCACTGCAGAACTGCCTAAGTGAACGAAAGCAGCAGGAAGAGGGGAAGAGCTTTGTCTGCCTGAGCCCAGGGAAGCTGCTGCACAGAACACAACAGGCCTGCAATGATTCACACCGTGCTCGTGGTGCAGCTGTGACAGCAGCCACACAACTTGAAAGGGACACCGAGTGTGGTAGTGCTGCCAGGCTGATGGAAATGAGAAGTTTGTGTGCTGCACTTTTAATGTACAACCTCGCCCTCTCCCAGAAGCACTCACTTTCATTACTCCAATAAATAGATAAAGAGCTGAAGAGCCATGCAAGAACAAACTGTGCAGCATGACGCTGCAGAACGCAGTCCCTGTGGAAAAAGGGCTCTCCTCTCATGATCCACACAAAACAAATAACCCTTATTGCTGCTGAAAAGCTCTTTGTAATAATTCAGGCTCATTTTCACTTCAGATTAATCTATACTGTTACAAACATGAAAACTATAGTAACCCTAAAATATAGTAACCCTATAGTAACCCAAAATCTATAAATGAGCACCACAGGATTCAAAGAACCTTGGAAATCATGCCAGAGAATTAAAATACAAATGAAAGCATGTTCCCTGAATCCGAAAGTCCAGTAGTTATAACTCAGATCTCTCCAAGAGGCTGGGATGAAGAGGATGAGGTTTATTTAAAAAGCACCCTTCAAGATACTGTATTATTTAAGTGGCAGCAATCAAAACTCACAAATAATATTGATGCATTACATGCAGAAACCTCAGTGCTGGGACTCCAGACTCTCCACAGACTCTGAAAAGATTCCAACACTCCTTTTAGGAAATACCTGAAAGGATACAGTACCTTAGCCAAAATTTGAGATAAGAAAAGATCATTATACCAGACCTTACAATCCTACTGCCAACTTACTGTCCTATTAAGGGATAATAACCTCCACTTTCAACAGGTTTTCAGGGTTAAAGAAAACTTGGCTATTTCTGCTGCAAACACCAGGTAACCAGACACTTAGTGGATATAGAAAAGTTTGCACCCCTCAAGGCACAAACATGTTAAAGGAAACCCCTTCTGGTGAGGAATTTAAACTTAAAAACTGTTTATTTTCTCATCCACTGCTACAATCTTATTCCACCAGCCTTCTTCCCTAGGGCTCTAAAGTGTATTTTACTTTCCTGAACAAAACATTACCTCAAATACTCTTCAGTGCTCACCAATTATCTAATGGACATAAAGCTCCCTTGGGAATTTTCCGCAGTGCCAAACTCCCATGAGGAGTCCCAGCCATTGTGCTGGTCTAAGTATCTGCTGGAAGGACAGATGCTTTATTCCAAAGCTTTTGCAGAAAAAAGAGAAGTTAACATAAGGACAACATGCATCATCTAAGCCCTTCAATGTGCCAGAGGAAGTCAAGGGTCTGCTGAAGAAGTGTCTGACAGCAACAGCACAGCAGCCTCCGGCTCCCACTGAATTTAAAGAAACTTACTGGAGAGGTAAACAAGGAGCTGAAAAGCTCTTTCCTTCTCCCCAGATTGGGATCCTTATCTTGCTCCACCTCTCCAAGGGCTTTCCATCATTTCTGTATGGAGAGCTGCTAAGCATCATTAGCTGCACCTCCTCAGGCACACCAAACAAGATTCATACACGCAATATTCAGAAATATCAACTCCTCTGGCCTCCAAAGAGAATTTTACCATCAAATTTAGTGTCATTTTCCATGGCAAAAAAAAGTCACAATGTTGTCTGGAGCACATGAGAGTATAATTTGCTGCTTTCTAGTCAAAACTGTTAAAAACCTGTAATTCACAGGTGCAAATAATCTGTATGATGGCAGAAGTGAAAACACTGGTGTTGGCTTCAACACCAGCAACATAGATTGAGTTTGAAAAACCAAACCAGTTAAACTATTAACCTTTAGGGCTGCCCAATCTTTCCTTATTAATTCAAACTAGAGTACTCACTTTCTACTACTATTACAAGTGGCCTCCTTCTCTAATGACTTTTAGGCTCACAAGTTGATATTTGCTCAACTTTCAGTTTCTTGTGTAACCTCCTCAAAACAAACACTGCTTTCCTAAAGCTTTCAATGTGAGAAATTAGCATGAAGTTTTTTTAAGCTCAAGACTGGTGAATGATTACAACCATAAAAGCATCTTAGAAAAAAGAAACCTCTTTACATTCCTCAACAAACTGAAACTGCCATAGAGCATTAAAGGAGACCTACTGATACAATTTTTACTATAACAACTATGAACTGAGATCTTAATTTCATTTCCCTGTTATTCTCATTTCTGTTCAGTGCTTTGAACTTCACTGTCATTAATCTGGAAGCTCTCAAGAGAAGCAGACCCTCGACAGTAAACTTGATCTTAAAAAAAAAAAAAAAGGAATGTCAAAAAATTCAGTTAAATGTTCGGTTTCATTATCTATTTCTATTCTAAGCAGGAGGAACAACAGCAAGAAAAGTCTGAAAGCACTGACATTGACCTTAAAACAATTTGCTTTAATATTACTTTTCACTTAGCTCACTAGTTAAGCCCTAACAATGCAGTGGATCATTACCAGAAGGAAAAATATTCCCACTTTCTGGATATTTTGCTGTGCCACATGAACCAGCATCGCTGTTTAAAGGACCTTTTCAACCCTCTGGTTTTTTCTCAGGACAAAACCTTACACATTGTCCACATGCCATTTCCACGTTGTTTATACAGCCCCACTTGCAGGATCTCCTTGCTGCAAGAAGGACCTCGAGTGCCTCCAACACCAAAACTAACATGTGTTCTGATAACAGGAGGCAATACCAGGAACAGCTTCCCGTAAGTTGCATCAGTAAGGTTCATATTTCACTATCTGCATGTGGCCTTGTGCTTCAGAGAAATTCCAGCTCCTATTTATATAATTTTGTTGCCAGAAAAGCGGTTTAACTTACACTGAAAGTCCAAATGACCATTAGCTAGAAATGTTATACTTAAGATGCCCATTTTCAAAATCTTTACAAAATCACTAAGTGATCTGACCAACCCCATCTGATTATAAAACTCCAGGAGAGGTCATAAATGCTTCAGGGCTACATCATTATTATTAACATGTGTAGAGAAAAAAGTGAAGGTTTTTAGCATATGCAGTGTATGCAACACCTTTTAAGCCCTGAAACAGTTCAAATTTACATAACTATTTCATTTCAAGCTGCAAGAATTTGCTGGCAAAAACTGTTTCAAGTTGTCAGTATTTTTAATTAATTCAAAATGGACAGCATTGATCACTTTTTGTAACAGCTTATCAGATGATTGATTACTTCTAATCAGGCTGAACACAGAGGAATTTCTCTAGAAATACAGCCCCATCTTTCCCTTTGTCTGAGTACCCAATTACATTATATGCATAAAGAAGAGTTGCCTTTTTGCACAGAGATTTTCCTAGTCCCATACAAGGATCCATTCTGCTTCTGACATTCCTGTTCCCAGCCAGTTCAGCCCCTTCTGCAGCTGGACCTTCTTGCCCTCCATGGCAGATCATTTCTTGGTCACAAATTACCACTGCAGAGCAGTTACTACTTGAATTTCCTTTTCACAGGCTCCAAAGCTTTGGGTTCATCCTCTATTAAACCCCTCTGGGACCATATCTTTTCAATTTCTCATACTCTGGATTAGCAGTAATCTTCCTCCTCACCTTTGTCTCAAGGGATAATAGGAAGGAATTAAATCCTTTCACGAGTCTGACCTGACTGAAAAAAAAAATCTCAGTAAAAGCTACAGTTTCTCTCTGTTTTGACAGAAGAGTTCCCTGTCTCCCACTCCAAGGAAGCCAGGCAGTTCTGCTACTGGCAGGATGTGAGAATTTCTATTCATAAGAAGTACAAAGTCATCTGCATGTCTAAAGCAGACTGCCCCAAAGCGACTGGCACCCCTGAATCTTCAGGCAAACTTCACTAGTTCTCTTTCATCCTTTTGGAAACATCTCTTCATGTTGCTAAGGTCAAGGTTTGTTAGAGGGCAGGGCTTTCCCTGTCCCTGGGGGTTGTTTCTGTGAGTAGCCACTGCTTGGAGTGAGGTTTCACTTACTACCTCTCTTCCAACAGGTGCTGCCCAGATGGAGCAAAGTGATCACATAATGGAAGTTTGGAGGCCAGCCCAGCAGCTTTGCCACCTTCTGCTGGGGCATCACTCTGCCCTGTTACTTCAGAAGCCAGGAAAGTATGTTGGAATATAAACCTCCTGCCCAGCACTTTGCATATAAAATTGCTGCATTAGGAAATAAAAAAAAAAACTGTCTCGTAATTAGAGGAGAAAAATTCAAAATGGCGATCTGTTTGAGAGAAAGGCAGAAAGTGCTAACAACTGTTACTGGGTTGGGGTTTTATCCCTCCTGAAAAAAACTAAATCAATAAAGGAATACAGAAAGTAACAACTAGAAAACACTTATTTTCAAAAGGCCAAATAAGTTAAAAAAACCCCCAAGCCATAGGTCACTGATACTAGGAGAAAGTAAATGGGTAGGATTCTGCTGATTGCTGATGTTATGGATGGCCACTACCACAACATTTCTGTGGTACTTAATTACCAAGGGGCTTTGCCATTTTTTTTCCTATTTACTACATGATTGTCTGATTGCATGGAGTAAGACAAACCAGATTTAACTAAAACTTGAAAGAACAGCCTGTCTTGCTGAGAACCATTAATGGGATTTATGTATTTATGAAAATGTTCTGAAAGGAATAGTGTACATTAAGTTCCCAGCTAAAGCAATATTCAACTGTCAGAAATAGCTGTGCTAGCTCACTGGTTTATACTCCTGAATATTGAAAAAAAATCCCTTCCTTTCCCCCATGGTTAGGAGTTTTCACATTTGCACAGCAGAAAAAACTTAAATTGGAACTCACAATTATGATAATGCTTTTTAAACACACACAATTGTGGAACATTTCCCTGGTTTACCACCTAGAAAATTGCATCTAATTACTCTACCTGTCCCAATTCTCACACATGATTTACATACAATTTTGTGAAATCTTTAAGTAAGTTGTCCTTTTTACATCACATGAGGCTCAGATATTTCAAACTAAATCCTTAACATTGCCTCTACCTACCAATCAGTACATCTTTTGTCTTCTGATTGCAGTGCTCCGAGTAGAACTTCACACTTTATAAAATAAATGTTTATTTTACAACTGAAAATCTTGGTTGTAGCTTTTAAGTACAGGAACATGCAAATACCCTTTGTGTTAATAACAGCCTCCTCTGGGACTTCTAATAAGCATAAGCACAAAAAAGGCAAAACCCATTCATTTGCTGTGCAGTTACATTATATTTTTATCTTCATAAAGGAGCTCAAAAGACCTCTGATGCGCATCAAGCTAAGCATGAACACAGCTAAAAAGGCAGTATAAAGTGCACACTGCTAGGAGTGGTTTTACTACCAGCTGAAGAACCAATGCTGACACTGAATTTTTCTTCTTTCCACTGGCTGACAATAAAGCTTAATTAACTTTGGAGAAGGGACCATCTATTGCCCAGGCACAGATCCTAGCTATAAAACATTATTATACAGCAAAAGTGTAAAAGATAACTACTATGTTTTTAAAGTCAGCATATTTTCCTGAAAATTCTTTTGGTGGATTTTTTTTTTTTTTTTTTTGTGCATTAACTTCCTGCACAGAGACTCCAAAAGGCTCCTCAGTTATTCTTACATCAACTGCTAGAGGCAAGGTTAAAAAAAAAAAACCAAACCAGAACAACTTTTGCACTTCCCAAATTCCAGGGTCTGGCAGTGCCTGGATCAGCAAACACCATATAAAGGTTAACAGTGCTCAATCATTCTACAGGGCTCCTGCAAGGCCCATTTGTCCTCCATGGCTTTGCACATACCACGCTGTGCACCACTACCCCAAGTGTCACCTCATGCCACTGTCTTCCAACTCTCAGCCTCAGAGTCTGGGTTGGTTTTTTCCAGTCCTTACTTCTGGCTGTTTCTGTTAACTCAATTTAGCTTTAAACAGAGAGGCCTACAGATGCCAACTCTAATTTCCAAGCCTCTATATCACAGCCTTGACCAGACAGATAACTGGCACAAAAGAGTGAAGTGGTGAACTAGATTTCTAAAATGCTGCCATCTGATTCCCATCCCACACAAATATGTAATTTAAGTAATGAAAAAAAAAAAAAGCTTTCGTCTCAAACATCAGCTCTTGAAATAAGTAAAATGCTGGAATTTGCATTGAGTCATGACAAGTTAAAGCTGTAATTGTAAGAAATAACCTTCTGAACAACAATAAGAAGAACATCCTTAATGTCAGGCAAAGAGAAAGGAATTACGTTTTCAAAGACTGTCAGTTTAAAAATACACAAGGTAAGGAACGGAAATGGTTTTAGCTCTTTTCACAATTTTGTGAAATCTTCATATATTTTTAAGCTTCGCCTTATTTATAAAATGTTTTATATGCCATCTTACTTTCATCACAAGAAAATTGAAACTAGTTTGTTTATTAAACTTCTGTCAGGGAAATTTAAAGGAAAATTTATGTCCCTCCGCTATTAAGACATACAGTAACTCACCTACTGGAGTAATTTCTACTCTAAGCCTTCAAGGGCACAAGAATAGGAACAGAATATTACAGCAGAACTCAGGACAAACACAGGCCTCATGCATGGTGAGAGTGTGGGCACAAGACCTGGGAAGAAAAATGGCCATCATTGGTCAGCATAACTTGGAGATTCCCACCATCAGTAGTCACCAGTCAGTTCTCCCCACTGGGCACTGCTATGAGGGGATAAGCAGAAAGCAAAAGAAGAGAAATGTCTGCTAAGCAGGAACATTTCTGGCTGTTTGCTGGAAAATCCCACTCTTCCTTCTTTCCCCTCCTCAGTACAGGCAATGCAGGGCTCAGTTTCAGGTTGGGTGTGAGCACAACACAACAGGGAAGCAGCAGCACAAGTTCACTACACAGCACTGCAGCAGGTGCAAGGCTAACAGCCAGATTCAGCTTCCTTAATTCAAAAGCTTTGTTGCACAGAATCCAACAATTATACAACCAACCTTGGCAAACAAACAAACAAACCAACAAAACAACCCAAATCCATCAAAAAAACAAAACAAGTTAAAAAAAGGCTTTCCTCTTTCTTCCCTTCTTTCTCATGGGAAGTGGACTACCAGAGCATTCAAAGGGGCTTCCAGTCCCCAAGAAGATTAAAAACTAGAGCCATGCTTCTTCCATTACATGCATTAAGCTAGGCAGAAGGCATCTGAGATTGTCCCAGTTGGAATATGGAAAAGGGATTAAAGGAAAGTAGTGCCAGCTTCAGCCATTTACTCCTCTACCCTCCAATTCCTCCCCAGTTCACACTGTAAAGTTCTTGCCTTATTTAAATTTATGACACTTTTAAAATTCTAACAGGGTTGCCAAGAGACTTTTGTACCAGTTCACGTCACAGTGTCAGTGTGAGAGCTGAGTGCAGCTGCTTGGAAGGTTTGGAAGTGATCAAGAATGTTTCTTTTCTACTGAGAAGGTGGCAGCTGCAGGACAAGTCTTCATCCTTCTCAGCTCAATCAGAGTAGCTTGGATGACCACATACAGTGTTTGTAACAGCAAAATTCAGAGCACTTCTAAACCTTCACACTTAGAACACAAAACAAAAACATAGCATGGAAAACTGGATCACAGACTTGTCCACTGAAGCTTGTTGCACTGCTTGATACTTTAAACTGTCACACAGTCCAGCAAATCTGAAACTTAAGTAGGAGACAGTTCTGCCAAATGCTTTTATTGAAGAAGACAAATGCTTCAATACAACAAAAGGCATTTATTCTATTAAGCAATTTCCACACCTTAGGAGAACAAAGGCAGAACTGAGATATGCAGTCAGCATAAGCACCTGAGCAGATGATGCCACAGGTCTGTAAACACCCGACTCCCACAGCCCTAGTGCTCACATTTGCTTCTGTAGATGACAGTGACAACCAGCAGGAACAACTTCTGTCCACTTGCAGTACAAAACCAGAGAAATATACCTTGAAGTCAATCATTCTCTGTGCAGTAAATCATTCTCTGTCTTGCTTTTAATTTGCCAAGGAACACAGCTAAGATGATTGTTACCCAGGCAAAAGGGAAAAAAACCGCAAACAAACAGATGGGGGAAAGAAAATGAGAGAAGTAGCAAACACATTCCTGTCCACAACTTCCTGGAATCAGGTTATTTTGTTCACCTTATTCTAACCTAAGAGAAAATGGTGAACACCAGGGCATTACTGGACTAAACCCAAGGGAATAAGGAGGAAGTTGCACATTTGAGAACTATAAACTTCTCACACATTTTTCAGGTGGTATTTTAGAGGGAAAGGGAATAATTATTCAAATGCCAACACTATACCCTCCTGATACAGTCATAAAAGTATAACATACCTTTCTTTTTGAAGTTATGAATAGTTGCACACTCAACTGATGAGGACATGGCTGAACACTAAGATATAACTGCACAACTACTATTTTCTAAGCATGCACATGAAACAAAACTGCTTTCAACCACAGTTGAGCACAGCCCAAATGACTGACAGAGGATCTTTGTTTAAGAATAAGCAAATTCTGTAGCAAGTGGTCTTTAGTCAGGATGTTCCTGTTCCATCGAAGCTGTGTAAACCAGCTCTCCTAAACAATAGTGTCTTCCATGTGGTTCATGTGAAGAGTTGCTGCTTACTTTTTTTATGTTAAGCAACATCTATGATGCGGAACACAACAGCAACACAGATGAATTAGAAGAGGCTCCAAAACAGTGAGGACAAAAGACTGTAGATAAAGGCATTCTCTACAAGTATCAAAAAGATCAGACAACCCCCAAAATTCTACTGTGTAGCATTCCCTGTGTTTTCCAGTGGTAAGATCAGCATTATAGCTGTACACTGAGGTTAAAAACAAAACAAACACTGTTTGTTTAAATATTGAAACCCACGGAATGAACAAAAGTGGGATTTTTGAGGTTTACCTTTCTAGGGTTTCCTGAAGGGTAGAATTTGTAGTATATCTAAAAATAGAGAAATTAGATTGAAGATAATTAAAACTGGTAGAACAATCTCAATAGTAGTAGAAAAACACAATGCTTAAATGCAAAGATAACATTGGTAGGGTCTGCCATGAGCACTCTGCAACAAAGATCCCAGGAATGCACTCACTACACTTACAGAAAATACAGTGTGGAGCATCAGCAGCTGAAGTATGCAGGCACAGATACACCGTGCAGCTGACTAACATCACAATGAGTGTTTCACATCCCATTGAATGATGATGTCTCGTTATGTCATCAGGATAGTGCATAAACCAGGCCCCTACATGAAAAAAAGTTTTTAAAACTTGCGTGTCCTGTAAATCTGTTCATACAGTTTTGCTGAAGAGATCCATGCTATATCATAGGGCAAAAGATTAAGTCCCTCAAAAAGGAAAAGAAAAAATAAAGTTAAAGGGTGTGAAATGTGGAGATGCTAGGCAGAAGGAAATGCCTGCACAGCACCAAAGAGAGCATGACATCCCTGCAGCTCTGCCAAAACCTACAGAGAGGCAAAGAAACTACAAGATGAAGCCAACAGAGAAAAAAAAAAAACAAAAAAAAAAAAACAAAAAAAAAAAAAAAAAAACCACACACAAGGAAAAACCCCCACAACAGTAAAGAGACAGACCCATGGTCTTCAGTACACTCTACTTTCAAGCATCTCTGAGTTTTGCACTTGAGGTGACACCCACAGTGCTTGACCAAATGCTTTTCAAGCAGTCAGAGATATGACTGCATAAACAATTTCTTGGCAGGGGTTGAGAAAGAGGCCAAGCAGGTATCCTGGAGTTAGGACACAAGTCCCCAGAATCATTCTTGGATCTTTGCAGAGTTAGGACTATCCAACTGCTCAGTTCTTCAGGTGAAAAAGCTGAAAGCTGAACTTGCCAATCTAATGAAGCACTGGCTTTTTATGGAAGTCCATCTGTTCCAACTCTCCAGCTCAAAATACAAGGAAATGTAAGAATCAAAAAAGAACACCAACACGATTCCAGCAAAGAACATTATTCTATTTGCTCTCCTATATCTATTTGAAATATATAGAGATTATTTGATCAGACCAGCTGTTAAGATGAAAAGAGGGTTTGTTTTTTTTTTTTTAATTTCAGAAGTTATCTGCAGTTTGTAGTTGGGTTTTAGTTGTGTTGGGTTTTTTAAAATAGTATTTATGTATTCCCACAGTATAGCTGCTCACTTTGAGGTGTTTTATTTCCATATCCACTACAAAACACTTAGCCAAGCTTTAAATTGCAGACGAATCTCTGCTTTCATTGTGAATAAAGCTTGAAATGTGGCAAAATTTAGTTGGAATAAGTATGTTCTTTACTGTTACTGATAGGCCAGACTGAATATCAACTGAGCAAAAATACCAACTTTATTATAGAAACAGTCCCACTGAGAGAAGACTGCCTAGAACTGCTCATTTTCCACTACTCTTCTACAAGTTACTTAAAACTCCTTTAAGGAACTAAGCTCAATGCTTGCTTTTCGTTTTTGTCACAAAAGGAATGCAGCGTTATTTTGAAATTGTGCGAATTCAGAATGTACTATCAGCACTATCTAGCTAAAGATCAGCTAATTCTCTGTACTCACATGAAAATACAAGTAACTCAGGGTATTCCCCTTCCCAAATAAATGGTTTTTGTACAATAACCTCAGTAATGAAGAATAAAATATTTTTGCATTATGTCTTGAGTTCTTATCCCACGATTTAATTTGAATACAAAACACTTTACTAATAATCAGCAAAAAAAATAGAAGTCAAAATAGCATTGTTGAACAACTCATTACAATTTTCTCACCACAAAGACAAACCATAAACCCTTTCAGCAATTATTTGGCTATAATTCTAAACAAACAATAGGTTCTGCCTCTATGAACACTGTTGTGGTTCTAATTTATAAGTTATGCAAAATATTACACAGATCACTCAACAATCCATCCTTAATGTACCTGAAGAGGTCTTTACAATCCCCAGTGAATAATTCATGTTTCCATTTTGCCATTCTCCTACAGCATAAAAGAAGCAGCTTTAATTCAGGTCTAACTTTGTGATCCAAACACCACCAAAGACCAGTCAAAAAGCTTAAGGAGAAATTGCTTTACAACGCCAAGCTACTTCCCAAATGGAAGAACTAAACAGTCCTAAATATATTTGAAATAAAACAGCATCTGAAGAGATTGGCCATATGCTAAACTGTCACTCTCCCATAGTGAGTGATGAATCAAGCTGGTTGTGTAGCTGGCTGCTTACTACAATACTGTTCATGTCACTCACATATGCTGCTTTGGCAGTTATTACAGTTTTTTGTAAACCAAGCAGCACGTTAGATTTGAGAACAAATTACAGACCAGCTAAAAGCACCAAACTCCTGGCTGATTGCCAAAGAAGTAGAAGAAACACTACAAAAGACTGGAAAGATATAAAGAGAAATTGCAGTACCTTTGCAACCTGCATGATGAAAGGCATAAGAAAAATCCAGGCAGCTAGACACGAGTCCAGTACTCAGCGTTTGCTGGGATCTGTGCAATCTGTGCAGTTTTCTGTCATCTGGGATACTGTAAAGCCTATGGCAAAGAGAATGCACAGAGGGAGGAGAACATTCACCTGCAGCACCTGGGGAAGATACACCAGGAATTTAACTAGCTGGTGAGCACAGGCTTCTCACCAGTGTGAGCACTTGGAGCTTTTTTCCGTGCTTGGCACAGAGGTAAAGGAATCCAGTCCCTATGTTAGTGGCCTAAGAGTCAAGAGACTGCACAGTAAAATATGCAAAGCAATAAAATGCTTATAGTGGATATGTTTGAATCCCTGGACAAGCTTCTGGTTACTCAAGAGTTGCAGCTCAACAAAACCAAGCAAATCAATCCCTGGAGCATCAGTACCTGAGGAACAAACCATTACAGTGTATCTGTGGCCAAAAGGACAAGAACTCAGCTCTTAGTGAGCTAGTGGCCAAAAGGACTAAGAACTTAGCTCTTCACTGTGTTTGTTACATTCCAAAGGAATGTCATTCTCCATATTACCCAGAATTTGCATTAAGAAAAAAGTGTTATTTTGACAACTTTTTAATTGAGGTTCCTAGCATTATCACATGGACATGTGTAAAATATCTTCTGATAAATCAGAAGTTGAGGGATTTGGGTTGCAGATTTGTGGTGAGGGGAGAAATGGAATACATCTGTACTTTCTGTAAACACAAAAGCACTTATAAGGTACAAGGAGTCCTCTGAATTACAACGTTTTTTATAGGCTGGACTCTTCTTGCTCTTGATTCATTTTCTCTTCATTTACTTTTAGGCTACATTGAAGTTTCTGTAAATGACAGAACTACAACATTCTGTTCTTCCTGCAGCTGCTTGTGTGCCTTGTCTAATAGACAAGCAGAGTTTGACAGAGCACAGATGCAGAGATCCTGGCCTCCATGGAAGCACTGGGCAGCAGATGGTGCAGGTAAGGCACCACAGTACAAGTCCACGCCCATGGTTGCTCTGCTGAGTGGTGCTGTAACACCCAGGCCTAAATACAATGCTAAAGACAGAGATGCACACACAGCTGTGAAGGGTGCTTTGTGAAATACTGATTTTAGGTTGATACTCGTGAACAGGCACCTCTCTAAGCCTGACCTAACACCTTCACTGAGGTCTGTTATACTACTTTTTCAGGTACTGGAGATAGTATATTTGAGGAAAGAAACTTAGTCACTTTCCATCTTTAAAGAGCTTGACTCCTGGTTAAGCATCCCAGACAAGGTCTACCCTGTTATTTGCTCCATCATCAGAAGGAATTTGAAATATCCCATGTTTCCCATTACATAGAACAGTCACTACGTGCCAGACACTACCAGTTACACTGAAATACCCACAGTCACACAAAAAGCTTTGTGAACCCAATAAAGAGAAGATCAATTTGATAACAGTAAGGCTTCACTTTTTTAAGACACAGACAAGAAAAATATCCAATTTCAACAGCAATTCCAATTAAACAAAATATTTAACTGTACCATTGGTAGAACTCTGGATTTTTTAAGCTAGAGTAAAAGTTTTAGACAATCATTTGACTTACTGCTTTTACATTTCAACCGTAATAAAAGTGTAACATTGCTGGGAGAGGTTTTAAAGGTCCCCCGGGCCTTTTCTGTCACACACTCCCTCTCACACCTCTCGGTCTGTTCTGAAATCACATGGGGGCTCAGGTTAGTCCTATTACTCACTAACACAAATAGCCAGAGAAAACAGGCATAGATATATTAGCAATTCTTTCTGAAAATCCTGCACATTCTGCAGAAGATTACTACTTCCCCTCTAAGTTAGCAGCAGCGCCTTCAGCTGAGGGATGAATTCTGAGGAGCCCTCTGTCACTCGGAACTGGTACATTTTAAATGTTGAAATGATGTACCTGGTCCTGTTTCAACACAGGCTTGTGTAGCATTTTAATGTCTTGCCAGTTAGTAGCTGGAATCCAACAAAGGGGATACAAGTGCTATTACTGGTACCTAATGGATATTCTTCTTGAGCTCAATTGCTGATCTACATTTTGAATAAAGGGCTCAATTCCCAGAGGCAACAACCTCCTTTCATTATTGCCCAATGCTTAGACTAAAGGAGAATTCTCGGCAAGTGGCAAGTAGGGGCAGTGTTCATATTTCTGTTTCAAGGTTCCCACACAGATTGCATTACACAATATTAAGTGAATGCAGGTCACATCCAATACCATAAGATCTATAACTGGACATTTTCCTATTACAGTCCTTTTTTATTCCTGTTTTAAAATGGCTTTTTATTCAGAGCATTCTTCTTGGGAAAAAAAACAGACTTAAAGAGTATGTAGTAACAGTAGAAAACTCTCCTTTTTGAGCTGTCCCACCCAAGATGTGCCACTAGCTCCCAGCTGTGTGCTCACAGAGTTTGCGTCCGCCTTGGTCAGCTGCCCCACACAGTGCTGCACTCACACTGCTGTGACTCACCACAGCATCTGCTACCAGACAGAAATCACATCCTCGCTCAGGTTTCAGGGTTCCCTCAGCAACAAAAGCCACCCTTGCATGATAATACTCTTTATTGATGTAGAGACACCCCCACAATTCAGCTTAGCCCTGCTTTAAAGCAGCACTCCTGCAAGATTACACTCACTTCCAGTTTATCTCTGCATCCACACCTGCCATAAGAAAGGGTTAAAACCCCAGCGCTGGAAGGCACATCCTGCAGCTCCACTGGCTGCAATCGGAGATGCCAAGCCTACCAAGGCTGCCCTTGGCACAGGCAGTCCTGAACACCAGCTTCAAAGCATTGCTCCTCTGCCACATGTCTGCAGCTACTGCCACAACTGCAGAATGCAGAGTATTCTCACTCAGCCACCACTGCTGAGCATGCTGCTGGAGACACAGAGCACCGTTAGGAAAATGAGTCACCCGTTTTTGGAATTCTCTCTAGATAACTGCACGATAGCTAATAACAGATCCCCTCAACACTTCCCTCTGTGCCCTTTCTGTTCCTCCAATATATATGCAGTAGAACACTTCACAAAAGTCAGAGCCTGAAGTCCAAGTCTTTGAAATTCCTTTGTGGGTTTTTTAACTCCAGTGCAAGCCACACTTTTAATCTCACCCCAGTAAGGACTAAATGAGAACTTGGTTTGTTCAGGCCACACATTCAGGGAACACAATCTTCTGTCTCAGGAGTGCTCACCTGGGAAATCACCCAAACCATCTGAAGTGCCCCTAGAGACACCATATACTTGCCAGGACTTAAGAGTTGTTGACACCTAATTCTAACTTGCATTTTAGTAAGGCTTTTAAAAACATGATTAATATTTTAAGACTGTTGATGAAATGGCATTATCATCTAGCAAAGAAGGATTTTCTCTTAAACAAAAATATTATGGAGACAAAGAGCAACTTCTTTCCTAGTACCACAATAATAAGTATATTAAATGCTCCTTCTTTAACATATAACATGACTACAACTTCTAGAATGTTGTATGATTTAACTTGTCTGGGTTGTTTGGCTTGGATTTAATTGCTCAGCCAAAAGAAAAATTTCTTTCAAGACTGAAGCTGCTGCCTTTCTTTGCATTAGTAATTCATACAGAAGTGCTGTGTGCATTAGACAATCTACCTGTTTGCTCACTTAGAGACCTCCAAGCAGGCTCAGCCTCCAGTTTAACATTTCCTTGCAATCTACTGGCATGCTAATTAATAGCTAATCAGAAAGTCCCTAATAAGTATACCAGATATTTAGATTCAGACTTGCTATTTTTAAAAGCTATTGACTTATAGCATTTAGAATGGCGAAAATAAATCAAAGTCATCCCATGCCACACAATTTACTTCCAGTATTTTTCAGAAAAGAATAATTAACTTCTACTAAAAATGCACTTGTCAGAGAGTATCAATACTAGGACAGAAAAAATAATGGCAAACGTGAAATTCCATGGGTATCATTGCATAAGGTTTATTTTACCAAATCCCTTCCCCCTCATCCATGCATAATTAATATTTATATTAAAAGAAACAGCTGACATAGCACGTTAACAGACTATGTCTAATGTCATGCAATTAACTCTCTACTCTCATCAACAGGAATATCTATTTAGATATCAGAGGAATAAAGCCCATGGTTCATTCATTGCTGAGGAGAAAGAAGATAAAAAAATGAAAATTAAGAAAAGTCAAAACTAAAACCCAGAAAATGGCTTAGCAAACCAACAAGCCACAGCTGAATGCCAAGCCCTCCTGTCAAGGTGCCCTGCTCACACACAACTTTCAGCTGTGTCTGTGACTTACCTAGAGACTTCCAAGTCCAAATCACAGAAGTGACAACTCTGCCACTTCCCTCTCTTCAACAGTAACCTGGACAGACACACTCTGGACTCTGCTGTCCCCAGATGGGCCAGGAAGAGACTTACTGATCTATTATTCCACCAACACTCAGTACACTCACCGTTATATTAAAATTTGACTGATGAGGAAGTGCCACCATTAATCCACTTATCAGTAAGACTGTGGCCCATACTGGAAGTGGATAAACAGTGCACAGGAAGCGTTCACACACTGTACCTGCAACAGGTTTTATTTGGCATTCACTTCACAGCTGATTGCTACCAACAAACAACAGACATCCGCAGCGACAACTAAAGACATCATGAGAGACTATTCAAAAAGTGTAAGTTACGTAACTTAAACTTAACTTTTCATACGAATGCTGAAGGGTTCTATTCCTCCTGGCAGAGAACAGGATCATTCTGTAAGAGCTGCTCATGCTCTGAGCGAGCACTTCAAATCAAATGCATGCGAACCACCTACAGACTAACACTATTTCAAGACTGATTTTTGCTTTCGATATACTTTTTCAGTCGAGCAGAAGAAAACAAAACTCACAATTTGAAGTTAGCAGGCAATAGCTTGGGTTATTCAGTTATGCAATGCTTATGTCTCTATGTAAAAGATCACAGATAATAAATTTCCAACTAGCCAAGCATCAGCCCTGCTTGCAAGGTTAGGTTAAGGGCACAAGAATGAATGCTGAAGCACAATTCATTCTTGTATCATGTCAGATATTTTGGACTCTCCTTTTCTTTCGCACATTAATTCCAGTGCTTCAGGGAAAGGCTTCCACAGGCACAGCCTGAGCATGCCTCTGGTGTTTCTGACAGAAAACAAAAACTTGCTGAAGCTCTCTTCAGGAAAGCTCTAAGCTTGAGCAGTGTTTTCATCTTACAAACTACAAACATCAAATCTGCAGGCTACAGACAAGTGTCTCTTGGGATTTGTGTTTCTATACCTATGAGGATGACTGAGCAGCTTTATACTCTCCTCCTGTATCCTCCCTCTTCTTAACCTAGCTGGGAATAAAGGATAGAAAGAAACACACAAATGCCCCACACCCCCAATATCAGCAAGGTGCAGAGGTAGAGCAAAATTGTTACAGCAGGTGATGCCAATTAAAAACTCCCACAACTCCAGTGCAATTCTGGCAATTTATTCCACAGTCTTAATTCCTTCAAAAGTATTCTTTCCAGATTTCCAGCAGTTATTCTTCATTTCTTTAAACTATTTTGCCAGCCACTGTGGGGAGAGAAGTGACAGACAGAAAAGAAAATATATAAAAATGAGCTTCCCATCACTTTTTACTGCTCAGTTCTAGATTTTTTTATATATATAATATATATAAAAAGATGCTTAAATGTCTGCTTGTGTTAGCACAGCTCTTCACTGTGCAGATTAATCATACTCCACTTCCTGCCTTTTAATATAAATCAGTGTTTTAAAATCTTTTTCCGTTTAATAAAAAAAAAAAAAATCTTAGCTAGAATATAAAAGGACTCCACAAAGGATCAGTGTCAATCAGGACAAAAGCACAGCCTGACCTGGTCATTGCAAACGCCCAAATTCATTGATTCAAAGGAGCCATGTGTTTTAACTGTTGCTATGCTCACATACAAATTACAGTGATTAAACAAAGCTAGCAGCTGCTTTTCACAAGAGAGTCTCAAGCCACAGCAAACAAAACTTCAAGCTGAAGGTATTTTTTTAAATGGATTAGCACATTTATAAAACAAAAGTACATTCTTTTCTCCTCTCCCAGTGGTTCGTTTATTTTTAACCAAGCACTTAAAGCATTCTGCTCTTAATCAAGTTTGAGGGTACTGTGAGATAGCATTTTCAGGAGTACTCGTGTGATTCAGGCCATGCTGTCTGGCTCAGTTGGAAGCCAAACCCAATTTGAAGAAATGCAGGAAATACAAAAAGCCTTGGCCTTCCTGGCTCTCAGCTTTTAGTGCACTGAAAGACAGCAGTGCTTGAACACAAACTCAGCCATCTGATTATCAATTCACATTTAATTTCATGGTGTTCCCTAACAAGGGTATCAAAAAAAGTCCTTTTCAGTACAGACATTTGAAAAGTGAAGCAGCTTACAGAAGAGGCTCCAAGAAACATCTGAAATTCTAAATGTAGTTAGGAAAGAGGCCAAGGGATCTGTACAGACCCACTTTATCAGCTTAAAGGAAAAAAAAAAAACAACCAAAACCCAAAAAAGCCTGATAAAGTGATTTTGAAGGTTTAAATCTTTAAAGAATTTGATTCAACTTAAGAACTTTGTTTAAGTCACCGTTTTTATCTGCTAACCACAACAAAGAAACCATCAGAACCATGACAGAAATAACACAGCCTCTAGGGCTGCAGGGAGCCTTGTGCTCAGTGGCAAAGAAGAATGAAATCCTCCTAGATGCATCAAGTCCTCCAAGATGTGTCCTCACTTTTCAGGATACTGCATTATCTGTTTTTGACAGCTGATTTTTCAAACTGGACAGGTTTCTACATCCCATCCAACTGTGCATTTTTCTATGACTGAAAGCAGAAACCGGAGGGACATCTCCATAACTGTCCCATCTAAAGAGGCTCCACAGGCATATTCCCCTTCCAAACGTACAGCACTTCACATCTTTTAGAGCATTTAAGAGACCCACGGATTTTTCTCCAGCTCCTTGACTGTGTACATTACATAAACTAAAAAATGTACTAATAGAGAACAAAATTTGAGACAAGTAAACAGCCTGTCATTAGCAAGGAACTGACAGATGTTAATTTGTCTATCACTTCTCTAAACAACTCGAACATCAGAACAGATTCCCCATCAGTGGCTAGAAAACTTCACAGATCCAAAGCTAACCACCTGCAGAGTTGTTCCACACCAGCAGTACCACCTTGCTCCCTAAACAAACCACAGCAAGCTGTGTGCCAGAGGGTAGCTTGCTTTCTCTTCCCAATAAGAAAAAGAAAATGTTCAAAGAGCACAATTCTCAGATGCACTGGGATGCACACAGGAATGTGGTTACTGCTCAAGGTCATGCAAGGCAGGAGCTGCAAGCTCAGATCCAGACACATGCAGGAACATGTGAAAATGTAAACAGTCTAAACACCACAATTTTGTTTTAACCTCTGTAGAGGTCAAGTTATCCCTCCGTGCTGCTTTTTGAAAACAATCCTCCTGCAGAGCCTAGCACTGTGCTGGGTTATACTGACCCAACAGCCATAGCCTAACATACCAAACACACCTGCAGTAAGAACCACCTCGGGAGAGGATGGCAGCGTAATTTGAAACATTAATGCTACCCTGAGATCATCTTAGATTTACCCAAACAGATTTGCTAGCAGATCTGCTCAAGGTACCTAATGGTGGGGTTGCCATGGGAACACGGTACAACTACACACTTTGCCATGACAACCAGGCCTCCCTGGAATACTAATGAGTGCCCATGGCAACGGGAAGCTAAAGACAAGATGTCTGGAGACCAAATATTTCATGTATCATTTATAACAAAAGCTATAAATATATTTGTACACTTCCTATGTGAGATTCGACGGGTTTTGGTACCCTGCAAAACACCACATATGGGGCAATATTGCAAAGTGTAAGAATGATTTGGCTGCAGTATAAATGGAAAATCTTATTTCAAGGCAATGCTATGGCTGAAGTTCAGTTCCACAAACAACTACAGAAATATCTGTAGCCAACACGCCCCAAGTGTGCATCGCCTTGCACATGGACACAATTGCCAGCCCACGATGGAAGAGTTACCTGCACACAAGGCTTGTCTGTGCTGTGCCCACCAGAAGGGTGCTCCCTACCCAGTGCAGAATCCTGTACCGAGCATGGAGCTGTCTTCCATATGGCAGCTACTGCAATTCGTGTTGTGAAGGCAGCAGAAAGCACTGCCTTGGTATTTCAGAAAAGGCTCATGACAAGAGATCCTTGTCACTTTATAGGAATATTCCAGCAACTCAGTCCATGAGCAGTGTTTTACACCTACTTGTTTACAGAAAAACAATGCACTGCAGCAAGTTACACATCAGAACAAAATGGTATTAAAAGTGATAAAAATCTTCAGTTAAGTGACATCTGGTGCCTTTTTTTAAGTGCTCTCTCTACAGATGAATTTCAGAATACTTTCTAGATATTTTACACGGATTATCAAAGTCTAAGACATTTTCAGGCATCCTGCCAACAACCTCCTATCATTTAAAAAAGAGGCGGCACCAGCTGGAAAGCCAGTGCAGCTTGTCCCAAAAGCACTCTATGTGATAAGCCACATCAAGAGACAGAAAAATTTTAGGTCCCAGGGATCACAAGTGCCAGGATTCAGCTCACACCAGCAGTGCAGAAACCAAAGGTAATAAATCCTACCTTAGATTTTTCCTCGTCTTATTATTTGGTTTTATTAGGTTATACAAGTTTATTAGGTTGTAAGTCTCCTTGCATGAGCTCCACCTCAAAAATACAAAAATCAGGAAAGCATTAGCAAGCGTAAGATTTATCTCCTTCCCTCCCTCAACATCCATGATCTGTGATATGTATTTATTAACCATCTTCCAGGTGTAAATAGATCAACTGCTGCATTTCCTCAGCGACAGAGCACAGAGATCAGCAATAAGGGATAAAGAACCATTCTTTGGGTGAGGTATTTCACAATAGTCCCATGGCTGCAGAGCTGCTCAGGTGCCAGATTCTCACTGCTTTGGACTACAACAACTGATGCTATCCCAGTGGCAAAGCCCCCAACCCCCTGTCCCTTCAGCAGATCTCCTCAAGCCTAGAAGAGGCAGCCCCACACCAGACAGGAACTTCCTGGCCTAGATGAGATGCATCAGCTACACTCACCCATCTTCTCACCTACTGGTAGAGGCCAGAAGGAACCTCAAGTACCCACACTTGGGAACCCCATGAGTGAGGGCACAAAACAAGATCTGCACCACTGACAGTTTTCTCACAGCTGTAACCCAAAGTCATTCTCCAGTTTGCTGCAGGAATGTCAAAACTGGGTAAGCTGTGAAGATTTCTACCCATGGAAGTGGTGGAATCGTCATCCCAGGAAGGAGTTAAAAGATGTGTAGATGTGGCACTTCAGGACATGGTTCAGTGGTGGACATGATCTTATGGATCTTTTCCAGCTTAAATTATTCTATGATTCTATGGCTACATCTGAGGCCAAAGTGCTACGGAACAGAAATATCTCAGTAGCAGTTCAGCCTAGCACATGAGACTAACCTGGACTAATCACTGGCAAATCCCTCTTCTGCTTCCAAATGCTGCTGGCTTTGGCCACAATGTTCCAAGTACACATACACAAACAATATGAAACCATCACATTCAGAGTTATCAGACTGGTGCAAGCGCTGGCCATGATCCCATTAAAAGTTTTCAGTCAATTGCAATTCAGTGTTAATTGGCATGTTTGGAGAAACCTGAGGAAAAGGCGTGGGATGAAACAGCAACACAAAATGCTGGCCATGGGCCTTGGCATTAAATTTCAGATCTAGTCACTTTACATAGTACCCAAGGACAAAAAAAACCCCCATATTATCAGGATAAATGAGCACTTTTGTTTCATAAACTTCAGTTGATACAGATGAAGTCACAAACAAAAAGAGAAAAAAGGCAAGCTGCTTTTTTAAGCAGTCTATCACAGAGCAGATTAACACGTCCAGCAAACATAGCCCATAGTGGACCTTCAAGCAACAAAGTTTCCCAAAGAGGAGCATAACTTGCATTACTTTTCTTATAAAACACATCATTACTCTACAAAATTTGTCTTCTTGAACCTAACCTGTTTGCACAGTATTTATTCCAATTATTAATGTTCAACTATTTCAATTCCTTTAAATACCACAGAGCCCAGTACACAGCCCAGCTTTTCTTCTGTCAGCACTGAGATCCAGTTTTAACAGGAGCTGACTACAAAGACAGGAAAAGCACATTTGCAATAAATTTCAAGATTACACAACAGCCTATCTAAGCATGCGTGGCAAAGACTACTCTTTTATTCTAACCCTATTTTTCCATTAATATTTTGGGTTGTGGTTTGTTGGTTTGGGTTTTTTTCCCCCCAAGCTGTTATTTTTCACTCTCTCTCGCACTCCTTTCTTTGGACTGTTTTGTATTATGTCAGAAGACACGACAGGTAGTTCCGCAGTATCTCCTACCAAGAAAAATACAGAATTTAATTGATCTGTGGTCGGCAGGGGCAATTACTACTTAGAAAAAAAAAAATGCTGGGATAGGCACTGAGTGGTGAACACTGTGTCAATGGATAAGCTGTCCCAAGACAAATCAGTAATTTCAGCATGTCTGGGGCTGAAGGCCTGGTTGCATATCTGCACTTTATTTCCTCCTAACAGTAAATGCAGTGATATGCACACAGAAGAGCAGTGTTTCTTATGCAGAATGCACTTGCACACTGTGACTGCAGACATCTCTGCATCACTCTGAAAAATAAAAGGACCCATCTTATACAGGAAGGACTGGCAGCACGGCCAATGATGGTAGCCAGGCAAGCAAGGCAATTTAAGAACAGCAACAAGATGCCATTTCCCAAATAAACCAAATTAATTCCTCCCTGCATAACTGACAATTAAAAAGGTTTCATCTCCTCGAAAATATGGGAAGTCCCGTAAGTCCTATCTAAGAAACACACATTAAGATCCACCCCAGTCAGTTTGGGCTATTAGAGCCTTAAATCCTCTTAATCCTTCCCATGCTATTACTTACTTTGTGTTTCCTTGTGAAAAAAATCAACACCTTCCCACATGGTTTTTTTGAAATCCCTCTTCTCAGTTAATATACTTAGCTTGCAATAACCTCACTTCCCCCCTCGGCCCCCAACACTACAGATATTGAATAGCTGTGTTACTTCAGGGACCAGTCATAAATGTGAATGATGGCACTTGAACCTGCTAAACTGATTAAATGCTGAAAGGAAGGATCAATTACCAGAGAAAGGCAAGCTGGGGAGCCATACATAACACACTGCAGACAGAACAAAGAGCTCCTACTGCCCCGATTTAGCACAATCTGTAGAGCAAAAAAGAAAGGAAAAGCATTTGGAAATGCTTTCTTCGTTGCAGCTTAGTGTATCCACCTTCCTCCAGGAGAGTCAGGCAAGAGAAACACATCCTCACCAACTGAGCTTCTCAGAAGGAAGAGGCAGAGAAAGGAACTACATGTTTGGGCAGAGGCAGATGTGCTTTGTTCTCTGCAGTATTTCACTCAGCACCTATCTATCCAAAATCTATTAGTGATGCATTTCAGATAAAAAACATTCACTTCCAAGTGTCCTTGTTTAAATGCATGCACAGGAAAGCACAGGAGATAACACAAAGCTACAACCTTTCTGAGCACAGAGCTATCCCGTTCAGCAAAGCACTTCCAGATTATACATGGGAACAGCCCTCAGAAGAAATGCTTTGAACCAGAACAGCAATCTCATTACTTTTTTGACAAGATGCTCTGTAAAACAACAGCCAGTATAAAAAGCATAACCTTTTTGAGCAGGACCAAAAAAGCAAACACCCACCCCCAGAAAAAAAAAAAAAAACCAAAACAACACAAAATCTGTCACGACCAATGGGAATTTCCTGACTGTGTAGCAGCCCGATGTGACTCAGTAGCTTTTAGGAACAAAACCGTGCCCTCCCTGAACTGCTCAATATAACACTTCAGATGGGCCCGTGTAAACAAGATACGCATCTTAAACACCTAAGTGTCCGAAGTGGAAAAACGCAGTCGGGGCACACGATCCGGCACCTCCGGGGCTCGGCGCGCTCAGGAGCCGCCAGCGCGGGGCCCCGGTGCCACCTGGTGGCCACTGGCACGGCTGCTGCTGGCCCTGGGGCTGCTGGCCCTGCTCGCACGGGCTGCGCTCTCCCGTGGGCCCGGCCCGGGAAGCGGCTCTTTTCCCCAAGAGATGGAAAGCCGCTGCAAACGCGGGGCAGAGGCAAAGGGCTCTGCCTGCTCACAGCGGGACCTACTTGCCACACGCCTCTGGAGGCTTGCTCAGGTAGTACAAAAGCTCTGCCCAAGTGTGGCAACGACAATGGCTTATTGCTCACTGCTGTGCCTACTGTTTTCACTTTTTCAGTGAATGAATTCTTCTTTCCCCTACGCTTTTCATTCACTTCCCAACTGTACCAGCCTCAGAGCCATTATGTAGCTATAAGCTCCAGCAATAAACCGAAGAGGTGTTATCTTTTATTCAACTGACTGATACAGGTGGGAGAAGAGAAAAGGAGAAAGTCATTTCACACAATAAAAACCTTGTGCAGTTTCCTCTCTTCCTGACAGATTATAAAAGCCAAAGGTTATGCAAGTTTATATGAGACCTCCTCTTTTTATATCTTGAAATTACTACTGCTAAAACACTTCCACTGGAATTACTAACACCACCCACCTACAACAGCTCCAGGACTCTGGCTTCTTTTGCTTTTCCTTAGTATATGTCACCCAGCTCCAGGATATTTGCTTGGAGGTGAGCATCTGGCATTGCCATCGTACAGAGAGAGAAGTCTGCTGTGCAATATCCCATAATATGAGTGATATTTAACAAAATTACAACTGCCCACTGACACTGTAAGAGTAAAGCCATGTCATTTGTAACGCTTGGCCACGGACACCAGGGAGTGGGTGTGGGAAGTGCGCACTGGCAACTACAATTCAGAGCCTTGCAGGGAAGCACAGAGGGGGATCTTCTTTAAAATGACTAAGAATGGAATGAGTTCGTAGCACACACTGCATATGCTTGATGAATGAGTTGTAAAATAGTCACAGGCAGAGGGAGAAACAGTGAAGTCAGGACTTGAAGGATAAACTTGAATTTGGTCACTCCTGTTTCTAGTTTTTTCTTCAGATCCACCAAATACTGACAAAGGTGATGAGTCATGCATGTTTTTTTGATCTCTCAAAAGCAGTAAGCTATTCACAGAAAGCTGAATGTCTTGCAGGAGAAAAATGCTAGAAGGCTTGAAATAAAGCAGTAAGTCTAACTTACTTAGACTTAATAGTCTAACAAGTCTAACTATGCCCAGACTGTATCCCAGTATTTGTCTAGAAACAGATACACATCTCTGTAGCCACTCTGCTTGACCTGAATCAGTGAAACGTGGCAAAATAATACCATACAATGTTTGCTGGGAAGAGTGATAGAATGGGTGATTGCTTCTAGCAAATATGCAGGAAATTAAAGTACCTTCCCCTTCTTCCACTCACAAAAATGGTCTCAGTACATGGAGCAAAACTTGGAGGAAGCACTTAGGCAGCAACAATGGTAACAGGACACTCTGATACTGACAGCTGGCCTAGAAAGATACAGAGGTGAAAGTGTTGTGAAGGAATAAAACAAGCAATAAGCTTGATTTCTGGCAACTAAGGAGGAGTTACCAATGTAATTCACAAAAGAAAATTCAGATCTGTACAGAAAAAAACTTACCTTTATCCAGGCATTATTATAAAATAATTAAGGAGTGAAAAATCCTGAATGCAATCGTGATCAGCATGTCTTGCTGTCCCACATGGGCCCTGGCAATGCAGCGCAGCACAAAGCTTTAAGAGTAGCCCATAATTACACATATTCTCCCTCACTGGTCTGTACCCTGAGAAGCCTTGTGCTCTTCAGAAAGCATCACCTACAGCACAGACTAAAAGCTTCCCATGTATGCTGAAATCCTGTAATTTTGGTTTGCATCAAGCCTTACGGCACATTTGCAGAAAGGTGAAAGAACACATGCACTGCAAGTCTGCTGCTGCTGCCGAGAAGCACTGACTTAACACACAAAACAACTGCACCTACAAGCATTCATTTCTCTTCGTAGAAAATACAGCTCCACACACACTCCAGCTGGAGGGGAAAGCCACACAAGGCACAAGAGCCATCACATCCAGCAGCTGTTTGATGCTCCCCAGTTCTGTTCCCTGGTTTTGACACGGATTCTGAGCCCGCTAAGCCATTTCAAGCTCTTGGTCATCATTAGAGTTTTACAAGCCTGTCCACAGACCTTCCCAATTTTGAGAAAATGTGTCTTCCAACTGAAAAATGGCACAAAAGACTAAAGTCAACATGTTTTAGCTATGCCATTAAAAGACTACAAACGAAACTCTCTGATCACCTTTGTTGTTTCCACACCCACACCCCATCCCAATACAGGCAATGGTAAATCACCATGGGCGAAAGAATTAAACAAGTGAATTTACGAATTTAGTCAGGTCACCTAGGGAGGACGGACTGACTGCTTCCAGTGAAGGTTAAAAATATAACACCCAGGGTCATTATGCAGTAAGCTTTGTTGCTGTGATCGTGCAGCACATACCAGACAGTGGGACAGAGCTGAATGTCTAAAAGCACAAGGACAGGCGATGAATATTATTACCTCAAGATCAATTCACATCCCTGCTATTGTAAAAGCATTCTTGCTGGTTGCCATTCTCCAAGACCCTTCTCATTTCTAAGTCATATGCTATAAGACTATGCTCTGCAACATAATTATTCTCTCAAAAATGTTTTTAAACCACAAACCCCATTCAGTGCAGACCACCACAGGCTGGTGTGAGGACCCTTGATGTACTAATTTTGAAGCATTATGAAGTCTAAAACCAAAATTTCCTACCCTGATGTCTCATGGTTCACTAAATAAACATCATGTTACTGCACACGGAGAACACTGTACTTGCTACTGGTGTTGCAATCGAGTTGGAAGCATGAAAATATGAGCTTAGCAACACAGCCACCATTTCCTACTATTGACATTTGTACTGCTGCTAGTAACAAGTATTAGAGACCCCAAGTTTTTCATTAAGTAATTGAGTTGTATATTTTCTTCTTAGTGGGCAAGATCCTGGAGGATCTAATGAGAAATCTCCTGTGCTAGAAAAAATTGTGAAGTTTCCATGCATTTACTAACGTCCTTCTCTATAGGAGGAAAAAAAAGTGTCAATCACCACATGAACAGATTTCCTGCAGAGAACTGTGATATAATCTGTGGTGCCGATGTACAAGCAAATGCTTATGAGTATTTGGAAAATAATTTCAAAATGCATGAGTTAAACACTGCTTCTAGCAAAATGAAGTTCTCTGGGTAACAGTATCATTGATGCAATTCATGGCCCTTACAAGACAGGAATATGTTCTTGGGTGTATGAATTGACATATATTGCACATACCAGGATCACTCTCCATCATGACTGTTATGAAAAGTGAACTTTTTTTAATTTCACAATTCTCAGGGTCTTCTGATACTAAAACAACAAACTTCTGTTCTGCAATAGCATTGCAAAATAACAAGTTAACCTCCAGGCTAATAATCAAGACACTGAAGGATCACTGACATTTGGAGGTTTGGGAAAATGCAAGAGAGATGCAGTTCCATGAAGCATTGCTGTCAGAAGTGGGAGCACCAGAGAAACCACCGCCACCACCAGATATTCATGCAGTCAATTCTTTAATCAAATTCCTTAGCATGTTTGAACAACAAAAACCAATTCTATAAAACAGTTATATTTGGGAACTAGACTAAGATCTAAATATATCCCTATATCTACAGGTCAGGTTTCACACACATGATATGAGTAAGTACCAAGAGTAATTTATTTATTTTCTGTTTATAAAAAGTAACATGCAAAGCAGAAAATGCAAATCTACAAATCTACCAATTCAGATCCTTCCAAAAAGTGGCATTCCTTATTTTCATATCACACATGTTAACAACAAGAATACTTTTAGATGGTACAGGAAATGATATAAGAATACGTGTTATGGAACAGGGAATACAATAACCTCAATGTCTACATCATCCTTACATGCTCTTGTGTCTATGCAGAGACACAGTTCTGCAGACCACAGTGTTTTGATCCAATGCTATAGTTTTAATACATCACTTATTTTTAACTTACTGTAAAAAGAAAGTGTTTTTCTTCCTCGTTCTTTTCTGAATGCTTCACATGCCCTTCATATATCAACTCCAACACCATGTTTATTTTAAGAATAAATAATGCAAAACTACCCTTCTTCCCTATGCACTTGCCCAGGAAGCTCAGGTTCTGACTCAAGTGAAAGCAGACTTTCTGCCACATCCACTGCTTCAGCACTAGTCTATTACTGAATTTTGGTTTAAGACTGAACTCAGAAATGGTAAATAAAAGTTAAAATCAAATGTACCCACCCTGTCTTTTTCCACTACATAGCTTTTTCCCAGTGGTTGCAAAGATGACAAAGGTAATTCCAACAAAGATGGTGCCTAGCAGGTCTCTGAGGCTACAGAGGACTGAATCTCAGGCTATGAGCAAAGTTAAGGAACTTTTTAAGATATTAGGTAATTAGATGAGAATTTTAAGAACACTTAAAATGAGTACAGAAGTGTCCATTCAATAGAAAGGCTACCAATACAATTTAAATGATCATTTCACCAACTAACTAAACTTTGGCATCACCTTGATCTACCAGGTAGATCTAGTATGGACTAGCCTTATGCAAATTGGTCATTTCAGTCAGTAAAAAGCAAACAGCTAGGAGACTGAATAAATAAGTGGAACTGAAACTGCCAGAGGCAGAAACTCTTACTGTAAATTGTAAGTTACAACAAGAATGCAAACCTAAAAGGCAAGAAGAAACTCTCGTCCTTTCTAAAACTGTGTCCAGAAAACAACAAATGCTTGCCTTTGTACGAAAATGTCTTTGGTTACAGAACATTCTTCCAGTTAATTTTTTATCTATCCTTCTCCTTGACAAACAGACACATATAACAATCAAAGTAACACAAAGAAAGAAAGAAAAAGAAAGAAAGAGAGAGCAGGAAGTAATAGGCAAGGAAATGCAACCATCAGAAAGCCCCAAACGCTGACCCCCAGACACTTGTTCCAAAGCCTCCCGAGATAGGGAGTTCTGGAGACCACAGGCAGGACTGGCTCAGGCCCTACAGTGCCAGAGCCACAGGAAGACCATTCCACAGGTAAGACCATGAGGATGCCATGAGCAGGTTTTTTTAACTTTTTAGGAGTGCCTGCCTATGACACAACCCCATTTTTGTAAGGATGAGCAATGTATACCCACTGGGCACATGGTCCTAGTAACTACATAACCATAAAGGGAAAAAAAACCCTCTTTGGTTTCTTAAATGTGTTCCACATCTTTAAACAGTCTCCACACTGGATCTCAACTTTATTTTTGGTAAACTTTAACAAAGGTTGGTGGCAAAGCTGCATGTGACACAATTAAGCAAGTAATTTTGTAAGCACTGGAACTTACCCCGCCTGCTCCCCACCCCGGTTTAGATTCTCTGCTGTGCAGCAATACCGCTAAGCCCACACTACAGCGCACAAACTGGGAATGTGCATTTGTCTCCGCACCTATTTTCACAAAGCTTGTGGAAAACTAGCTTTGAACTATTTCTGCTCTGTCAAATTTAATCAAAAGCAGCCAAGAAGTTCAAAATGTCTCGAGTGTCAGTAGAGAGAGGCTGACAGAAAGGATTACTAGTGCAGGAAAACCCAGATGAAAAGTACGTTCTCTCACCAAAAACATTCTGTCAGCTCATTGCAGAGTTATGTATTTAATAGGTCATACAGTAACACACTTGGAAGATGAAAGTATATCAATTATTTGCCTGGGATCTTTGTCTCCTCAGCCAGCTATCCCCAGATGATTACACTCTGTTAGCAGAGCCACCATGGGCACTTTTAGGATTCAGACTTCTTCCCGTACTTGGCTCTGCTCACAGCTTCTGCCTTACTTCTTGCACCTGTCAGCTCCTACAAGAGATCTTACCAGCCAGCAGAGGCTGTGGAAATGAGAAATAGGACAGCAGGTCGCAGTAACTCAGGATTGTGTGCCCTTCCCTCTCCTACAACTCTCACAAGCTCCTCTGGCTTTGTCTGCTGCCTTCCCAAACCAGCTGATGACAGCAGCCAGATGAACTGGAGGGGCCTGTGGGAAACAGCAAATCAGCTGGACACAGGCAACAGGAATGGAAGCAGCCACCAGGGAGGTTCACAGCTTCCCCTGATCGACCTCCCCACACATGAGCTGCATTGCCTGCACAGCTTCAGCCTCTGTGGGGCACTGGGCAAGTAAAGGTGCTTTGCATATCAGATCCCACACATTGATCTAATCTTGGAGCTAAATCAATTAAGTGTAAGTGAAAATGAAATAATAGCTCTCCTTTGACTAAATGCAGAAGTTTAAATAGCTACAAATCACACCCTTCCTCCAAAACCTTCCCTGCTTTTCCAAAACATTCCAACAGCATAAACTGTTTATACTTCAGAGGCAAGTGCATACAATAGGCATAGAGCTTGTTTCCAACACAGTAGAGAAATAATTACACTGAACTTTTTACCCCCCACCTGCAATTCCTCCCCAAAAGAAACAATTGCAAGGCTAAACAGTGATTTAGCTGAATGTTGACACTGTGGTTCAACAACCTCCACAGTGCTCACATGAAACAGTTCTTCTGCATGCTCAATAACCAACAAAACTCATAGCAGCAAAAAACAATAAAAGGAACTTGTAATTTCCTAATCCTGAAGCTGTTAGACCTCTGGAAGTATGTATGCTTTGGGGGAAAAGGGGGTAAGTTCTTTCCTTTCATTCTCCAATGGAGAGATTTTCATAATAAAAATAGAGAATTTTTCACACCTAAAATACCTAGCTGAGCCAAGCTTCCTTACAGTAACTGATTTACAGACCTATTTTTTTATCAAGTGAACTCAACACAAGATTTGTGTTTTAGCTTCAGCTTTAAGGCTTTAATTGCATTTTCTCCATCTTGCACTGAGCCTTCCAGGAAGACTCTGACTCATGGTCACAACAGTGCTACTGATTTCTGGCTCTAACACAGGAGTACATCCCTGTTCTGAAGAATAATTCATCAGGTGCTACAGTCCAATAGAAAGTATTAATACTCCCAGGAACTGTCCTGAAATACAGTCAAAAGCAAGAAAAACAGCACAATATTAGTATAACTTGAGTAGAAATTCTTTTACTCGCCCTTTTTTGTCAGGGAGTAAACAAAGATGTTTCTACTGAAGGACACTGCAGTGGAAAGGTGGAAAGTAATCCAGGATTCATTAATTTCAGTGTAAAATTAAACACCCACTCCTGTCTCTGAATAGCCATTACGGACACAAAGTAGTAAACTTGGATCACAAAATCAGGATAAAAAAAGCAACAGCTCTGAGGGGGCATTTATCCTGTAATTTTTTGTGGTTTTACCTAAAGACTGAGTCCTGCAAAATGCTTGTAGCTCTGCAGTTGATATTCCACATTTGAATTCCTATAGGCAAGAAATTGTGATCATTGATTTTATATATGAAAAGACAGCCCAACTCTCCAGAAGAAATTAGCCTCAAATAAAACCAAAAAGAAAAATACCGCTTACAGAATTTTCTTAGATCAGGAAGTCTTCAGTGTACGGGACTGTTCACACAGCTCCTGAAACAACTCATTCCATTCCCCACCCTCAGGGACCTCACAGTTGTGCAAGACACTATTTCAGACTACAGGTTATGAACATTATCAGCTGACCAGCACAGAATATGCTTCTCAAATCCCTGTCTGCATGGTACTTCTGCTTGCTCACTTTCTCAAAAAAATAAGCCCCAAAATCGTGTCACTAAAAGGCATCAGATTATCCCAAATAAAATAATGGGGAGGTAGGAATTGTTGGCAAGTACAGAAATGCACATACATTATCTTTTTCTTCTGTAAAAGCTGATTCTTGTAAGTCTGACTTGACAAAAGCACACATAGCATTCATTTGTATCACTTGTGACTCTCAAAACGCCCTTTTGTGCAGCTGCTGGAGGGCACTCTAAGCACTATTTGTAATTAGATTAAATGCAGTGAAAACCAAACCAGATCTAATTTGGGAAGATGCACAGTCGAACATCTTAAGGCCAAACTCTTAAATTTAAGATAAAGCAGCTGTTGCCATCTTTGCAGTTTTTATGCCAAAATACTTCCCATTTCTGAATTAAGGAACTCTCAATTACAAATAAATATTTCACTTTTCAGATTCTGTGGCCTCTGGAGCAAGCCAATTTCTAGTTTTCTTTTATTCTCAGGGTGGGGGAAAACCCCTCCTACAGAAAAATAAAACAAACTAAAAAAACCCTACAGCAGGTCAAAAAAAAAAAAAAAAAAAAGGCCTCATTTATCCTCTTACTTCGAGATACAAACTACAAATTGAGTGTAACCACCTATGTCAAAACTTAGGGATTACAGCCCCTTCTTCAGCAAGTTATTTGACTAAAATATTTTTAGCTTTTTTTTCATTTAAGTTGGCACTCAGCAGTGAATGTGCTGAGTTGTTTTTATCACTAATTCAAACAGTCACACTCTCCCATTCACTACAGAAAAGTGCAAGTCTTTCTTCAGGTTCTCCTTCCAGATTTCTTCCTTATCTATTTATTCATCAAGAAAATGCTTGAGAGTTGCCAATACCAACATGATTGCTGTTCTTTTGCTTGGTAACACTACAGAAATATTAAGATGACACAAGGAAACCTTTTGTTTCTCCTGTCCTGATGGCATAGAATAAAACCACTTTTTTTGAGCAAAGGACACAGTTTTGGATACACACTGGGGAGAAATAATGTACAAGATTACTGCACACTGAAAACAACTAAATTTCTATTTCCACCATTGCACAAAGATCCAAACTTACAAAAGAAACCCACTCAACACACACAAGAATAAATAAAAGCACTTCAACTACGCTACAGGAAGAGTGTGAAGGGCAAGAAGTCTTGGAAAAAAGCTTAAATTATTTAGACATGCATACAGGAGAAGGTCAGTTTGTGAGAAGGGGTAAAACCTGCTTATCCAGGGATGTCCAGAACTATGGGACAAAGAGAAAGGAGGGAATTCCCATCACAGGACACAATCCCATGTGCTACCCTACATGTCCTGTATCAGGGACTCTCTCAGTACATAGCAGAATCTTTTTCCCTTCTTGTCCACTTCAGGCTGCCTAAATTCAAACTGGCTGTTGAGACAGAGGGAGAAGGAAAGATGCAAGCTCCCATCCCCACCCCTAGCTCTGGGATTTTCCTACTTCTTTTGGGTTGCAGTTACATGGCAGGTTCCTCAGTTGCATCACACCCCTTGTGTCTGTCGCTTATAGGGGAGTGAAACACCCCAGAATTTATACCCATTTGCATTTGCTTCAGACACAGTTAAACATCAATGGGCATTGCAAGTCTGTTCTTGCCACGTGGAAGTTCTTTAAGGATTGCAATCGCCTTTCTAAACATGAACACAGAAACCGGAGCTGTGTCTGACACCTGCTGCTCTTTCAGTTTCTTTAGAGACTGAATTCTTTACAATAGTCTGTGCAGATCCTTCTCACTCTAGCACATCCAGCGCATTGGGGTAGCAAAATGAAATACCTCTGACATCACAATTTGCAGGCAAAACCTCCCACCTTACTTTCCAAAGTCTCCTTACCCCAGCAGAAGCTCCTTGTGTTTTGCATTTCAAATAAATCTGTTAGTGAAAATGACAGAGAACAACATCTCTCTGAAAACAGCACCTCATTTTTTGATGGGGAACCTCTAGGGTTCCTTTATAGGGAGGCACACCTAGAACACCTGGATGGGCACAGAGTGGGGAAGGATGAATGAGGAACAAATATGCTCAGGTCTGGTGGGAGGAAAAAAATCCGTGCTGTCTTGCTTTGCAATGACTTTGCTGTACCTTCCATGTGATACCTTCTGAACGTGAACTCTACAACAGTTTTGATGGTTTGGCAATTTCCGACACATTGCAGTCAGTGCTTATATATACAAATATGGCTTTTAGGAGCAAAATATTTACCACTCATTTAGAAAAAGTGTGAAGCAAGACCTGTTTTCTGACTGTTTGACATTTTCCATCTATTACTAACTTATACTACTTTGACCTGGATTTTCATTAGCATCGGGAAATAGATTGTTTTTTCAGATCTGATACTTTCTCCCATCCTTCTTAGTGCTTCAGTATAGCTGTTACACATACAGATCTGCAGCTAATCATCATATACATTTCTGGCTTATGTACATGTGCTGCACCTACAGTTCTTCAGGATCACACCAATGTTAAAAATGCAAGTTTTTGAGGACTAAAAGAATATTCTTTTCCCTCCCCTAAAACCCCAACCTTTCCCAATCAAAAACAAACTCCATGTTCTAATTCTGAAGTGCACCACCCTAGCTGAAAACACATCCAAATATACTCAAGTATATCTATCAAGATGCACTTTAAGTTTTGTAGGACAAGAAAAAATCTGGGGAAAAAAAAAAAGAAAAAATGGAAAAATACTCCATGTCACGTTTTCCTAGGTATTGGCATTTGAAACTGATTTACATTGCAAGATGCTTGCCTGGGGGAAAATCTTGGTATTCTCAGTAGTGTGCATGATTAAAAATTAAAAATTACTCAAAACATCTCATTTCAATACGAACATATCACAGTGAATGTATCTACAGCAGAAGACCGTAAGTTAAATCCCATGCACATGTTGGCCACTACTTTAAATGACAGGCCTTCAGTTATAGAAATCAGCAGAATGCAGAGAGCCACAGATTGTCCCTCAGAACTCTTGGGCTTTGAGAAGTGTTGCTGCCTCAATGTCAGTGCAGGATACCCATTGTTAAGTCAATTTGAAACTGATCTCTTCCTAAATGCCATGCTTTAAGACAAGCCCTGATCACAGGTATTTACAGACACCACCTGAGCTCACTCAGCTCTCAGAGCTCAGCACTAAGGCCTGCACCAACCCCAGTCATCATCAAAATCATTCTGGGGAATAAAACAAAAATACAAGACCTAAATATAAGAAATAAGCAGCTCAGACTGCCCTGCAACCACGACAGAGTGAACTTTGGAGGATGAGCCTGAGCTCTTTGTGACCATGAACACCATTTTCTGCAGGCTGGGGTAATTTGTGCCTTTAAACACCCTGAAGTCATTTGTTTAGAACGTAACTGATGCTCATCGTGTCCTAAGAGAAGTGGAAAATCTGTCAAAATTAGCACAGTCCTGGACAGTTTATAATTCCTGCCAAAACAATAAAGATCCTGAAAATACTGGGAAAACATAACATGCCAAAAGCATTTTTTTACATCTGATACTCACCAGTAAGCGTTGGGGTGGAAGGGGATAAGCAGTGAGAAGGGGAAGAATACCTAGGATATTTGATGTTTATACATTTAAAAGGTTTTCAAACCAGAAACTGGGTAAAGATCCCCAAACATTATATATGTTTTGTATGTAAAGACTTATTTTCACTTGTTCTCTTAAATAAGAACAGGAGAAAAACTATTTGTATACAAATGCAAACTGAAGAACTTTCTGCTAGTCCTAAAATGTCATGAAATACAGGTTTCTTCCATTTTAAAGCATTTTACTACAATTTAGGGAAGATTAACATTACAGTGTTACCCTCTTTAGTTTCTTTTTTCTACTGAGCATGCAATTTTCTACTTGGCTAATCACTCAGACATGATTATGAAACAAAAGTATACACATCACTGAGTCTCAACTGAAGAGCAGGGAGCTCATTTATTAGAAGTTAGCCATGTCAAAGAAATGGAAGCAGATAAACAGAGTTTTACTGCTAACTAGCATCAAAACAACATCAGTTTTCATGCAGGGTTTTTTTTTTCCCCCCAAGCTGTGGCAGAGGATAGGGAAATGAGAAAAATTATTGCAGCACCTTATTTATTTAACAATTGTTATTTAGATTAATTGTTGTTCATGGCAAGTGTTATTTAAAAATAAACTACAATATTTCATCATGAATAGCAATCCAGGAGTTTGAGTACAGATTTAAAAAAACCTTATACCCCATTAAGATATACATTAAAAAATATTAAGCAATGTATTGCTACCTAATTTGTTTCCTCTTAATTGATTTAACTGGTAGTAAAATGAAACAAATCTCTGGATCCATTTTCAAATTAAACTCATTTTTTACAACTAGCAGTTGTAAAAGTGGCCTTTCCATCTTTAACAAAAGCATTTGCTTGTGATTAGATACTCCAGTGAGTTTTGCTCACCTGGCCTCATCCACTTACTGCACTCAGAGATGCGCTGTGCATTTCTTCACCTTAAATTCTATATGCTCCTGTCAGGTTGGTCTGCCTGGTTGCTAAATACCCAAAAATGCAGTGACAGACATTTGTGTTGACAAGTACCAGGAGAGAAATAATCACAGTTAAAAACAGACAAGAAGAAATAAATTTCAGATGAGTGATTGACAGCATTAGTGCAAATCTCAAAGAGCAGAAAATGTTTTTTCACCACCAATTTTTAGGAAAAATTTTAGGATTTGGGGAAAATCCAATATCAATGCTAAGGATGACTCTCCCTGGTTTAGCAGTCAGAGCAAGACCTCAGAGCATCCAGCAGTTCCAGAAAGCAGAGAGCTCACTCACAGTGGGATTCAGGAGTTCCCTGTAACACTAATGGGGAAATTGATCAAGATCTCGGAAGGAAAATGAAACAGTGGTTTCTCCTGGTGTTTGGGGTTTTTTGTTTGGGTTTTGTTTTTTTTTTTTTTTTCTTGGAAGGCAATTCAATGGGCTTGGGAAGGTAAGAATGCAGCTTATTCCAGCAGGAGACAAGTATTACATTTCACTAGAAGTTGAAGGATTCTGAGTAAAACAAACTATTGGATAGTCCTCCTGTGATGTTAATTATAGGCTTTTATGAACAGATATTTGACCACCACAAAATCAGTTTTCAAACGTGCTTTTACTCAAAGAGAGGAGAAGGACAAGCACTGCAAGTTTTACCACTGTCTACCTAATCACTATGAAGAAGAACAATAAATTGATGTTGAAGTAGAGGAGGTTACTGTAATGTCAGTCACAAAGGGACCAACTCTCACACCCGGAATCAGGGCTTCTATCCACGTCAGCAGGATTTTGAGCCCCAGCTTTGTTTGGCATGGTTCATTAAATAAGAGGCTATTTTGCAATGACCAGTTTTCTGTTCCAGATTCATTGCCACCACAGACAAACACATTCATACACACAAGGGGACAGCAACACCTGCCTCACACACAGCAAGAGCAACCAAGAAAGCTTGCATGCAGCCATGGAAGACAGCATTTGTAGCGGATGGACCTTAACAAAACCAGCAACTGAGCACCTGGCCCTGACAGGAGTGCTAGCAGAGGGTGCACTCAGAACTGCTGACTGATCACACAGCAGCAGCCACACATTTTCTGTTCATCCTTTATGACAGTCATAGTAACATCTATTACCATTTCTTAAATGCTCCACAATTGTTATTTTAATAGTATTTGCTACGTGAAAATCAATATAATGCATGGATACATTTCCAGGAAGGTCAAACTTGTTTGTACATAATACTTAAAAATACATAACTTTTATCTGTGCTTTCCAAGGTTATTAAAGAGTTGTGCTGAGGAGTACTGTATATAATTTTAACTGACCAAAACCCTAGCAAGGACTCTGAGCAACTACCACAGCTGGATGTGCTACACTTACATCAGCAACAACTGATACAAACAAGAACAAAGGAGTCTTACATAATAAATCACAATGTTTGAGTGGTTTATTTACACTACTACTGAAGTGTTTTCCAGATACTAGTGTCCTTCATGCAGAAGGCTTAACATGATTATCATGCTGAACTGCCAAAATCCTCTGCAGTGCATGGAATTGGCACCAAAATAAGTAGATGACGAAATTACAGGTGTCCGAGACCATTACTTCTCCTTCCGTGGAGCAATCTGAATGACACCCATTTTTGTTGACTAAATGTCACAGTCCAGTTAAACACATCATGTGGCTAACTAAATTAAATACTTTACCCTCTTTCATTACAATACACTGTGTTTAACTGTAGGGAAAACAGGGCATAAAATAAACATTAAACATAAAATGCACCAGCTTTACAGAACTTGCTGTTACTTAGGAGTATCTTTTCACACACAACCCTCTTCAGTAAAGATTATCTACAGTGGGGACATAAAACTGTTTCTAAACTTTCTTTCTCCCCAATATTAAACCTTTGTAATAACCATATTTGGAATATACCCCCCCAACAAGGAATATATTTGAGCTCAGTGTGAGGTTAATGATCTCTGTGCATTCGCTTTTCAAGCTATAGATCACTACTGAGTATTGTATTTTCCTTCGCTCCAGAGTCTGATCAAGGGAACATTGCTTGACAACACCACATTCTTTAGGAAGATGGACACATTAAAGACAAGAGAAGGAGACTGCAAGAAAGACACATGCATTTCATTAGAGTTACGATGATTGGAACAAATACAACACAAAATGAAAAGCCCTTAATCACTCCAGAGCCACGTCGTTACCTACTTGTATCCCGGTAGTGAGCCATTCTAAACTGCTTATAACAATCCAGTAGAATTCATTTCCAGAATAAAGTACACTTTGCTTGGAAAGAGGTTTAAATTCAGCCAAAAAATATGGTTGTTTCTATCCTGTAAAACCAAAATTCACCATTGAAGTATCAAAGCAAATCCAGCACCATCATTAAAGTGGGGAGAAAGAGCCACAAGCAATAGCATTCAAGGTGCCAACTAGGGAAAAGACAGCTCTCAGAGGGCAGTAGCAAAGAACACTACCTAGAATTATGATTTCTTGGACAAAAGCTGCTTGTTTAGCTGGATCACAGATCCTGATGGGCACATGAATGCAAATAAAATATGAAAATACTAGTATGCCAGCAATGCAATTACTAAATCAATCACAATTCATAATAATCATCCAAAATTGGGAGCTGGGTTATTGCCCAGATAAGAGACAGAAATATTTGGAAGAGCAGTTACAAGCAGCACAGAACTCCACTGTCCTCTCCCACATGAGCCCAAAGGACTGATACCCACTGAGAGCTGCTGATGGTGACGGAGAGGGGCAGGAGGAATGTTAACAATCTTCCCCTTTTGACCCACATCAGGCTGAGATCACAAAGCGGCTTTGCAGGGATGGAGCCCATGAGAAGGAATACAGGCCACCCACAGGAAGGTATGCTGAGCTGACACAGACTGATGTATCTGCATTCTTCCCTTTTTTTTTTTTTTCTTGGACCAGTTTGATTTATGATTCAATTAGAACAGCAGACTGTATATCTTATCTTTATATTGAAACCATTGCTGTTATCCATGAGACTTGATAAAAACAGCCTCATTTGGGACTTACTGACCTTCTCATTGCTGGTCCCAGGCTTTTCCAACCACTAAACCAGGTGCACGTGAACATGTCACAATTTTTCATTCCCTCCAGAAAGATGCTGTTTCCAGTGAATTTCCCTAGAATGCAGGATTAGCTCCTACAGAAGGATTGCTGGAAAAGCATATCACCCTTCAGACTTGTCCCATTGTTTCTGAATGCATTTGGCTTGCTGCCTCTGACACCTGGGTTTCCAACACCACAGCACTTATTTATGAAACATTACATCACAGATATCAGAGGCAAGGCTTGGTCTATTTACATAACACCTTCTGCAGCAGTGAAGCCAGATAGCAAAGCACCTGCCCTGCTCCCTGCCACAACAGTCCTGCAGCCCCTCTCTCCCCAGCTACAGCAACAAAACACTTCTCAGAACTGTGCTGGGAGCTACACTGCCAAAATGACTAAAGGCTATAAAGTTTAACCTGTATCAATAAAAGGATAGTGCAAAAACCTCAAGAGCAAGAGTACCTTACTGAATTAAAATCTTCACAGACTGATAAGAGAGGGCAGAGGAAAATAAACAGGGTTTTTAGCAGAGGATTGCAAGCATCAACAGAGCTCAACAGGAGATTTGATGCACTAAGGGAGGGAGCAGAAAAAAAGAAAAAAAACAACTGAACAAAAAACATGGAAGAGAAAGTTCTGTGCTGTGTAAGAGTATTTGGAAGTAAGGCACCTGAATGACATGTTGATAGCACAGCTTGAATTCCCAGCTGAGGATGCAAACACCAAGTCTGAGACCAAGACAGCCTCGAGATCAGCCTTGTGCGCTACATATGCTCCCATTTATAAAAGCTGAGCCCCTGCACTGGTTGCTGCTGTTTCACATGGCAAATGTTTACGAGGTGGATGCCATTCAGGAGGCCCTGGCCTTTTCCTTATTCACGCCAACTAACTCGCACTAGAGGCTCCTATCACAGAGTAAGGCTGCCTCATGCATTTGCAAAGTCATGACCTGTGAAATTATTTGCCCTCAGACAAATGCATATGTGCTCTCTCTGCAGTATTCTTTGAACAGGAGCAAGCAGAATCCAGATATAGAGAGGAATATGAAAGGAAATTGGTTCTGCCATCAGAGATTTAAAACACTGAATCGCACTTCTAGATCGTCCACCTGCACAATGGGGTCGTGTCTGTGGCACAAGAAGTCATTACTTTCACTAATTTAAAGCCCAGTGAAATTTGAACACAATCTCTTCGTAGCTATTATGCCTAAAATCTCCGACAGCTTCAAGAGAGCAAGCCTACATGTATGTAATGTTCTCAGCTAAGCGTTGTGAGAGGCTGTTAAGAACATCTTCCATCTTTGTCTTCTTTATCTTACCACACTTTAAAGACAACTTGCTCCACAGTGCTGGGTGATACATGTACCAGTTTATGCACCTGGGATGTTGCACAACATACTCATATGAGTGGAGATATGGGGAAATAACACAGTTGCTGTGCCTGAACTCTAATCTCTCTGATCTTAACTTACAGAAATGGCCTGTGATACCCACCAAAATAAAACACAATACAATTTATCTGTTTGAATAAAATATAAAAATACTCATACAGAGTCCCCCTCTTTTTATTTTTAGGGTTGTCAATAAACTGCTTGCCTTTACAGAACAGGAGGGTAAGTCACTGAATAATGAGGTCACTGGAGGGTAAGTAATGAATAATGTTTAAGTTTTAAGAAAGTTACCAAATTTATTCATTCCTCTAGTATTCCCTTGAAAGACTGTGATAAAGTCAGTACTACTCCTTGTTTGGCCAAGTTAATTAACCTCTCCCTTAATACCATCACATGATAACTACTGTATGTTACTACTGCTACTTTTTTTAATATTACAGAATACTTACACCTATAATTAGATGCCCTTCTGCTTTCCCTGAATGCAGTATTGATTGTCAGAACAGAAGACCAGCTGACTCGCCCTTTCTGTTCAGTTCCCAGTGTTTCATTACACCACAAAGATACAATTTAAAGAGCACGCTCCCCCCTCACCACACACACGAATCATTCTTTACCTCCTCACCCAACATCACACATCAACCCCAAAACCACCTCCACAAAAGGGTCAGTCCAGCAGTAGAGAAGGAATCAGCTTCTTGGGATTCCCCCACAACAGAAACAGAAAGCTCCCAAAGAAGAGAAAAGTTACAAAGATTGTAACTGCTCAAATTAACTGTCCTCAATAAGCAGCACCTGCACGTCCCAGGAGCCTGGCTTTTGTGCTTTTAAAATCACCTGTGGGTCCACACATAGATCAGATTATCCCAGTGAGCAAAGGCTAAAAAGCAATTATCATTTTCCAGCATTGTCAGTCCCGTTCTGCAGTGTGACCAGGAGTTCTTTGCACAGTTAAGTCCAGCAACCTCGGGATGAATTTTCTGCGACCTAAAGCTGAACAGGTGTTCTGAGGAAACTGAATCTTCACAGAAACCGCTCTGTTGGCCAAGGCAGCACTAAACTATTAAATGGACAGAAACAAGTCTGGAATTACAGGATGGAAAGGAGATCTTAAATAAAATCATCCCCATGCACACACAAACCACACCCTGCCCTCCCTCTCCCCCCTCCAAAAAAAAAGGAGGGCAAGAAACAGAAAAGCAGATAATCTTCTAAGAGTGAGACACATGCAACAAAAATCTACAGATTAGTAAAATGGGTCAAAACCAAGTTAGAGTTGTTTGCATAACATGTCTATGAAAAGAGAGGTTTCCCACCACAGGCGGCTTCAGACTTCCACATTTTAAATTCAGAAGAAAAACAGAGACAGCTGCTTGAACATCTTCCTAGTGCTAAGGAATTCCTCACAAACTACATCATCAGCACCCTCAATACAGGAAGAGGCAGAAAATATGACCCCACAGAAATAAAAGCAGAGGAACTTCTGCTGGTTATTAGGCCAGGGTGTGGTCATTCATAACCATGATGATTTCTTCTTTGTAATAGAGCAAACTAATTGTCATGGAAGCTAGAAATTCCATATTCCTTTCTTTAAAAGGCAGACGTGCTTAAAATACGGTACTAGTAACAACAGCATGCAAAGATCATAAAACTAGTTTACACCTGTTCTGTGTACATCATCTGAAAATTACCTTTATTAAAATTCCTTTAAAAGTGTTTTCCAAAATGGAAAATATCACAGAGGTTTTAAAACCTAAAAACCCAGTCTCCATGAAGACTGTGGTAAGAAACCAGCTCTCCTACAACATTCATATGCCATCAACTCCTCTGTCATTGCAGAATGTTATTTCAGATTCTCCTATTAAAAGAAGCTGTCATCACAGCCTGTTTAAGGTAATAACAGGTGAGTGCAGAAGCTCAGCCAGGCCTTGCTTTAGCAGTAGCACACAGGGCAAAAGGAAATACGCAAGGCTACAGCTGTGCAGGACTCCTTTCATTAGCTCACAGCATTTTCCAAGTCATGATCAGATAGGATCAATAACACCTTCTGATAAAGTCACGATGCATACCTCAGATATTATATGGAAAGTTTGAAGAATTTCTCCTCTGAAGGGCACCAACCTCAGCATGCCCTTGGAGGAGAACAACTTCCTGAATTTTAAAAAGTGATTGAAGTATGGTGCCCTTTCCTCCCCAAAGAGTCAATGGGAACTGAAGCTTTAAGCTAAGAAATTCAATATAATCAAGTAGCTAATAGTAGATTCATTTTTGTGGGATATCCCAGGGCAGTAGAGAAGAAATAGCAGGCACTACTCCGAGACTAACCAGGGTGGGTTCTGCTCAAGAGGCTACTAAAACTGGGCAAGGCTCTAGGAGTGCACAACCATCACACGAACAGTGAGGCAGCGGCTGACACAAGCACAGCGAGGTTTCTCAGGATTTCACAATCACACTAATAAATACTTTATTGAAGCAATTTTCTTTGCTGTCCTCTTCATCCTCCTCAGAGTTACAGAGCCTGTAGCTGCATCGCCATGGCAAGAGCAGCAGAAACACACAGTGTGAGCAGCTATTATTTTCTATGTATTTTATGTGCACGCTGATGTCATTCAACAGCTGAGAGAGCAAAAGTGACAAGAACCAACCAGCAGACAGCACATGTAACTCATCAAAAGAGTAGCAAAGTTCTGGCATTTAGTGACTACTGAATATGACAGTAACAGTTCCTACTACTTTTCCCCCTCCTCCCTAGATTACAAAGAAAAAAAAAGGAACATTTCCTTTCCCATTTTTGCCCAATTTCCAAAATTTTTTAGAGAAGAAAGGAATGGAATCTAAACTAGTTTTATCAAATTGAAGAAAAAATATGTTTTAAACTATTTTGAAGGATTTGTTTTGGAAAATTCAAGCTTCAAAACTCCCCTTCTTAGGTATGTCAGCATCATAAATAGCTATTTAATGCTACACGTCAGAACTCAAGCCTAAAACCCACAGAAATATAAAATATTACCCTCATGCCTCTGATTCTACATCACTCCATGCCTCTGGAGAAAGCTAATAAGTGCCACCAGCTGTTTAAAAAAAAAAAAAGGAAAAGAAGTCAGTCTTCCTTAGGCCAAGTCCTTGCCAAACTCCCTTAAAGAGCTAATAAAACTTTGCCTGATTAAAGATTGCAAAACCACAGTTTTCTCAGAATTAATGCAACATACCAGGTCTTATTTTGTCATCCCAAGAGCCATGCCAAGCAGGAGCACAAGTACCATTGTCAACAGCTTATCACAAAACTTAAGGTATATGGGAAATATTCACACACTCCAGACAACAGAGAGTGGCAAAAATAACTTTTAATAGGTAATCACCCACTGGATTACTATGTCAATAGTTTCTACACGATGTCAAGAGCACTGAATTTTGAGAAACAGAGTCTATAAGAACAGAACTCCAAGAGCATGGAGTGGAGGGGGAAAAAAAAAAATCAAAAATTAAGCTGCTAAAAATGTAGGCTAAAACCAGAGTAAACAACAGGGGTGGGAATTTGCCTGCATAGAACAATTGTCTAGAACTGAGGCTCAGGTGGTCTGGTCTGTATGCTACACAGGCAGGGGCTTGGGAGGGTTGTTTAGAGTTTTAGTTAACTGCAAAACTGCCATTTTCCCCAAAGTTTTCAATGACTGAAGAACATTTGCATGTATTATTGTTTTTCAGAGTAGCTATGATTGGATTTGCAGTCTTACAAATCACACTTAAAAGCTTATTCTGGGAAATAAACCTTCCATTTTAGGAGTAAATTATTATTTTTGTTATTTGATAACAACATGTCATACTTGAACAGCACTTAAGTTTTCTCCTCCCCCTGCACAACAACTTGACCACTGTCTCCTCTCTTCCCACAAACACCCCAGTTTTAAGCTAAAAGTGGCAAAAAGTATAAAAGTTTGTCATTTCTAAAGTTCAAAGATCTCTTACAATCCCCAAATTTTCAGTACCTTAAATACACCAACTAGAAACACTTTGGAACAAAACACAGCACTGTAGGTGACCTACAAGCATAATTAACTTCTAGGCATTGACTCTAATAGTACTCACGGTGCTGAGGCCAAGAGCTGTCAAAACAAAAAGAACTAAAACAAGAATGTACATTCTAGTCTTCCTGTCACGTTTTAAAAACACAGGCTTCTGAGCAAAACATTTTGGAAAACACTGAAGTGAAATAAAGACCAAAGGGCCATCCAAATAATCAGCAGCAAAGTACTGCAGGACTATAAACAACCTTGAATAACAAGTTATTTTCTTTTCTTATGCCATTAATAATTTTGGCTCTGCAAAGCCTGGAAACTGTCTTAGGAAAAACTGTAACTAGATTTTTTTTTTTTTAAGGAAAATATTTAGTCACACAATAATTCACATGATTTTTGCAAATCAGTGCATTATAACAGATAGAGCTCATTATCGCCGAAAAGAAAAATGTGACCATTAAAATTAGGATCCGGAAAAGATGGGAGAGGTGACAGGTTTTTCAGTAATGGAAATCCCCAACCTCATCTTCTGGCAGGTATCAACAGAGCACCAGCACATGACAGTACAGTATCATTCAGAACAGAAATCAAGCAATGAGCATTAGTCAATTCCCACAGAAATCAGAGAGAGATTTATGGAGGCAGAAACAATTTTGTAAGGAACTCATCAACCAACACTGACTATGTTGAAGTTTGTCCCCATTTCCAACAATTAATAGTGTCTCAAAGTCTCAGCATCTTACACACCCAAAATTTAGAGCCTGATCTAATAGTCTTCCCAAAGCAACGGGAAATCTGCTGCCCTTGGTGGACCGAAGGATCAGAGGGCCAAGCTGAGTCTGCCCGCTGGTCCTGAGGTTACTCCAAGCCCAAGATGTAACATACACAATTTGGAGACAGAGAACAGTCACTTTCTTTAAGAATGCAACACTTCCAAGCCAGCCTAGGTTACAAACCTTTTAGAGAGTAAGTTTTTAAGCTGCCCACTTTGTGAACACACAAGGTCACATTTTCTCCCTTTATCCTTGAGACAACTGTTGAAAAAGAGGCAAAAAGGCCTGGAGCTCTGACACCACAGTAAGAAGCACTGTCTCCTTGTTCTGGGAGCTTTCCTTCAAAACAAAAGACTCACAAAAAGAAGAGGGGCTGGGCAGGGGGAACAGCATCTTGCCCAGCCAGAACTTCGAGGGCCTGACTGCCAGAGCAGTGACTTATTTCTAGTTGGTCAGTCCTCCTGGGGTGTTAATTTACATTCCATTTCAAAGCACGAACACCACACAGATTTGAGGGGGAAACATGAGAAACCATAACAATCTACAGTAGAAGAGATAATATTCCATTTTCTGTGTCCAGTTAAGCGCTTCAAGTAGTAGCAAAAGCAGTGTTAAAAGCAGGAAAGTCTAATGATTCAAAAGATACCAACTTTAGGGGAAAAAAAAAAAAAAGAAAGACTAAAGCTTATTCAGCCTTGATTAATTATAGCTTTAATCTTGAAAGTTTTCAGTTTTAGTTTCAGGAGTTCTGGGCATATAGCCCAAAAAAAAAAAAGGGGGGGGGGGGGGGGAAAAATAATTCAATTATAATACTTTCCCAATCCCTTTTCACTAAACTTACTTCTACTGGGAGAAGTGTCATTTTGCCAGTCAGGCATTGTGTAAGAAGCCAGAATGTGCTCTTTCTTTGCCCTGAGAACACTAGCCTTCACAGTTAAAATGGATTATGCCATTTGTGTTCATCAGGAAGAATATGGGACCAGTCCACTCACCCACAACACGAGGCACCACTTATGAGAGCAATAAACAGAGAGTGATCACATCGAATACCTGGGGGAGCACAGCAGCAAAGCTCCTTCACCTGACCCTGTGGCCTGGGTCTAACCCCTGCGGAGGAGGGAGGGCCAGGGAGAAAAACAATTCCTGTGGCCGCTTGTGCCACGGTGAAATGAAGCCTTCAACAGCCCCTTCTCTTTACCTGCCCTGCAGCAACGCTGAAGGTGGCTTGATGCGGATGCCCCTGCGCAGCCCCCAGGTGCCCGGGTGTGAGGCAGCCCTCACCATCCCCTACAGCGACCCACACACAGCTGGGTGCGGAGCCAGGCAGGGATGGGGGAGCCTCCAGCCCTTATCTGGGCAGGTTTCAGCCTCTGCCCCACAAGTACATCGCTGCCACATGACAGAGGCGTGAAACACGAGCAAGGCAGAGACGCAAAGCACACGCAACACACCTGCGCCCCGAAGCGCCGCATTCCCCGCAGAGCGGGGGCACTGACGCGGGGTGCCGTGGTGTTTTGGGAGACGTTCTGGCCGCCGCTTGCCCCGGCAGAGGCAGAGCAGCGCGGCGCTCCCGGCTCCAGCCTCGCACCTGGGCACAGCCCGCTCCCCTCCCGCCGGACCCGCCGCTCGCAGCCGCCGGGCGCTCACCCCGCGCTGCCCCGCAGAGGGAGGAGGAGGCGGAGGGAGGGAAGAGAAGGAAAAGCAGAAAGAGCCGCGGGTGCCGCACGCCCGCCCTCACCCCGCCCGAGGGCTGTGCGCTCACCTGGTCCCTGCCGCCCCGTGCCGCGGGACGCGAGGGGAAGGAGCAGGAGGAGGAGGAGGCCATGTTGCAGCGCTCCCAGGCTGCGCTCCTCACCTCGCCCGGCCGCCCCGGGCTCACCCCAGCGCCGGGCCGTCCTGCCCGCGCTGCCGCCCCCGCAGGTGGGGCCGGGCCCGCTGTGCTCTCCTCCCGCGGCGGGCAGGGCACGGGGGGCGGGCGCGCTGGCTCCGGGACCGCCGCCCCGTCCCGTCCCGTCCCGCCCCGTGCCTGGGGCCGGCCGCGCCGGAGGTGCCACAGGGCGGGGGCAGCGCCCCGAGGTCCGCCCCGCTGGGAAAGCGGGAGAGTGGCCGCTGCCGGGGGCTCCCCCTCAGCCGCCCGCACCTGCACCGCGGCTCACCTGGAGACGGCGGGCTCCGCTCTGCCCGCCGAGCGCCCTCGGGGTGCGGGGGGGAAAGCTCAGCTGAACTTTGTTAAACAAAACTCCAAAGCCAACCAGATCCGCGCGCTGGGCGCTGATGAGCTCCGTACCGCAGCTCTCGCTGGTTTTCCCTCAGGAGTGCCACAGGTGTAGTGTATTCACTGCAATGCAAATGCGAAACCGCTCGCACCTGAGCGGCGGCGGGAGAATGGCCATCGGGAGCTGCGCCTGTGGATAAGGATTAGCTGATACTCCCTCAGAACGCGCTTGAGCCTGACTGGGTCAGTCCTGGTTTTTCCTCCCCCCCAGCCCAAGCTGGGGGCTGTACAAGCCTCACAGGTGAGATCCAGCGGTGATCAAACTAGCGGTTAGTTCTGCTTGTACTTTTTCTTAGTTTTAAAAAATGCCTTAATCAATCTCATTAAAATGTGCTTTATCACAGCATAAAATTGTGAAAGTATTGTAAAAGCAATTAGTTTTGACTTAAATTACTTTATCTTATCATTACTTCTCACAAGGTTGTCCTGGTGCATCAACCCATTTTCCTGTTTTAATTAGAACTTGATTTACCCATTAGTAGTGGTGAAACACAACAAGTGGTAGTAAGCACTAATTTACCAAGAAATATTGGTGATAACACTATCACATCCAGTTAGTTTTCCTACCGTGGGCCTTGGTGCTGTAGGTGCAATTTACGAAACACGCACCCAGCTGTATAAACTGACTATAGGTGTTTATACATCTTTGGATATTGTGTAACTAATTGCTTGTCACTCCCTCTCTCATGTGTAAACTTTTTTCTTTATATACAGAGCCAAATAAAAATATTTAACCAAAGACCTTGGCTGTGTCTCACATGGAGAAGGTAATTCCACAGAATGTTTTTATCCCTCTTATTTTGTATGTGACTCATTTCCTCAACCCACTCGGAGAACTGGGAGCCAGAGGAGACTGGGGGGGGGGGAAAGGATCACAAGCTCCCTGTTGGCTAAAAGCAGGCATGAAGCAAGGCTGGTCACATTCACTGATGGGCAGTGGCAATTAGCAGTTCTGTGGCTGGGTCACACACTGGTTTTATACAGCTCATGTACCACACCATCACTGCATACCATCTTCCATCGCTCTTTGGGAAGGACAGTTAGAGAGACTTAAATGGGATTTGCAGACTGAAAAAGAAAATAACACCTTAAGGAAAAAAAATGGTTTTACTTGAAATGAAAAGTGGTTTTTAAGTCTACTTTTACAATTGCTAGGAGGAGGAATATTTAAACAAAGTCAAGTGTGATGTGTACATGTAAATCCAGATTGTATTTCCACAGGCTTAGAAACCTCACTTGTCTCATCTACACTCCCACCTGGAAGAGTATAGCTTTTTTTTTTTTTTGGCAGCTGGAATGATACCTGGAGGGAAGGAAAAGTTAACTTCCCTTACTTCAGGAGAGGTTTCAGGTCAGGCTTCCTGACAGAGGTTTGGAATTTAAATGTGCTGTTGCAGTGCATTTGATCTGACCGAGCAAAGTAGCGGGTGGTTGTTGTAAGATGAAAAAAGGATAAACAGATAAAACCTGAGGTAAATTGGAAAAAAAGAAGTATGAAACAGCCATTCAAGGAAAGAGATTTTTAATGTAACTGTCTCCAAGTGAGGAATGTTGCTGATTGAGTTACACTGCTGCCGCAGACAGGGCCTGACATTTGTGCAGAGCCTCGGGGAATGGGGTTTGTGGTTGCCTTGTTCCCTGCAGGGGTGTGCTGCTATCCAGGCCGCCACACCTACCTCAAAACCAGCCCCTTCCAGCCACCAGGCACTGCTTGCCTGCATCCAGGATGAGGGAGCTCCAAATGTGAGCCTGACTGCACCTCCCCTGCTCTCATGCACCCAAACATAAGTTAAACATGGTTTATTGGGTTCTGCCATTTTAATTCTTGAATTGTAAGCTAAGTGAAATGCAAAAACTAAAATCAGGAACCAGCCAGGTGACCTGGGGTCAAGAGGGAAAGCTTTGCCCAACTGAAGTTAATGGGAGTTTTGCCAAAGACTTTGGTGGAGCCTGGCTTTTTGCCCAGATGCTCCAAAGAAACAAAAGGCACCTTTTTTTTCCTCTGCCCCCAGGTTTGATACATATATGCTGTTCACCTTTCTCATTGAATTACAATTATGAAAATAAAATCCAGGTTGGATGTTCATAAGTATTTCTCTAGAGGTATATATGAAACCAGCTGTGTGTCCCACGATGAAGGAAGATCCACAGTGACAGCAAAGCATTCCCTGCTGTGGGAGTTTGGCAAAGTCAGAGCTGGGGGAAGATTTCAGTCCAGCAGTCACACATTTCAGCCCCTGGAAGCCACCCCAATAAGCTCAGCAGGGACTCTGTGCACCCCTCTCCACAAGGTCCCCACACACCACACTCTCCCCTCAGTCCTCTTTGTGTGCTGAGAGGTTCATTTCCATGATTTTCAGCTAAGTTTTTTTCCAGGAAGGTACAAACCCATGAATAACCAGTGACAGCTCCTTCTATCTACAATATCTCCTTGTTTGAAATTCGAAGGAATTTGAAATGAAGGAATGGTTTATGATATGTTCATTATTGCAATCATATCAATATTCGGGATTTTCAGGTAAAGTGATTTCGTGCTTGTTACAAAAAAACCCCCTTAAAAATAATTTGAACCTAAATACAAATACTTTAAGTGCATTTAAAATATTTATATTAATGCTTTAAGGAGACATTGACAATTTAATTCTTTTTTTCTAAGCAGCTTCCATCCTTTTATTTTCAAACACTTCTCAGGAGCTTTTTGTCTTCTGGCATCCTATCAAAACACTAACGGCCAAATGAGAGCAGCAGAGAAGTTATCCATGTTTCATGATAGTAGGAACTGTCCTGCATAATGAGATTTATCAGGTTAAATGTATTACCTGAAATATGCATTAGAGATATTATCCCTCTAATACTATCTTGCATTCCTAAGTGCTAGTACATCTCTCTTACTGTACTTTTGCATTTGTCATGTTAACAAAATTATCTTTGAGTTCTAATAAATGTTAAAATAAGTCAATCAATGTTTCTATTTATCTGCTTTCGAGCACAGTGGACACAACCTATTTGAGATACCCTCATTAGTATTCACAAACCAGTTGACCTTTGTTAGTCCCATCATTATGTAAAAGACAGAATACACTTCTTTTCTTCCTTACAGTGATGTTATTGCTGAGGAGAATATGATTAATATACGGAAGACAAGATGATATTGACTCTTGCAGCTGCCCTCTGCTCAGCAGAGAAGAAGTTGTTCAGAGCATTACACTGGGTTCTCAGCCATGAATACAACTGTAATGCCATAATCCAAGCTCGGCATTGTTGCTCTGATCCCGTGTGCCTTGCACAAACAGTGCTGCAGTTCAGGCAAGTGGAAGTCTGAGATGCCAAAGAGGTTTTAATATATGTGCCCCTTGGTCATTTATATAAACAAAATATAATTAACATTGTGTTGTCAAGGTAGACCTAGATTCCTTTGCTGTTTTCCTTGGAGGTTTCCCTCGATTCTGCACTTGGATGATCCATGTTTTGCTGTAAAGGGGAGCAGCAGTCCTAGGGATTCCCACGTGCGTCTATCTGTGACTCAGTTGTCAGCACGCTCACTGCTGCTGTTCCTTCAAGCAGAACAGTAAACCCCTTCAAACACAAAAGTCACTGCAAATACAGTTGTATTGCTTGTCTCAAGCAGCATCATTAGCTCCTGCCATGTCCAAAGCAATGATCAACCGAGATAAGCACTATCCAGTCAGAAAGGAGACGTGATTTATATCCTAAGGACATGCAGACAACAGCGAGAGGGAGGAAAACGCAAGGTAAGCAGAACTGTCAGACTGGTGTTTGACAAATTAATGCCACGTCGAGTCTATGCTTCCATGCACTCGGCCTCCTAAGCAAGGCAGCTGGAGCTCAAAGAGAGGGCCACAGGCTGAGGGCAAGGCGGCCTCCGCTACTCCTGGAGGACACCACTGCACACAACAGCACTCTGCATTGCTCTGAGGTGTTGGCACGGCCACCAGTCCACCCAACACGGAGACCACAGCAAAATAATGTCCCTGAGCTGCTCACCTGATGAAGCCAGCACAGCCTGGGAACTGAGGCAGAGCCACAGGAGCTGACACAAAGGCAGGGGCAGTGATGCTGGGCTTCGAGTGCAGCAGCAATCAGACGGATCTCAAAGCCATCCGCCTCCCAGACCTTTTCTAAAGGTATCAGAAAAGGATAAAGTTGTCACCTGAGGTGCTGACCAAGGGGATGACCAACCACCTCAAGCCGATCACAGCGCCGTGTGCTGCTGGCTCATGGAGAAGTCTCCCCACATGTGAAACAAGTGGGGGTCCTTCGCAAGAGAGAGCTGTTCTTCAACCAGCTTTCCTTCTGGTGCCTCGTGGTCTTCCCCACTGAAAGCCCATGACACAATGGGATGTATGGAAAAAGATGTCTTCTCAAAGAATTTGGAAATTCAGCGAGCACTCTGAGAATGAATGGTTAGTGTCCAGCAGGAAGGACAGTCAGAGCACAGCTAAGAAATACTTGTGTGTGTATAAACTAAAGCTAGAAAAAAAGATCTCACTTTCAAGGATATTCAGATCAGTGTATTCAGTACTTTCAGACACAGTATATTTTATACATAATCCCTATATATTTTAATATAACATATTAATTTATAGTGCTGAATATTTATGATACTGCAAGACCACCAACCCCTGTAAATTAACTAAGGTTAGCATATGTCTAGGACTTCCAAGACATGTTTTCTTTTTCTCTGAAGGAAAAGATGGAATTTGGCCACCTTCCTAAGGTTCTTGGACAAGGACTAGTCCAGCAGTAGTAGCTCCAGCCCCCGCTGGCTATAGGAAGCAATTCCCCCAAAGCCGCAGAACACATTGATAGTGCTGCTGGTGCAGATCCAGGCCTGAGGGATGTGTCCCACACTCTACCTGAGCTGTGCAGCTGATCCACGTGCACTGCTGTGCCCAGACTGTCCTGGCTGCTTTGGACTTGTTACACACACAGAGCACAGAAATTCTCTGCCACGGTGCAGGACAGAGCACATCAGGCTCTTTTCCTATGAATAACCGCAGAAGATGTGAGGCCGTGTTCCCATACTGAGTTTCCCGGATATACAGAAGCCTCGTTCTAGGCAGGTAAATTCCCAGCAAGTGGTGGGAATACAGGATTCAAAGTAAACAGAGACCCGCAAGCATGCGCACCACCTGCTGCAAAAATTCCCCAGGAGGGAGGGGAAAGTGCGGGGGCTTTACCCCTGAAACGCACTCGGGGGGAGGAGCGGGACGAGCTGCCTCTCGCCTTTGCCATGGGGCAGGGATGAGAAGGAGGAAGTGTACCATAAACAGTCCTGCCTCCTGGAATCACCCTCCCAAAGAAACGCTTTAAGGGAGAAGCTGGATGTTTTTGTTCGCAGCAGCCTGCCCTGCTTACATTTAAGACAAACAGCAAAGCCGTCCTTCAAGAATGTTGTAAACCAGTGCAATGAAGTAATTAAGAAAAGCAGTAACACCAGCGGTGCGCAGTGGTGCCTGCGGCACACCCCTGCAGGAACTGTAGGTTTCCACAGGAGCTGCCGGTCCAGGAGTGTCGGTGCCGATGGGAAACAGGTACCAGAGTGGGTCAGCAGCATCACAGAATGCACAGCGGAACTGTCCTGCAGGGGAAAGACTTGTAAAACTAGAAACACGGGACCTTCACTAATCTATTTAGCATTTCGGTAAGAAAATTTGTTTGGAGTAGTATTTTTCCCGGCTTTTTGCTAATCCATGTGTATTGTAGTACCACTTTCCTGGGTACTGCTGGAGAGAGGTCGCAGCTGGCAGAGGACTCACTGAGCAGGGCCCACAGGTGCCCCTCTTAATTATGTCCCCGACCCTTCTTTTAGCAGCTGGAATAGTACAGGGACTAATCTTTCTTAATCTGGAAGTAGGGATACAGAACTTTAATTTTCCTACAGACACATGTCCCAGCTTCTGGGGAATTAAGTTACCCAATGACCTTTTATTAATGCATATGCTTTAAAAGCAGCTCCCAAGGCCACAGCAGCATTTCCCAGATCAGCACCCGTGCAGCCTGAAATAATGAATTTATGCTCTGGCGGGCCACGGCATCCAAATCTAACAGACTTGACTAAAAGGAGCAGCTGCAGCCAGAGCCTAGCCTGGTCCAAACACGATGATATTTTCCAAACCATGCCAACAGCCCAAAGTGTTATTCCAGCGGTACCCAGTGTCCAGTGATTTAAAGTTGATCAAGCAACTGGAGCATCTCTCTGAGGAGGGAAGGCTGAGGAAGCTGGGGCTGTTCAGCCTGGAGCAGACAGCTGAGAGGCAACATGATCCCTGTCTGCTCAGAGCAGGGACCAGGCGCTGCTCCTTGGGACCAGCAATGGCACAAGAGGAATGGGAAGGAACTGATGCCCAGGAGTTCCACCAGAGCACGAGGAGGAACTTCACTGTGCGGTGACCGCGCACTAGACAGGTCTTATTCGCTGGAGACATTCCAGAACCGTCTGGACGCGAACCCGTGCCATGTGCTCTGGGACGGCCCTGCATGAGCGGGGAGGTGGGACCAGGTGACCCACGGGTGTCCCTTGCAGCCTGCCCCATGCCGTGATTCTGGGGCCGTGACCAGTCCGCCCAGCGGTGCCGTCCCAGCGCCCCCGTGGCACCGGCCTTGGGAGCCCGGCACCACCCGCCCGCGCCGCCACACTGCCTCCCCTCGCGCCGTCCACGAACCAAGGGGACGCCCGGCGCATCCTCAGCTTGCCGCGCCCGGCCGCGCAGCATTTCTGTATGTTGCCCCCTCGCGGCGCCGCAAGCCGCCGTTCGGGCCTCGCGTTGGCGCGGAGCGCGCTGATTGGCCGCTTTGAACGGGCCCGGCGCGGCGCCATTGGCGGAGCGCGGCGGGCGGACGGTTCGAATGCGCGGCGGCCCCGCCCCCGCCCGCGCGGCGCTGCGGACGTGCCTGTGCGGCGGCGGCGGCTCCGCAGGTGAGCGGCGCGCGGAGGGGCCGTTGGTGCGCGCGGCCGCGTGAGGGGCAGGGGGGAGCCGGGCAGAGGGGTGCGCGCTCCCGAGCCCGGGCGGGGTCCCGCTCCCCAGCCGGGGGCACAGCGCGGCCGCCCGGCCCCTCCCGGTCTGCGGCGGGGAGCGGGGGAGCGCCCCGGAGAGCCGGGAAGGGAGCGGGGGAGCGCCCCGGGCCCGCGGGAGCGGGACAGGGGTTGGGCCGCGCCGAGCGGGGCCTGCGCGGCGAGCGGGCGCTGCCCGCCCTGGCCGGAGCTGGCAGCCTCTCGGAGCCGCAGGTAACGCGGATCCGCTCGGTGTCCGGAACCCCCCGAGGCTGGTGCCGGTCCGGAGGAGCGGGGGAGGTGTGGAGTGCCAGCCCCGGCTGCTGCCTCCGCGGGCCGTGCGGGGCACTCACCCGTGCACCCTGGGCCGCTGTGCCCTGGCACGGCTAGCACCCAGTCCCCGGATTCTTACACAGTGGGATTCCTATCTGTTTCTAGCTCATTGAGTGAGTGGCTAGGTAAAAGCGATGAGTAGGCTACGCTTTTTTCAGTTCCCTGGAGAAGCTTCCTTCAAAGATTTTTAAGTTTTTTTTTCCTTGGAATCACTCGTACTTTGGGGTGTAGTTTTTCTAGCTGGAATTCTGAATAAATGTATACTGTGTTTTTGTTGAGGAGAACAGTTAAGTGTTTCACATTAAGTCTTAATTATGTGAAGCACAACTCACTTCTAAAGGCCTGGCATAGGTTTAGTGATTTGTCTGTGTTCAGGACAGCAACTGTTCGCCCTCACTTCCTGTTACTTTTTTCCTGTCCATTTCAGGGACAGCCACAGCAATGGATGATTACACTAAAATAGAGAAGATTGGGGAAGGTAAGTAGGGGGAACAGTGAGCTTTTAAATGCTCCAGAGTTTGAGCTATGAAGTGTCCCAGAAGCTCTATGCACTCTGCCTGTTACAGGAACCACTGAGATCCAACCAAGTGGCTAAATAAGCCTGTGGCTTACTGTAGTAGTTATCTATATCTGTAAAAACTTTTAGCCTGTCCTTATTTTGAAAGTGACATGGTCTTTTTAAAAAACTGACCAGTGTTGAAAAGTGTCTGCCTTCATTTTGATGGCTAATGGTGTAACATTCCTCCAAAAGGGAGAAAAAATATGTTCTGTGTCTTGAAGCCAGTTTAGGAAAATCCACTATTACTGTGTGTATGAACTCACCAGTTGCCCCATAATCTGTACAATGTGTGGTTTTGCATGGAGCTGCTGGTAGGGAGTAGTATTTTCTGGATTGTTGTGCTCTGGTTCCATACGGTGGAACCAGTGCGGGTGTCAAGGGAAAGCACAGATTGGAAGCCTCTGTGGAAAAGTGAATTTTAACAATTACTTTACATTGAGGCACTAAGAAGATGGCTTCGATGCAGATGTTAGTCACAGCCTCCCTTTGACTGGAAATCCAGCCTGTGTTAACTGTAGGAGTCAGTGGTTTTTATAACACACTACAGAAAGCTCTAGCCTTATGTAGACTTGAAAGTTTGAAGTACATTGCTCTGAGATTGCACTCTGAGGCAATAGCAAAAGGTGTGCTTGGATCTTGCAACAAAACTTTGTAACCAAAGCCTTGTGCATGAATTTTTCTGAAATCAACTAGTTTGGCCTCATGTGAGGGATTAATGCTTCAAGAAGGGTAAAAAGAGAAGGCTTACCCAACTTGGTTCGAGTGTTCTACTTCTGTGAACACTGATGATTAAAATGGATTGATTTGAGATTTAATATTGGTTCCAGTTTCAGTTTCTGCTGTGACCCACAGCGCTAGCCCCTCTCCTGCACTGAGGATTATGCCAGAGGTATTTCTACAGCTCATACCCATGGATAGCTGGATCTCAGACTGCAGAAGGAGCACTACTTCCATTTGCAGCTAAACCTTCAATATTTTAATATGATGTGTCAATGGCAAAATCATAACCATGTATAATGATCTTGGCTGAAAGTTAATCAATTTGAAACTCAAACAGTATCTGATTTTATAACTACATCTTTCAAATATTCACCTTTCACACTTTGGCTTCTAAGCATCCTAACAAATGCTACACTTCATGGGTGGCATGCTTTAAACAAACAGAACTATTGCTCAGTTAAATGCCACAGTTAAGTAGTAGCTTGTAATCAAACAAAATACTCCATTTGCAAAGACTTTTGCTATGTTAGCAGCTCATGTTTGCAATAACTTATTTGTACCTGAAGCTGGTACTTCCTATATTTGTTTCACTGTCTTTTTGTTCAGGTACCTATGGTGTTGTGTATAAAGGTCGTCACAAAACCACAGGCCAAGTGGTTGCAATGAAGAAAATACGTCTAGAAAGTGAGGAGGAAGGTGTTCCAAGTACTGCTATCCGAGAAATTTCTTTATTAAAAGAGCTGAATCATCCCAATATAGTCTGGTATGCATATACTGGTATTTAGCTAAACTCTTGGAAGGGCACTAGGTCCCATCAATCATAAATTATTTTTCCACTCATCTAGTGAGGTGCGACCCTTCTGTTTAATATAGTGTCTGCTTTGCAGCAAATAGTTCAATTCTATATTGCAGTTTTCTAGTTAAACCTTCCTCATGTTGCCTCTTTCCATTCTAGGAATGGAACAAATTTTTATTAATTTAGGAATTTCCGTAAATTATTTTCAGAGGGGTTTCTGTGAGAATGGAGGCAGCATATCCCATGAAAACTGGCTGAAGCTGTTACTTCAGGCAGTCTCAGAGGTTTATTTGCCACCTTGGAATAGACCATTTGACTTAAGTGTTCTGATGTTCTTCCTTGCTGTTCTGTAGAAGGAGTTTAGATGTGTTTTGATGCTGTCAGAGCTAGCACACCTGAGCTAGGAGTGAAACTTCCATCAGTGATGATCTGTAAAAATGATTGCAGCTATTGTCTTCCCCACAACATGCTTGCTCTTTAATGCAGCAAAATGCTTGATCTTTAATGTGCCTTAAGACTGGCCAAGTCCAGCCAGGTAGTGTCTCAATGTAGTTATTTATGCTTGGGTTTAGGAACCCCTACACTCTAATAAGGGTGAAGATGATACTTTAAAATGTGTGCAAATCCTGCTGTGTCTATTAGATTCCTATTAATATTCCCTTAAACCCTCCTAGTAATTCAGGCTGTGCTATAACAAGCCAGCTTCAAAGACAAGCTAGGCACTAACACCCACAGGTGGGGGTTTTTTTAAAGGCAACAGTATTTTTTTCCTCAGACTCCTGTGTCTGATACGGGGGAACATAAATTTAAGAGGAAGCATATCGACTTTTATCTCAGTCTGACACTATTTCAGATACACTTGATTTTCCAGATGACAGTTTAACTCACTAAGTCTGTTGTTTGAAGACTTTTAAGACTTCCATAATAGGAACCTGGAAATGTCAGCTTGATTCCCTGTTGAGAGAGGGAATGTAACTGTGAGTATGTGCATTTTGCAGTGGAATTAATGGTATACTCAATTTTTAGTCTTCAGGATGTTCTCATGCAGGATTCAAGACTGTACCTCGTGTTTGAATTCCTTTCCATGGATCTCAAGAAGTATTTGGATAGCATTCCATCTGGCCAGTATTTGGAACGTTCACGTGTTAAGGTAATGAGGGCAATTCCTTAATTTCAGAGGGAATTTAATCTAAAGATGACCTACTAAGCCATAAGCAGCTCTTACTTTCAGTGTAATTAACTCCTTGAGGAGAAATAAAAGGTTAAATAAGCAGCTGTAGATAATAAGATGAATGTGAGTTTTGCTTTCAAATGTAACTTGAAAAATCTTTTAATTACTGAGGTTGAACTGCCTTAAATTAGTCTTGAGAATTAATTTGTGTGGCTTTTTGATTGATATTAACTCAATATCTGCAATGTTTTGGATCTCCATTTCCTTCTACTGTGGGGAGAGCTAATATAAGGGAACACCTTTGTGTTGCAGGACCCTGACGTGTACTAAAGGTAACTCCTTCCCTTCTTTCCTCCTATCTCATCCTTTCTAGAGTTATCTGTACCAAATTTTGCAAGGTATTGTCTTCTGCCACTCAAGAAGAGTTCTGCACAGAGACTTGAAACCTCAGAATCTCCTGATAGATGACAAGGGGGTGATTAAACTGGCAGACTTTGGACTGGCCCGGGCCTTTGGAATTCCAGTGCGGGTCTACACTCATGAAGTGAGTTGGGATGTGCTTCTGGTGGTCTGGATAGTGCTTATGTGCTTCCTGCTGAAAACTGGTTATGAAACAGCTGAAAAGAATCGTGGAGATTTCCAAGTCATAAGTTAACAAAACTATGAAAAAGTTAGGTTTTGCTTTCCAAAACAGTTTTCCACCTCTTTGAGGGTTTACTCAAGGCGATTTTACTCTAAGGTTCCAAAGCATTTTATGAATCCCACTCACAGTGAGTCAGATGGACTCAGACTTGTTGCTCACTATCTCATAAAGGCGTTTTTGCTTTGCAAAGCACTCAAATTTGAGGAGGCTTGTGGCTGGGTGCCAAAGGATCCTTGCTCTTAAAGAAGTCATGCAGGCATCTGCTTTTCTTGAAGTAGAGGCTACTGCAATGAAGTTGGTTTGTCTACAAATGAAGTTTGAAATGAGTATTACACTTTTAGTAAACTAAAACTTCTATTACTGGCTATTTTTACCAAAAAATGCAATGCTGCTTAATAATGAATGAGCAATTGTTCTTGCAGTCAATTAAAGGACCTGATTCCACAAACTTAACCTTTCCTTGTTCCACAGGTAGTGACACTGTGGTACAGGTCTCCAGAGGTGCTGCTGGGATCTGCTCGTTACTCTACTCCTGTAGATATCTGGAGCATAGGGACCATATTTGCTGAGTTGGCAACTAAAAAGCCACTTTTCCATGGGGATTCAGAGATTGACCAGATCTTCAGAATCTTCAGGTATGGTGGGCTGCACCTTTCCTTGCTGCCTGTGTGGCACCACACAGCAGCTGTGTGTAATTAAAAGTGTAATAGTGCATAACATTTCTGACTAAACTGCTTAATATTTTGCTTACACTTGCCCAGAGCTTTAGGGACCCCCAACAACGAGGTATGGCCTGAGGTGGAATCCCTGCAGGACTATAAAAACACATTCCCAAAATGGAAACCTGTCAGCCTTGAAACACATGTCAAAAACTTGGATAAAGATGGACTTGATCTGCTGGCTGTAAGTAGTCTGTCTTAAACTACTGATTAAGAAACTGAGTGGTTTGTTTTAAATACTCCAGAATACACAAAGCTGTACTAATGAGACATGGCTAGAAGGAAAATATGGAGCTGCTCAAGCAGGAAAATATGGAGCTGCTCAAGCTATCAGCAGTGGTATGACTCTTCATTCTTGTAGAAACAACACCTTGTGTGACATTCACTCCTTTCACAAGTAATACCAGACTATTCTTCATGTGAAGCAACTGTGCCTCAGCTTTTTTATAAAAATAAACCAGGCACAGCTTGAAAGTGAGGATGTGTCTTTACAAAGAGGTCTCAGTGAAGGCTTCTGCCCATCAAGTAGCTGTCACCTTCCTGCTGCCAGCACCAATTGTGATGTGGCTGTATGACTGCTGAGCCAGTTGGAAATGTTTGTTATGGTAGCATGTGGTTTAATCTAGGTGGATTCATCTTAGTTAAACTTTCATGATGAATTAACTGAGTAAACAAGGATGGAAACAGCTGAATGTATTGATTAGCTGAGACAAGAAACTTAGTTCAAGTCTGTCTGTAGTGTCTGCCTCAGTTGCCTTTAAATTTTGAGTCAAAGGTTTTTGGCTGTGGTGTATTAACTCTTAATTGGTATTTCTTGTGTCTAGTGTGAGTTTCCTTTAGTTCTGTTGCCAGGCAGTTAAATTACTACAGCAGGCTTTTAATTGGGAAGCTCTTCATCAGGCTTTTCCATTTAGTGGTCTTCCAGTCCATATGCTGCCACTGTGGGCTAATTTAAGTCACATCTTAGGTGTGCTCTTTGATGTCCTGAGGTATAATAATTGTACCTTGGTTGTCCTTTGGCTGTTCTAGAGCTGCATTTGTACAGTGCAGCCCTACATTTGGGGGCGTGGGGTGAGTGCTCTGTGTGTCTCAAGACAAGGTGACACTTCAGAACCCCTTGTACAGCAGCACCTGTGGCTCAGGGCTGTAAGCAGTCACTGAGTAGTTCACTACCCATATTGGTAATATGGCAGAATACTCTGAATGAAGCAGTGTTGCCCAAAAAGCTCAAATGGTCACAATTTCTCACCGTTTTTCTTGTGGAACAGAGCCCCAGTTCACACTGACAGCCTGAACATTTGTTAAGCATGTAGTTGTCCTGGATAGCTCTGAACCTTGCAGCACAGTTGTCTTACAGAAATAAGACCACTGACAGCATCTTTATTGACTCAGTTTGAAATAGAATTGTTATGGACTGTGTTTACAAACTGAAATCAATGGAATGGGCAGGAGAATCTTGTTGATACAGTTGTATGAAAAGGACCTGCCAAGGGCTCATCTGTGCTTAGGTGGGGCATCACTGTGTGAAGCTGCTGCTAATAAAGGCAAAAAAAAAGTACTAGTTCTTCATGGTGTTAACACAATTCTAGTCTCAAAGCATGTTAAATTCTCTAAAGTCTTGTACAGTTTTGACTTAATCCATGTTGCCATTTTAGTTTCCTGTTAGTGCCTGGTGACAGTGGTATTCCTGACTGGAATCCCTTTGTTTCCTATAGCACTTTTAAGCCTTTAAAACCAGTAATATAACTTTAAAGGCAACAAGACTGAATAGTTCATTCCAGAGCACAAGCTCAGATATATCAGTGAAAATGTTGATTTTTTTCTATAGACTATTGCAGATGGAATTAGTATGTAAAGGAGCTGTCTTTGAAAATGTCTTAACACAAAAAAATGTGTAATTCAAATTGTATGAGTGACGCTGTAAATTTAAGAACTTCATAACCTAAATGGCCAGCATTTCAAAGCACTTAATGGCTGTCATCAAAAATGTTGCATTATCAAGACAGTAGATGCCAGAAAAAACTGATGTTCCAGACTCCTCAGAGAAGCTTCCTTTACTTACTCTGTCAGTTGCAGTGCTGTAGTCTCAGTGTCACAACATTCCTTTTTCAGAGAAATTTCCCTCTTTAGGTCAATTTTGAGAGGACCTTTGATACCAGAATTAACTAGACAACACTGTTCTGGATATAGGTAATGGGAACCTGCCACAAGGTAAAATTGGACATGCAAGGTTAAATCCAGAGGCAGCATTGCATTTGGCAGAAGTTCAGAAATGCAGATTCAGTGGTTTAAATCAACTTGAAAGACTCCCTGTAGAATGAAGTGTAAAGACAGTTAAATGTCAAGACTGAATACTGGGCAGAGTAATACTGGTTAAGTTTTGTTCTGGAAGACAGATTTGTTGTGCAGACAGGGAAGAAGCAGCTGGTGGAATCCTGATTCCCGTATTTGAAATGGTCTGTCCTTTAGTAAGGAGAAATAAAAAGACTTTGCTAGTTTTAGGTCTAGTAGCAAACTTCTGAATACTTAATTCCTTTTTTGACCCCTTGTATGATATAAGCTGTAAATACTTTTTTTTTTAATGGCTAAAAATGACCAAATTTCCTCCTGTTCTATAAAGGTCTGGGCTATTTTAATGGCTATGGCATTCACTCTTTTTGCTTATCACCTTTATTGAGGTATTCAATTGAAATATTTTATTGCAAAGAGACTCAAGTTTTAACTCAGTTTTCTTCAGTCCTACCTGCTTGTAGTCTACTTTCCAATTTGGATTTTGAAACTGAGTGATCATTCTTTTATTTTAATTGTAAAGTGCTTCACCAACCTGAGCAGAAGCAATTTAAATCATTTTTCTCAATGTCAATAACAAAACAAGTGTAAGACCGCTTGCCCTTGTAAACTTTTAGGGCTCTAACAGCCTAAACCTTATTAATTTCCCTCAGAAGCTGAGACAATTGTTGCTGCTTGGTTCCTGGTTCTGGATTTAGTTCAGTGGATGAGGTACCCAGATACAGGCAAGGGCTTGGTTACAGAACAGGAGGGTAAATGGGATTTTTCACTTTTCTGAGATGTTATGCACTGCTACTGACTTGTAGGGGAAATAATCTCTCCAGCTAGGAGAGCACAGAACAAAGGAGGGAAATGTCTTTATGGTACTTCTATTGCTATGGTTAAATATCTACCTATTTAACATTATTTTAGTTCACATGTCATGAGGAAGTAAATGTTTCTTTTTTTTTCTTCCAGAAAATGTTAATTTATGATCCTGCAAAAAGAATTTCTGGCAAAATGGCCTTGAACCATCCATATTTTGATGACTTGGACAAATCCACTCTTCCTGCTAATCTGATTAAGAAATAGGCCTTTGGACTAAATAATCTGGAGGGAAGTAATTGTGATTATTATTTTACTCTTAAGTCTGTCATTTGTATGTCTGTCTTTTTGCTCTTAAGACTGGCTGTATTCAGTTTGGTTTTGGTTTAAGTGTTATCTAAATGTAAATATTAACCTGTTAGTGCTGAGTTCAAATACAATGCAAATATTGCTGCAATTAATGCAGTCAACTTTCTATAAATAAAGCTTTAACCCCTGTGAAGGACTGAACTTATTTCCAGGCCATGGCTGTTCTGCAGGACTCGCATTTTCTTTGGAATGCACTGGTAAGGTACCACCAGTACCAATGGCTAAAAAAAAGATGCTAACCCAAACTTCTAAATGTTTGTTCCTGCTATGACAGGAAATTCTCAAGTTTGAGATGTTTCAGTGCAATGTTAGTTACAATTTTACTTGAGCATGGCAACTGATGTGCCAAAGAACAACAACTGTGAGATCTGCTGACGGATTGCAACTTACAAAAGTGTAGATGGCCAAACCGATTTTAGGGTTTGAGTTTTTGAAGGCAGCTACAAATCAGGATTTGAGAAAAGTCCCTTGCTCTGTGTTTTTCTTATCTTGGAGGCCCAAGAATTTACCCAGATGTTGGAATGTTAACTCTTAGGAATTGTAATCATAAACTGAGATGTCACACAGGCTTTCCCCTTTAAAGCTCCCTGGCATTTACCTGAAGAGTTGAGTGTTGTCAAAAGTTCCAATAGAGTTCGAAGGTGTGTACTGATAACTGATTGTATGTTAGTTTCCAGTTGCTACCTCCATTCTTGGCTTTCAGACACGTCAGTAGGGATGGGCTGTACATCTGGTCTAAGTTTTATTGGCTCTAGGCACTGTGGTGCTCCTCTGCCTGCTGGTTAGGGACCAAGGCTTGCAGCACAGTGGGGAATAGTATTGAAAGTGTTTAGATTTCTAAATTGGGTGTGTGAAAGCATTAATATGAACTCTTAACACTGGGGTTTGTAGGAGTCCTGTGCTACAACTGCTGAATCTTGGCACTAAAAGCAGTGGACATGACATCTATCCAGTTCACCAGATGCTTATTGTGTCCATCAGTAGCTGAAAGTTTTAGTGTTAGACCTAGCTTTTGTTAACAAGCAGCACGATGAGAGGTAAATACCACTTGGGGTGTTACCACTGTTCTCTGCAAAGTGCTTAATCTCCAGAAATACTGGAGACTTGGTTTAATGGAATCATGTGGTAGCAGAGCACTGAGGAGGAGAGGCTTTTTGAAATCACAGGTAAGCTGCTTAATTGAAAGCGGGGTGGGGGGGGGGGGAAGATGGTGACGGCTGATTCCTTTCTGTTAACGCGAGTGAAAGGATGCAGTTTCAAGACAAAGCAGGGACCTAATTTGTCTCCATTTGAATGTAGTAACTTGATATGGGCTGTACAGGCCCAGAGATTTGTAATTGCTGCTGCTGCTGCTAATTGGTTACTGTGGTGTAGAACAAGAGGGGAACCTGCCAGTAACTGCATTAAAAGTCAGAAGCTAGTGCACAGACAAGGTTCTGTGTGTGGAACAGACTTCAGCTGGGCAAATGAAGTACTTTGTTGCTTGTAGTACTGGTAAAGCTTTATTTTTGTTTTGTAAGTAACTGGTGTCTGTCTCAGTTTCATGTGATATGGGGAATGCTTTAGCCTATCTTAACTAACAGCCAAAGTACTAAGATTTCCAAGGAGGGCTTTTCAAACAGTAACTTACTCCAAGTCTGCAATCTTGTTTAGCCAGGCACTGTTACAGCTGCTGCTGTGACATCCCTGCAGCTCTGAATGAGCTATTATAGTGCTCCTCCTAGCACAGGGGAGGGGCAGGGGCACACAGCGCTGTCCATTTGTGTCTCAGGTGAGATCAGGTGCTGAATATCATACCCAGACACCTGACTCACTCTCACAGCTCCACTGTTATCAATGAGGCCAAGTTATCAGTGAGGCAAATGGCTTCCCTTAGGGAAAATAACATCGTTACCCTTGGGAACTGCCCTGCTGCCTGCACCTAGCATGTGGAAGGTTTCTGATGTTCAAGCTTTGGCCACCTAAAACTCAATTTTATTCCAGTGAAAACTGGGTGTGCCTTGCACTTTGGGGATTTAAGCCACTGTGGGTGATAATCAGCAGACATATTTATTGACACCTATTGCAGTAGCTTTCTTCTGAATGTTGTAAGAGCTGGGGCTGGAATCACTATTTAAAAGCAATCTGCCCTTGTCCAAAATTAAGCTCTGTAATGTAATGTTGCATCAGCATTGCCTCTGGCTGGTCAGCATCTTGTTTTCTACTAGAGCACAAGTAAACCTCAGCTGAAAATGATAAACTTGGTGCTTGACTTCACTTGCTTGTCCTCCATCCCATTAAAATGTAATGTAGGTGAAAAACTTTTGTGTATACAAAAATAGGATTTTACACAGGATCAAACTGGGTTTTGGTGTTTGGGTTTTTTTTAAGTTGCCAAGTGCTAGCAGGCTGCTGAAGTGTGGGGTAGGTGTAAGTTTTATATTTGTCCAGAGATGGGAAATGTACCTGCTGGAGTCAGAAGATACCTATTTAGTCAGACTGCAGCTGCATTTGCTACACTTAAAATTATTTTTAAGCAGCAAATCAAACTTCTGCAGCAACTGAGAGGGAACTTACTAGCATTCCCATGTTGGTATCTGGGGTTACTTCTGAACAGCCAGTTTTGAACAGCACCATTTCCTCCTGGGTGCCCACAGCCCTGCACAAAGGCACAGCACTACTGCTGGTTCTGTTTGATTTTGTTTTGTATCAGGTTTGTAAAGCCTGGGTGGGAATAAGGAAACACTGATATACAGGCCCTACTTCATTAAGCCTGACTATTTATTCTCAACCAAGCTCCTTGCCTTATTTTCTGACAAGCTGCATCAATTTATGGAGTAATCTAAGAATTTCCCATTGCTTTGACCACCAGCTGCTCTGGTTTACATCTGCTGTGTCAATGGCTCATTCCAGGTAATGGCTTTTGATTTTGTTCCCACTGTATTCCTGTATAAAGCATTGTCTCCTCGTGTGTAAATGTCAGCAGGGTACTGGGTGTTCTCCTCTGTTGTTGGGCATATTTTACGTCAGCCTTGGCTATTTCAATATATTCTTGTGTTTGAATCAATAGCAGGCTATTGATGCTGCTGCTAACAGATTAATTGACTGATCTCAAACATATATCTCCAGTAGAGGTGGCTGGCTGACCTTAATGGAAGAATTGGAGGTGAGAGCTGGTCTCTCCAAATTGCTAAAGTGACAGGCATTATGCCCTGGGGGGATGATTAGTGGCTTTACAGGAATAGTTATATTCAGTTCTTTGAATTTAGTGAAAACCTTTCTGCTGACCTCTGGAGCATTTAGACCAGAGTCTCGGAGGGGGTTGTTTAAGAAAATATTTTCCCCAACTATTTAAAGTGGCAACCTATTGAATTCTTAAAAAACCCTGCCTACAACTCACAAAATACCTGGCCAAATGCGAGGCAATGTGTTTGACTGAGAGCCAAAACCTGGGATCTGAATAATTTCCAGCATGGATCCTTGGGCCTGAGGAACATGTTTTTGCCATGATAGCTTGGATTTGCTTAGCAAGGCCCATGGGCCCTTCTAACCCAAGTGGGGCTAAAAGAGCTGTCCTCTTTCTCATTTGCTCTGCACCTACTGCTTTTCTTTGCACAAGGCACATTAACTATCACTTTTCCTGCCAATTATTGGTCTTTCAGGAGAGGGTGGAGTTTTTTTATGTAAAAAAAGAGAGATTTTGTGCCTGTATCATTAACACTCCTCATTGCTATTCCCTCCAACTACCCTTCAGTGCTATTTTTCTCCTCTCTTTTCTCATCTATTACCTTATGAGGCATCAGAGAACAGCTTTTTTGAGGCTGTTCTTCTTGACAGTGATTAGAGGAAGCACATTACAGCCTAGCCAAGGGCTGGCTCTGCATGTCTTGCTTCCAACAGGGACTAGAGACAACGAGGAGGGTTATCCAATACCTGAGTTGGTCCCACCTTGATTTTTTCATACAAGAAGAGGGCTCTAAAATGCTCCCAATTGGTGGCATGGCGGGATGAAAGGGTCAGTGCTTTTCCCCCTGTAGGTTTGGATCGTGCTGTAGCAGCTTCCTGCTGGGGCCTGGCAGGCCTTCCAACCCCTGTGGGGATCAGGAAGGGTTTAGCTGGTTCAAGGAAGCAGGGAAAAGACCGTGTCTCTTAGTGTCCCTCTTGGTGGGTCATCTTTGGTAGCTCCCCACAGGATCTCAGCCTTTTTTGTGTTGTCTCAGCACTCACTCAGTGGGAGCAAGTCCTGACTTTCCGTGCTCCATTTCAGCCCTTTGCCATGTCAGCTGTGGACAGGAGTGTAAATATTTACCAGCTGTTTGCTGAACTGTGTTTGATCTGGGCTCTGAGCATGTAATATCTTGTATTACAAATGTGCCTGATACCTGTCAATTTGTCTCCCCATAATCCAGATTTGTTCTGAAATGTCTGTTAACTCACTGGCTGCCAGAAAGGAGAGGGGTTCACTTCTATTAGATTTGTCTTGATATTTTTTGATTTTTAAAACTATAATCTGAGGATGAGGAATTACAACTTCTATTTATTACCTCACCCAGCTCAGAATCTCTTCCTGAGGTGTACTGGAACTACTGAATTCCTGGGAAGCTACTCAGCAACCTTTGGTGACAGGCAAAAGGATAAAAAGAGGAACCAAAACAGTGTAGAACACATAAAATGGGCAGATGGATGAGAAAGCTTAAACTATTTTGTGTTTCTATAAGGAAAAAAGTCTTTCTTGAATTGTCAGAGAAATTACCATGAATAGTAAAATAAAATTTTAAAGACTTCAGGAAAGTGTAATTATTATTTTTTTAAGTCTCCAGGTGTAAATCTGGTACTTTTCCCTAGATCAGTAATTAATAAATTTTATTTTCTTTCTTAGTATTTGGGGCTTAATATATAAACGTATGAAAATAAAAACAATGGAACTGTAGCAGAGATTATTTTTTAAGAACTGCAACAAGACATGTAAAGTCCTGATGTGTATTTGGTATAAAAGTTACACTCTCTTATTATTCCTGAAGTTTGTGTTGCCTCTCCCTTGGCCACGCGGTGTCACTCTGGCACCTCGGTACTGGCAGCCAGGCGGGGGGGCAGGGAAGAGCAGAAAAACTCTCTCAGTCTCTCCTGGCTCCATGAAAAATTGAAGGGTATTTATTTTCTGGTAGGCAGCCAGGCTGAAAATACTATCTGAATTGAAAGCCTTTCATGAAACATCTGGGCAGTTAAATTTTGCAAACTTCAAAGATGTCCAGTACCGTAGTGACATACTGATTTCTTTCTTTAGTGAAGAATCGCTTAGGCTAATGCACAAAAGCCTCTGTAAAAACCATTTCATGCTGAAATTAATGATCAAAATGACTATGCTTAATAAAGCAACTCTCACACGAGTGCCAGTCAATATAGTTAAACTACAACAGGCTCATAATCAGTCTCTCAAATCGCTATCAATTGTCCACAGTGGCTGGTTTTGCAGTGGATTTTTTTGAGGTCTGCATGCTTAATCTCCAGATTTTCCATTCTGGGTCTGATACGTATGTGCAAAATTGTGCCTGTGTTTTGTTTTTTTTTTTGCAGTCTGTCATTTTTTAAGTACCTTTCCTAAGCTTGACTAGATTCTCTGCTGGTAAATAATAGTAATAAAAATAACAGAGTCACATTTATAGCAGTTGAGAATCTGGTCCTCAACACTGACTTCAAATATAAGGTCTTGTTTTTACTTGTTGATATGTGTTCTCCTAAATGCAAAAGCTAAAAGCAGGACTATGTCAAATACTTCCCAGATGACTCGATGTGCTCTTAGAGCCGTGGGATTATACAGTCGCATGCCTGGTAAAATTCACCCCAGTGCTGGTACATGAAGCATTAGGATTTTCTTCTCTCCTCTCAATGTACAGAGTGATGTACAGCTAAATAACCACCATAAGTTTACACTAATAATTCTGTTCACTGAGCTGCTTGAGGCAGAAATGCAAGTGCTAATGTGTAGGAGCTGTACTTTGATAGTTATTCTTGGGAATGAAAAAACACACTAATAATTTCCCAGTTCTCATTCAAGTGCTCATAATATGGTCTAGGTAAAATTCCATTTTACACACAGTCAAAGAGCATAAATAAATGTGAATACACAGCACGTGTCCTCTCTTATGCCATGTGGACTGTCAGAGTACTTGTTCTGGTAAGTGGGGAAAAATACTATATGCTGCTGCTTTATAATGGAGTGATTTTCAAAGAGAAGTAAAAATCACACATAACATCTCCATCTCCATAAGTAACATTAATTTTACAGACAGAGATTGAGCACAAAGGAAAAGAGACTCTTTAGCAGAACCTGTCATTGACTTAACTCTGAGAGTCCCCATACATCGTTGTTCAACTCCTGGAAACCCTGCCAGGGCCTCAGTCTGTGATTTAACTCTTACTGCACATCTTCAGCATCCTAGGCCATAAGCCAGGCTGTACTCCTTTGCACCAGGAATGCTGAACCTCATGTTCAGGGTGGCTTGCACTGCAACACACACACACACACAGAGACACAGAAACACACAGATGTAGGAGAGGCGCTAACAAGCACTGCAGTTCTTGAATGACCCTGTGCTGGGGAAACTTGAGATAGCATTCCACTTCTTGCTGAAACACTACAGGAAAGAAATCTATGGAAGATGCTCTTTTATTTCCCTTAGAAAATTATTAGATATATCCTAATTAGAGTCCTCAGTGGGCTCCTGCCATATACAATTAAAACTAGACTGGTCCCTTTGAATTAAAAAACTAGAGAAATAAGGTAGAGTTTAATTTGCTGTCATGTCAGCAAGAATAAAAAAAATACCTCTGACATTTTGGTTTGCTGCAATGAAAAAATTATACAATAGCATTTTATTTATCTGTGAGAACTAAACTTGGATTACCTCTCATTTGTCATAGGCTAACAGCACCTATCACCTGGTACAGGCCAGCTGCTTCAGGGTAATGTCACATCTCAGAATAACCTTTCCATTTGACCATGCCTTTGGTAAGGCAAGGAAACCTGTGAAATAATTTTTTCATGTAATGTTTTCCTAGTTAAGAATAGCCCTGACTTAGACAAGTTTATGGACAAAACAAAGCAGTGCTTGTCCAGGTTTTCCCTTCTTCAAGCTTTGAACAAGCATCAACTGTTTTAATTAGCTCTCAACACCTTTATATTGTCATTTGAACTGGGAGCATTCTCTGCATACATGTAGCAGTTACTGTAAACAGGGAGCATTTGCAAAGCAAATTATTGTGTTGGACAATCTCTCTGCAGCCAAGCAGCATTAAAAATGGTTTTGCTTTGGTTCCATTGCTTGTTAGATTGGATTTCCTTAATTCTTAGGACAGGAGTAAATGGCCTTAAAATCCATTTGGTATTTTGAAATACGGAGGGTATCTCCCAGCTGATGAAGCCAACAGGCTCAGCAGATGTGACTTTGTGTCTGGGAATTTGAACTTTGGTGTTTCCAGCACCATTTCTGCAATGAGTTTTGTGTGAATGTGGCTGTTTGCCTGGGAGAAGCTAAAGCAAAGTTGCAGGCTCTGGGCCTTCCATCTGTAGCTCTCACATGCCAGTTTTCCTCCTGAATGTGATTATTACATTTACAACACAACACTCAGCTAAAACTTCAAGAAAACTGGAAACTAAGTGCTACCTCCAGCAGAGAGCAAAATAAACACATTCCTGCAGTGTGTTTTTCCATGGCCAGACTCAAATTTCACATCAAACAAATCTAGCAAGTGACAGGTCACAACACTCGCCTTTAAAATACCAGCAAAAGGAAAACTTCAGCAGCAATCACATAAACCAAACCAAACCCCCAAAATTCTGAACAGTCTCAGAGCATGTTACGGGCATACCCCAGGCAGTTTTCAGTCCAGTAGCCAGCCCACATCCAGCACAGGTTATTTTTTAGTCATTCCTTCTGTTGGGACAGGGACTGTCCTGCTGTCTGGATTTAAAGCCCCGTACTGAAAGTATTCTGTTGCTTCAGGTCTCCTGGGGAAAAATCAACCATACAAACCAAAACTAATGTGTGATTGCATTGGAATTGCTAAGATTGAGGAGGAGCACAGGACAAGGAATAAGCTCACAGGTTTCCTTGCCTTACCAAAGGCATGGTCAAATGGAAAGGTTATTCTGAGATACCCTGAAGCAGCTGGCCTATACCAGGTGATACGTGCTGTTAGCCTATGACAAATGAGAGGTAATCCAAGTTTAGTTCTCACAGAAAACATACTTAGAAAACCCCCCCCAAACAGTCTGGTCTAAGTAACTGAGCATTCAGAAAGTTCCCTGACCAGCAGGAAGGTTTCTCACCATCAATTTCAAAGTAACAGGCACAAAGTATTTGCCATGATTGTGACAGTCCTTGACTTTGCCATTTTAATAAATTGGCTTCCAAAGGAAAGATTCTTCTATTCAATGAAATGTCTTATAAGGGCCCAGAAAGACTTTCACCTATTGAGTTCAAGTCAGCTTTTCAGATCTTACCAGTGGGATTGTGGAACAAGAGCATGGGACTCATTCAGAAGAGTTTCAGGCTACGGGAGTTATATCCAAGCTGGAGGAATTGTCAGAGTCATAAAGATTTGTCATTAAAGTGAGTGAAGGGTTATTATTATTACTTTATTGTTATTATTTTAATAATTTCTGGCTATAAAGTTACGAGCTATGTGATCTGGATTGGCCCCATAAGACTTTCTGACCAGATAAAAGAGTCAAACTGACACATCAGTATGGGATGCTTAATGTCCTATGGCTACAGGGGATTATCAGTGTGTCTGCTCTCATTTAAAAGGCTTCTTGTTTCGGAGAAGTGGTCACAGCCCCAACCCTGACAGAGCTCAAGAAGTGTTTGGACAATACTCTCAGGCACAGGGTGTAATTCTTGGGGATGGTGCTGTGCAGGGCCAGGAGTTGGGACTCGATGATCCTGATGGGTCCCTTCCAACTCAGCATATTCCAGGATGCTGTGATTTTAAAGCCTCTAGGCCTCACAGAAGGACTGGAAGGCCACCTGGGACTGTCCCATGTCCAACAGCAGCGGTGGGCTCGGGAGGTCACTGCCCCAATGGGCAAACCCTGCTTGTAGTCACAAGAGCTGGCAGGAGCAGGTGAAGGGAACAGACCCAGATCTGTTTTATAAAGTACCCATCACTTCCCTGGCAGGAGGCATCTTCCCTACAGCAGGTAAAATTACAGCACGAGGAGTGTTTACCTGGGCCACAGAACAGAGTGACAGAGCATCCCCAAGAGCTTCATCATGCTGAATTAAACACCCAGCTCCAGAGAGCCTCAAATGGACATATCCAAAGCATGCCAGTATCCCAGTAATTCCTTCATATATTTAGTCGCGTGCCCCTATTCCCTACAAACCCACAGGCTGTCTCCAAATGCAGCATGTATGACATGGGCAGATAAAGCATCAAAGGAAAGGCTTCTCCAAGGAACAGGTGAATCCCTCACCTCTATGGGAGGCCAGGGAGCAGCCACGGAGGAGTGTTTGCCTTCTGTTGTGCAAAGGACAACAACACTGAAACACTGAAATCTTTCCTCGGGCCTTGCTGCTTGATGGAACCAAGGAGAAAAGGTTATATTTGAACAATTTCAGGAAAACTTCAGCTGCAGACTGAAGGCAAAGCAGCAGCACTCACAAAAGGATTAAACACCACTATCTCTTTCTTTCATGATCAGCAGAATTCTCTCACCTTTATTCCTCAAGATCCTCTGAGATGCCCTCTTTGAGATCCAAGCTCCAAATTTTAGACAGGGCTGTAGCAGATGACTCCACAACAGAAGAACATGTCACAGCTTATGAGCAGGTTTATGCTAGGATGTGAAAACATTTTTTCATTAAAACTCTTTTCCTTGCAAAATGAAAGCAATAAGACATTCTTGCACTTACTAGAACACAATTTCAGCAGAAGAAGATGGATATAACAATTAAAACCTATGCTGAACCTAGGAGGCCAGAGGAGGAGGAAAAGGAGGGGAGGGGCTGCAAAGGCTCCTGAGTAACAGGAGGGCTGTAAAAGCTGAAGGAGCAGCAGAGGTGCCCACTCAGATCTTGTTACTGGAGGGCAAGAGAAGGGTGCTCGGAGCTAAAGGAAGTAGAAGGTAAACTGCTTCACACTTACTGGGCTTAAACAGATCTTTTATTACATAAGAAGTGTAAACTGGAAAAGGAGATTTTTATCTTCCAAAACCTATAGGAACCCTCTTTGCATAAAATCTTCCATCCCATGGCACTTCAATGGCTGTGTGCTCTTAGCAGTTTAGATCTGTGTTTGTTTAACCTGTATGTTTGCTTGTAGACTGAACTAAGGGTTCCTTACAGCTTCTTCTGTCCAGTTCTGTAATCCAAGGCTTCAGCTGGTGATAAGCCTTCTCCTGGTTTTACTGGGGTTGGCTTGTTCATAACACTGCTGGATGCCTCTGGTAAGAAAATAGATGTAAATTCCCTTCATCTTTGGCCTTCAGTCCCTGCTCCCTGCTGCTATACTACACTATTGTGCTAAAGAAAGAGGTGTTCAATTAAGGAACGAGTAGTAAAACATCTAATAACTATAGGGATGAGATGCCATGTGGGATATCTTGACCACAGATCCCAGCTGGTCTCTAATAGCAGGGCAAATGCTTTGCTCAAAGCTGTAAGAGGGTATTGTTGTTGTAGTTTTATACAATGAATGAGGACAAATAGGTGTGGGACTACATGCAGCTGATGTACTCACAATTAACTTCCACATAGTACTTTTCTGTTACTTTCTCCCTATTTAGGGAGGTAATCCACCTACTTAAGAGGTGTTATGGTACTAAATTAATTAATCCTAGCAACATGCTTTTATAGCACTGCCTGCTCTACTATGCAAAAGTTAATGATCAGCCACTGCTATTGCTTGAATTAGGCTTCCAACAGCCCATTCAGATTTTATTTTACCCTCTTTGGATGTTGTAATGCATTTTTTGCTTGACATATTTTCCTCTTCTCCTGGCAGTCCTCAAAACCCTCAACAAGCAGGTAAAATATCCCAAAACAGGAAAGGAGCCTCATGTTTCTGAGGGACCATGATGCTCTCTTATAACCAGCCACAAAGCTCTATTCTAGCCAGCCATGCAAAGGCAGATTTGATCTGAGGCAGGCTCCAATACCTACAACTCAGCAGAAAGCAGAGCCCAAAGGAAGCCATCTGTGCAGGTGGCACTCATCCAAAGGGAAGGGTCTGAAGGTTGTCCTAAGGCCTCACCGGTGGCCCTGCCTAATGAGCTGCTCCAGTGCTTCCCTGCAGCTGGAGGTCAGAGGGTGATGGGACAAGGGGGAGGACCCTGGAGCTGAGTGTGTGCATGAGGCTTGCAAAGACCCTCCTCAGCTGGGGTGAATGCAGATGAACCCACTCATGGGGATGATTCTGCATCTAACAACAAGGCCTGGTTTCTCCTCCTGTTCCCTACCATGAACTCTTCAGCTTCCTCTAAATGTTCTTTTCCTTTTTCCTCTTACCAGTCCAAAAGGCAGTGAAGTGTCACAGTACTACCAAGGGCCTAGTCTGCCAAACAGGATGCCAGTGAGGCAGGGCAAGGACAGAATATGCTATTCTCCCTAAACTTTAAATCCTCTGAATGTGTCTTTAGGAAAAGCTGTGGGTTTTGTTAACCAGATTAGTTTAGTATCAATAGACTCCATATTTACTCCATTGACAAATATAGGCGTTCTCTCTAAGGTTTGGGTGTCAATTTAAAAACCCTGCTCCTAAGCCTCACATAAACATGGCTCTCAGCTGAACCTAGGCACTTCCCAAAAGGCATTTATGGCAGATCAAGTGATGTGCTGTGACTGTGAAATCTGTTTATCAGCTGCACTGGGAGGAGTGTGTTGCCTCTTCATTCTTTCACAAAAAGTAGCGAGGACTGGGCAGTGTCTGATGGCTCTGACTGTGCCTTGTTCTGTCCTGCCTGAGGTGCTGCACAAGCTCTCAGTCACTGATGGCACTTGCACAAAAACAAGCTCATTTTCCCTGTGCTCTGATGTGAGCACACCCACAGCTAGATTTAATCACACTCGTTGTTCACACCTTATAGCTTACAAAAAGCTTATGTTCCAAGAGGGAGGAGAATGTATGGAGAGGAAAGAATCACTTTAGTTTTAAAGGCAAGAGTAGACAGAGCCTAAACTTCTAAAACTATTTGTAAGAAATACATGGAAAAACATATGTAACTTAAACTAAGGGCATGAAGCCAGAAAACCCAAGGACAGCACCTCAGAGGGACAGTTGCAGTTTGCTGCTTGAAGGGTCCTCAGCTGCTCTGGACAAAAGTGAGAAGCTCCCACTACAGGGAAGGTGCCAGGGTCACTGTGTCTGCAGGAGCTGAGAATTGAACTGGTGTGATGTGGCAGAAGTCAGCAGGTCTGAAGTCTGATTTTTAGGTGAAAAATTGCACTGTGAAAGCAGAAAGCTACAGTAAAAAAACCCCACCACAACACTGATCCACTAGCCAGGAAAGAACTCATCAGAGACATATAAATACAACTTCACACACTTTAATGTGTAAACCACTCAACAAAATAAATTATGCTATGCTGGCAAAGTAGTAAAAGGCCTTAAGAAAATTGGAAAAGCTTATAGTAATGAAAGATTATTCCCAGTGCAATAGAAAGAGTGTGTATCACACTAAGTGATGGTGCTTTGTCTGTGAAAATCAGCCAAGTGAGGGAGAGGCAAGGCTGAGGGCAGGCAGAAGTGATGCTGGACATATTTACCTTGGCTCTCTGCAGCCAGCAGCAGGCTCAGGGACACACTTAAGGCAAGATGTATCTCCCTATTTCCCTACTATGACTGCTCACAGCAGGGATTTCTTTTGTTAATATGCTACTGTGCAGCTCTAAAACTGGAAACTGATTAATTCCCAACAGGCAAAAGGGATTCCTAGAGAGCAGGGTGCTGTAGGTGACCCTGGGGATCACAAGGGCTGAATCTACAGAGTCACTTAGCGTGCTTGATTAGGGCAAAATGATTCAAGATGACTTAAAATCCCTGACAGACACTGTATTTATGCTGTGTATCCCCATGTGATTTAGCATCATCCAGAACAAAAACCAGCATTCACTGAAGTCTGAGGCCAGGTTTCATCATTAAGAATATTGGGCAGGACTAGTGTGTCTCTCTCCCAGGAGCTGATGCCTGGGTCTGGCTCCTGTGCTCAAAGGGGTGTCTGTTTTGCAGTCTTGCAGTCACACAATCACTTCATGGATCTGACCTCTTCTGACCTCCTTTTTGGCACACAACAGTGTAGGAACACTACAATATTCCAGGAACAGATGAAGGATAAATCCCTTTTCTTTCCCTCATCCCCTTCATGGGCTGAATCTGTACTTGCCTTCAGGCAGGTAATGAGCTCCTGAACTGACGCCCAATAGAAGACTAACCTGTACAAATACAAGGGGCTCTGCTGCAGCACAGAGAGGGGAACAGCAGGTTTGGGTCTTTCTGCAGTGAAGCAGGAGAGTCCTTAATCACAATCTCAGGAACAGCCACAAGCAGGTGACCAAAGGTCTGCTCAGCCCTGGTTCCTGCTTCTGACAGTGGCCAACAGCAGATGCTCCAGGAAACATAAAGCAAAGGTAAGCACGAAATGATATTTGGTAGTGTATTTCCAACCTTGAATGCCTTGGGCTTAAGATCTGAAGTAGAGGTGATGATCTGCATTTGACAGGTTTCCTCCCTAAAGGTTTCTTTTGGGATCTGTGTGAGCTTCCAGCCTGTGTTCTCTGGCAAGAAATTTTGCAGCTCAGCTAACAATGGTGTGAGGAGGAGCTCTTGGTTGTGAATCTGCCTTATGCTAGTTTCATTTGATGCCATCCAACTTTCATGCTAATGGAATGTTTAGCTACTCCCTGAGAGCCTCTCCACCTTCCATAAGTTTGGGCTTCTCCAGTTTCCACCTCAGCCTGAACACAGCCCTCCATGTACTACAGATGCCTGCTTTCTTGGCAGGTTTGAAGGGCTAACTCTTCCTGAGGAGCCTGCTGGTTTCCTAGAGTATGCCAGTGCACAGACAAGTCAGAACTAATACAGAGATTGTGCCAGTCTATCCTCCCAGTTAAAGCCTTGTCAAAGAATGAGGATGCTCAGGAAATGCCAAGTGCCTGTGTCAAATGGTTTTGACTTGGTTAGTGCTTCACTCAGCTGATGCCAAACCTGAAGATGATGGTGTAGCTGACTGCTGAAGGGACAAGGGGAAAATGTGGTGGCTGCATTTTACTCCCTAGGTATTGCAATTGAGGCCAAAAGGGAATTTAAAGAGATCTATCTTATACTTATGTGTCCCTGAAAGAAAATAACTGATGAAGCAGTCACAGAGAGAGCAGCTGAGCCTGTAGCTTACACCTGACAGTCCGTTCAAGCATTGATTATGATCAGCTGTGCACCTAAAGGAGCAAGATCAGAGGCAGGTCTTGATCATTTGCATGAGCCAGGCAAAACTATTTCTGTTTCAGCTCTGCTGAATAATAGAGATAAAAATCCAGAGACCAGTCTAGTGCAACTTTTGGATAAACATCCAAGCGGTGCAAAGTGTGCTGGCATGGTTATGGGCTCTTGTGGATGCTGGACAGCCTGCCAAGGTGTGACTTAGTGAATGGGCAGTAATTCCATTCAGTGCAGGTGGTGCAGTGAAGGCACACTGAAGTGCTGCCATCAGTGTCACCTGGATTTATTATTAGCATTTACAACAATAGCATTAGAGGATCACGAGAACTTTCAGTAGTGAAAGGTGATCAGCAAAAGGGCATGGAAAGAACTCTGTTGGACAGGGTTCTTAGGTAGGCTCGTTGCAAAGGAGCACATGGTTAGGTGGGAAAAGCCTCCCTCTTGCACTGAATTCTTCATCCCAGCCTTTCTGGAGCACAGAGATGAGCACTACTGGGTCAGACCAAGGATGTGTCTGTCCCTTACACTGCCTCTGACAGTGGTCAAAACCTGATGCCCAGAGAAACAAAGAACAGCATGACCAGTTAGCAACACCCCTTCTGCAAAGCCCCAGCTCTTTGTTTGACTTTGGAAATTGCTCAGTCAGGCATATTTTCTATGTATTTATTAACTCTCAGTAAACTTGTCATCCATGAACCTTTCCAAGTTACCTGGGAACCCAAGCTCTTCACACCCCCAGTGTCACGTGGTAAGTTCTGCAGCTTGACTGCTCTGCATGGGCAAGGGTGGCTGACGGGGACTGAAAAACAGCTTAGAAGGGCTGGAAGTGCAGAGGGTAAAACTGCTGGATTTCTCTTTGGTGTCTGGATATCAGGTTTAAGGAAACAAACTTCTGAAGCCCAAGGGGATAATGTAGTTCTAGGATGATACTCCCTGGCCCAAGCCTCTGTGTTAATGGGCTGGGCATGTGTGCAGTGTCAAAACAAAAGCCATGGATCCAGAAGAGAGCAGCAAGGCCAACAAATTCTGCCCCTACAGCTGCAGCAAGTGCCTGCCTTTTACAGGTGCACAGCACATGTGCTCCCTGTAGCCCCACTCAGTGCAAGGCACAGAACACCACCTGGAGCCCTTCAGCACCTACTGTAGTGCCTTGCAATAAGTAGCAGAAAAAATTGAAGGTAAATAATTTCATGGCTCCCAACAAACTCCCGGGCACCAGCCTCCTTGCCTCTCTGTTCAGCTACAGAGGAGCAATCTGTTCCATTAACAGGAAAATCCTGCCCAGCAATCCCTGCACTGACCTTCAGTCCCCTCCTCACCTTCAGACATACTGGAGGCCTAAGCAGAAAGGAAAGCAAGTCTTTAACTTAATTACCCAATTATCTTGAGGTAATCACCCAATTATCTTTGGATACAGTCATTTTTCACTTCTTATTCCTCCTATCTTCTTAACAAATAGCTTCCAGAAAACAAACCTTGCTGTGACTACAGCAAACAAACAAACAGACCCCCTGAGCAGATAAAAAACCCCATTAAGGGCAGACGTCAGTCTACAGCTCGTTACCTTTCCTACCCTGGAGAGCTGAGAAGGGCAGGGCTGTGGGAGCTGCAGCACCTGCCAGAGCTGCACTGTGCTCAGCAGGCCAGAAATCACCTCTGCATGCACGGGCTTTGCTGTCCTTGGCCAGCCAAAAGGAAGGGGGAGCAAAGCTGGGGAGGACCTGCCTCAGCAGAACAGCCCAAGGGAGTCACTGCAGGATGAGCAGGAAGTGTGTAAGTAGTCACACTTGGTTGAAGCTGTTTCAGAGTGCTGTTGGATGTCTCACAGACTGCAGGACTGGTGACACTCGATCACATCCCCTACAAGCTGATGCAGCTCTTCCCCTGCAGGGAGAGCTGTCCTGTTCCTCTGCAGGAGCAGGAAGGATTCACAGACATCTCCCCACCCCAGAGAGTCCCCAGGGGCTCCTCAGAACCCCCCTTTCTTTAGAGTGCTTGTGGCAAAAAGCACCATCATCTAACTGATTTTCATCACGTAATGAGATCTGCCAATTATTTAGAAAGTAACCCCAGATACTCTACAATTGAAAAATATAAGTGTGATACAAAGAGCACAGGGATCCACAAAATTTTACAGGGAGCTGAAATTGAGGACCCAGGAGAAGAATGTGAAGAAATTTCTTTGTACTATGTAGTGTATAACTAATATTTAAAATATTGGGTGGTGGAGGCAATCACATCTGATCATCTAGTCAGAATGATCAGCTTATATTTAATGACTAAGATGCAAATTTAATCATATAAACTGCTGTTAATTGTAGGGGTTTTTTTTATAACCTGTGAGGATAATTTGAATATTCAGTACTAATACCTGGAATGCCATGTAATCCTTATTATACATCCGTAAGTTAAAAAAATATTAATCCCAATGGTGACTAAAGAATCCTTTTTCTTTTTTTTTAATGTCAAAGGCAATAAAATTTCTTATGAAAATCTTCACTGTGAAGTGTCATCACCTGGCTGCTTATCTAAAACTTTAGATAAGTGTGGGGGTGGGGGGTGAGGCAGCCCTCCATGGCCTCAGACCAGGGCAATACAGAGGGATGGCACCCAGCTTCCTAATTCTATCTAATGGTGAAGGCTGCTTTTCTTTAAAGCTGAAAAGCAGAGCTGCTATCTCCAGGGAATATGCCCCTCCCAGTTCAGCATCTTTAAATGGTACCTTAAATACTCGTCCAGGCAGTCACACAGCTCATACCTGTGTGTTCAGTCACTCAGTCTCTGACTTCGAGTGTTTTTGCAAAGTTGTTATATTTTTTTTATCTTGAAATCCCTAAACAGGCCAATACCTGGCTGCCCCAGAGCTTTTTGTCTCAGTGAAGGAAACTGGCTGGAGATCCTTCCTGTGTTGCGGTAACATCCTTGTTGCTCTGGAATATCCTTCAAGATGGGACAAAACCAGATATATGATGTCCAGGAGGTGGTTCTGGGCTCCTCTGCAGGCCAAAGGACAGACTATGGGGTACCAGTGCTGTACAGGAAAGGACAGGATGAATTAGCAATGTAATGTTTTCACTGTAACCTGTGCCCCCCCCTGCTGTGGGGGTGGGTGGGATGCAGGACCTGCCTCTTGGGAATGTTTGGTGCTGCCGAACATCCCAGTGGGATGTTGTAGCTATGTGGCCTGCTTACAAACTAGCTGGCAAGGCTGAACAGTTATAAAGGAGCCATCACAACTCTGCTGTCCCATGCTCGGCTCGCCCTGAATCACGGCTTTACCTTCTCAGTTTGATTTTCTTGAGAGCTGGGGTACATTAGCATAACCATTCTTGCATCTTCTAATGTTCAAATTTTCGTCTTAGCCTCCTGCAGCCTTGGTCCAAAAGCTTTTCATATTTATACCAGAAATCAAGATTTTTATGTTAGCAGCAGCGAGGGGTTTAGTTTGCATATATAAATATACAACGGTCTCACTACTCCAGCTGCTAGTGCAAAGTGAATCCGTGACACGGGTTGTGTTCTCTTAGCTAAAGGCAAAGGCACAAGTTAACTGACAATGAATTATCCTACTGTAGAGCCTTCAGGATGGGGATTCTCATTGCTAACACACTGTCTTATCCTGCATGCAGTACACACAGCAAACTTCTTTGGGAGATTTGGAACACAGGCAAGCGGTAACATGGAAATTCATTAGGCGGCACCTCAAAGCCCGAAGTGTGTGTGTGTGCAGTACCTCATCCATTTCAATGGGAATCTTGCCTGCAGGAGAAGTAAACTCATGCAAATGCTGTTGGATCATTTTAATAGACCAAAAATCTAAGAGGATTCAGGAGTGGCAAGCAGACACCTTAAAGACATCTCACTGCATAGTATGTACTTTGGAATCCAACCCAGAGTAAATAAATGCTGGCCTATCCAGTGGCAAGAGTAGAAAGACTGTGATCTGGAAAAAAGGGACAGAATAAGGACAAAACTGTGGTTCCATCTGACAAAGCAAATCTCTTCACCAGACTGTAAATGCTGAAGTCTGGAAGAATTGAAATATGTCACCATCCTGGAGTTTACATACCAAAATTAATCCTATTTAGTACATTAGATCTTTATCTAAACCTCTTTGTACAGAGGATGAAAGACTTGACCCTGAGAGAAGGATTTCCAAGATGCCTTCAGTTGCTCTATCAGTGCTTGTTATTTGAACATGGGAAAAAGAAATCCCCCAATTTTACAAATCAAACACTTCTAGGCATAAACTATTCTTGAGGGCTATCTGTAGGCAAGCTGCTGAAGAATCAGGGCAATAAATCACTGTGCTTTTCCTTACTCCCTCTGGGAGAACCATGCTTTCAGTGCTCAGAAAGGATTTCCAGATTAGTCTCTTCTAGTAGGCAACCCTTCTTAACACACCCACATATTTAGTACTGTCTAGCTTACCTTTGCTCACTTTGAGGCCTGATCTGACTAAAGGACTCTGAGGAGAAGGTCTTCAGTGAATGAAATCAGGGAGTTGTGGCTGAAGTCTGGCCACTCCCATCTTACTCACACAACACCTCTTATTTCTGGCTTTGGTGGGCTATTTGTGGGTAGGAGGCCAAAGAAACTGGTTTGTGTTGTGGTGCAGAGAAACTTGCTGGCAGAAATTCTGTCTTAAAGAACAAATAGAAAAACATTGTTTCTAAGAGGTAAGATGAATGAGACTCCCCAGAAACAAAGAACTTCTTAACATTGGTCTTAGTATTTAAAAAAGAATGCCCTGGAGAGCAATGCCTCCGATTTGCTCCTTCCTTCCACGCTACTGCTTTTATCATAAACAAGAGAAACATATTTACACCTGACATCACCACTCTTTCCTTTGAGCCCATTACCTTTACTGATGGTAAGTTCAAATAAATAAAATTTTGCTTCCAAAGTAAATTAGATATGTAACATTTTCATAAATGAGCACTTGAATAACAAATGAACACTGTACTGAATGTGCTTTCAGTGCCCTTGGCATTGCTTTGTGATTTTTTTCAAAGCTCTTAACATGGCATTCTTTGCGTGATATCTTGCAAAAATTCTCTAGAAAAGTACCAGGTTTACACATCTATCAATTAAACAAGCTGTATTCAGGGAGGTAGTTGCTGAGGGTTTGCTAACAGGTAATGAGGAATTCTGTAAGATGGTTGGCAACTAAGGCAGTGAGAAAGCAGGGAAAACAGTGTTTGTACAAGTTTAGTGCATACTGAAAACCTCACAGATATCCTGCTGTTTACCTACATTTTTCCTCCCTGTGTCTGTCATGACCAATTAGTTTCATGTCCCTTGGGTAATATCATGCTAATTAAATATTAGAAACCATGGGGAAAAGTGGCAAGAGGTTTGTTTTTCTTTTTGCTGTGCAGTTTAACAATAAGTGACCAGCACCAACCTTCCAATATAATATACAAACTATAGGATTTCCTTGTGACATTCCCAAGCATAAATCCTAATGTGCTATGCAAATATGTAAAAGTCAGTAAAATTCAATGAATGATAACACAACTAAATGCTTACAAGCAGCACTAAAAAGGGAAGAATGCAATTCAAAATTAAGGAAGTTTCTTCAAAGAGCTAGGAGACAATTTGTAACTAAACAGTTTTATTGACTTTTTTTTCCAAAATAAAAAACACAAAATAACCACCAAGATTAAAGGCCATAGACAGCATTAACCAAATGAACCAGCCACTTGGTTATAGTAGCTGATAACTAGAATAACTGGATATTATTGCATATACCTCAGGTTCATTTATATATCCATTACAGTTTGGCAAGATTACAATCATACAGTAGCTTTGGTTGTGTAAAACCTAGTAGCAATACTTACTTAAAATGTGACTGGTTAACATTTTATGACAACAGCTATTTATCTCAGTCTTGACACGTCTTCTCTCATTCCATGTTCTTGTCCACATTGTCACTGACCAAGAATTAAGGAGACATATTTGCAACCACCATTTATAGCCCTTCTTTATCACCATGCGGTGACAAATCTCAGAGGGGTAGGAATCTCTCACTTGCTTTCCTCACAAAGGTTTGTAGAGCAGCCTCTCCTCCCATGCTGGGTGGCTCCCACCATCCTGTGGTAGCCTCAGCTGAGCAGGAGTCCATGCAGAACGCAAATATGTCGAGGTGTTTATGGCTTTCAGGCCAAAGCCTTTCCTGACCTACAGTTCTGGGGGGTGACTGTACTGCCTTGCCTTTGGATACAGAGAAAAAACCACAAACAAACAAACAGCTTTTCACATTGGTGTGCTGAGCTGCCAGCACAGAACAGTATTAACAAACCTAATACACAATACTACCTTGGTTACAGAGTTGTGCCTGAGACACTGCACAGGATTGCATGTGTATGTTCTACAGTCTATGTATTTGAGTTTTGGTCTTTTAAAAAATGTTCTCATCCTTATGTAATCTAGTGTAACACTGCAGCTTTACAGTAATGGTTGATAAAAAGTCATAAACACACAGGCTATTTGGAAACACTGGAAGCTTTTTCTTGTCTTGCACCACTTGTGCAGAACTCCTGCCTTACCACCATGAGTTTGCCCCCAGCATTCTGGGAACATCTACTTCCAGGGGAAATATATCACCTACTTAAAAATAACCTAAAACTGAGTTCTACCTGGGAAAAGCTATAAAAGAATTTGGATCAAACGGAAGTAATCTTGTGTGTGAAGACCCTTCTTCACTTACAAAATGCTGGAACACTAGATAACATCTACTTGTTTTTGCAGCCCTTTCATTTGCTTGCACTGAAGCAAAAAGGAATTCAGCATGAGGACTGGCTGCTGCATGGTGAAGATCCTGCAGAACAAGGTAACTGCCATGCAGTAATTCAAATGCAAGCAGTGTAACTGCTTTTTGCATTCAGATCCATACTTGTATAAGGATATAAATTAATAAGCCCTTCTAAATGATTTTAGAAATATCCTCTTTGATCTAGACATATAAAACCTCTGAATACTTAGAATCACTAGATTTCACATGGCCCACGTAGTCGTAATTATTTGCACTTACATGGCAAATATCAGAAATACATTTGCCTGCAGTTGAACAGGTAATTATGCTGTCTATTATTCAGCTGAGCAAAGATCAAGCACTCTATATCTTGCAGTTATTGGATCTTATTCTAACCCTTTGCTTTAGAAAGGGGAAATAACCATCTAATTATATTACCAGTGCACAGTACTTAGTTTGAAAAAGACAACCTATAGTAGGCAACTAGATTTTTTTTCCCAAGATGACCTTTTATGAGATACTCTAAAAGCAGTCTCTTATGACTGAAGATTGTCTATTTCACTGTACTCGCATAGTAAAAATAGTTAAAATCTAATTACAAAGCTGCTACATGATTATTTTGTGTCTGTAAAATAAAACGGTATCCAGAATTTTATCTGACCAAAATACACCAGAGAGTATAAAAATATTTCCCAACTGGAGATTGAAACATTAATGCTGGATTTGGGTTTTTTTGTAAAAAAAGTAATGTAATAATGGTTGACATTTATCTGCTTACCAGTCAAAAAATATACAGATGACTTCAAGGAGCTGTTCCAGGCTCATTTTGAGTGAGCTTGTGCTTTTGACCCTAGCAGTAATAAATGCACACGTGGAACACAGTTTCCCGAAAACCTGAACTACATCTTATTTCTAACAATAAGACTAATTTCTGGCTATGGATTTCCACTTATTTGCTTTGTTCAGGCAACTACAGCAGAGGAATTCCAGAAGCACCACTTCCGCTTTGAATGATGTTTGTTCAGTGCAACATCTTCCTTTTCTCTCTCCTTTTTAACTCGCTGGTAGTGATCTTCTTCCTTTAAATACCACACAGGCGGCCACCGATGCCTCTCAAAATATTCTTGATTATCTGATTGAAAAGAAACAATGAAAGAAATCCCCAAAGACGCCAGTAAGATACACAAATCCCAGAAATGTCTTGCAAAAAGCTATGCAGCTAATCATTTATCCACTCTCTATGCTGGCTTGCTTATCAAGGATTCACCCAGTTTCCTCAAATGCCTTAAGTGTGAAAAGACTTTGGAAGTGGTTACACACAAGAGGCATTAATCCACCAAAAACTATAAAAACGCAAGGCCTTTACAGAGTGTATTTTTCATTGCAGAGCCTGAAAAGAGCTCTGTTCCTTTTAGCATCACTGAATTAGGTAAAGAACATGATGCTTGCCCAGCAATCAGGCTAATGATTATGACCTTTCTTTGCAGATAAGAATTTATGAATGCTGTTCAAGATAGCACAGAGGTTCAGTCTCCTGGCTTAGCTACGTGAGTTCATCTTTGTCCTTATGTTTAATCAGCTGGGTGGGGAGAAAGAAGGGAAAACCTGATGAAAACAGAGGGGGGGAAGTTTCCCATACCTGAAGATTTAGCTTTGATTTCCTTGCGGAATTTGGAGCAAACACTGTTGTAATTGGTGCAGATGTAGTGCAAGCACCAAGCTGCCAGCTGGTTAGCATTGTGAAACTGTGAAGAAAAACAAAGAGCTTATTCCATTTCCTGGGGTTATCATTCATTTTGTAGCCCCTATTAACAGCTAAAGCTAGAATGGTCCCAGCAGATGGTACCTGGCCGTACTCTCCCAAGAGTTCATTCTGACTGCCTGCTCTGATCTCGGGTTATAAACACATCATAGTGGGGTAGGTACTGGCCACATGGGATATTCTAACAGTAGCTAGACATATTGCTTCTGTCTTTAACCAGGAGAAGGAAAAAAAGGAAAATTGCCCTTCTTACAATCAAAATGAAGTGAAGCGAGCTGCTTTCTCTTGGGAGGGGTTCAGTTCTGGTTTTGAAGCAGGAGTACAGGTATTGCAGAGAGGCCTTTTTAAACAGCTGCAGGAAATCTTGCATGGTGGCCAGCTTGTGCAGTGCTTTAGTGCTACTTCAAGCCAAGCTGCAGCTGACTCATTGTTAGTGTGAAATCAAGAATAATAAAATTTTTAGCTTGTTCTACTGTATCTGGGAGTCTTCTGCATTTTGGAAAACAGAGGTGTGCAGTTTAACTGTGAGCTGGGGGCTCTCTCTTTTAATTACTTACGGGACTCAAGAAATACTGAGATGCATTTGGACATAAAGAGGATTTGCACATACTCTGAATTATCAGACAATTGACTTTGAGTAGCCAGTTAAGTATTCAAAAAATGTTATATTTAGACCTGTACTGCAAAGACATTCCAAGAACTGAATTGAAAGAAATGCAAGAATCAATCAATCAATCATACAAAGCTGAACAGCTTCATTACATTGCTTTTCATGTTACTGAACCATGGTCATGAGAACATGGAGCTTGGAAGTTCCACAATCAAGACAAACTAAAATATATATTTGAAAGACAACTCCTCTGAGGTTACTTAAAGGGATATTTTACCTTTGAACTAATGGAAAAACCTTCTTTAAAATAGAAGATGAAACTAAGTTTTATCATCAGTCTTTCTCAGAACTGCAGACTTTGAGCCACTTAGAAGCAATGCTCAGCACCAGTAAGGAGCTAAAAGCAAGTCCTGCAGCTGACCAGAATATCTTCAGAAGGCTGTGTACACTGACCTGTGCCAGTTCCAAATAGGAGAGGACTTCTCCATCTATAGCAATGCCACTCATGGAGGCCTTGGTCAGCTCTTGCACTGCATGCTGCTCTGTGAGGGGAGAAAACTCATCACTCACAGGGGAAACACTGCAAGGTCACAGCATCTACAGGTAACAAAGAACCAAGGCAGCATGTTCTCCCTCCTCCTGGGAGGGGGTCACATTCACACAGATATCCTTAGCAACCTCACATTTGGGGGAAGTCAAATTCTGACCCTTAGAGCTGTGGCTGAAGATGTGGTTCATAACCACTTAGAGAAGGACAAGGGTCAGCAGCCACTAGTCTCTCTCTGGCATGGGTACAATATTCAGTATAAATTAGAAATATGGATCAGCTGTCTCCTTTGGGTCATACGAAGTTTTTAAGCAACAGTGCACTTGCCACTGAACTGTGGATTTGTTAATGAGTATACACACAGCATTGACAGAGAAAAGGTCACTTCAGGCCCTGCTTAGGTTTTCAGATCACTTGTTCCTAGAGATTCAGATGAAGGCTGACCAGCACCCCCAACAATCACCTAAGTTCAAAATTCTCCCCAACCCTTTCCTAGAACCATTTCCCATAATAAAAGTCTGAGTGTTTTTGGGGAAACATTGTCAGTTGGTTTGATTCTACTGGGTTCAGCTGTTGACAGTAGCCTTTGGACTCAAAATTATTTCACCAAAAATTAAATGGAATGAAATATTCTTAATACTGTAAGGATGTTTACACTGCAATTACGTTAAAAAATACTCAAAACTTCAGCTAAAATGTGCATATAAAATCAGGCAATGAAGATTTGGTCTGTCCAAACCAGTAAAGACAAGAGACACAGTCTTGATGCACAACTGAAGGAGAGCCAGGGTTTGGTATGTGATTAAATCTTGCCTAAATGCAGTCCTGTAGGTAGGTGTAGCTTTATTTCATCTGTCCCTGAGTTTTGGCCTTGGTCATGTGATCAGAACAATGCCAAATTACTGAAATAGAGAGAAACAAATTAAACACAACAACAAAACCCAAACAACCCCAGAGGTCTGGGATGTGTATGGATTTAATTTTAAAACTTTATTGGTATTCTAACCTGTAATTTTTCTCTAAATATGGGATTGAAAAGGTTTTCTTTCTGAAATGAGGGTTGAATCCCCAAGTATATACCAAAATATCCAATTCCCATGTAGTGAAAATGGATCTAGGCAGCATTTCTAAAAACATGGTAATCTAGACCAGTTTTGAATTGGCTCAGTTACTTTCTTTGAACAGAAATGTAAAGTGGAGCACTTCATTACTTAATGGAAAACTTGTAGTCCTTCCTGTTTTCAGGCAAATTAACAACACCAAAATGGATATTACAATCCACAGACATTATCCTCAATGCTAAAGAGAAGGTTTACTCTTTCTGTTTTTAAAGCACAGAAAACTTCAGTGGTCTGAGCTGGTTTAGCACAAAACTAAAAAAGGCAGGAGAAAGGCAAATACATTTCTCTGTGTAAAAATATCAATTTGCATTAAAATAGCCCTCTCAGAAAAAAAAAAATTATTTTCTCTGACACTTGAGAAAATCTTACGTGTTCCGAAAACCATTAAAGCACATTTCAGCTGTTGCAGAAGACACTGCATCAGACAAGGCCACAAATTCTTACCTGCTAGAGCAATCAGGTGAGGAAGGCAAAACCTATTTGCCAATGCAATTAACTCAAGTGTGTCCAGTTCCTGACTGGAGGACAGTTGCTTGGTATACAAGTAATCTAAAACTGCTTGCATGGACGTCTTGTTTATGTTGGGAAGAACTACCTGGAAAAGATATTTAAGAAAAGAGTTTCTAATTGTTAAGGGACTTTCATACAGCAGCTATATTTCACTTCTCTCACTTTGCTGGACTGTCTCTTTTTCTCTTCAAGTTATTTCAGAAATGCAGGGAAAACATTTTCCAAAACAGAACCAACAGGTAAGCATTGCTCCAGAGTCAGATCCTTTGCCAGGTTATATCCAAGCTGGAATTGGATCCACATCAAACAGGGAATCTGTTCAATGCTCTCTAGCCTGCAAATGGACAGCTACACATAAAAGTCACTGAGCACTTCCCACGCCAAACCTCCCTTGGTGGACTCCTTGAGGAATGCAATCTATCTGCTCCTGGCAAGGAAAACTCTGTGGATTCTGAGAATAACAGAAAACAAAGGATAACAATAAAACCACCCTCCTCAGTCTTTCAGTAAATAACCAAATTATCCAGGTAAACAAGGCTGGGAAGGAACCGAAAACTGAAGAAATGAGGAAAAAGAAACATAAGCCCTTTTTGCCACACACATGTAATGAGTGTAACGAGCATGGAATTAAGCTACCAAGACTAGGACAAGAACTGCCTAATTTCTCATGCTAAAGCATGAACCTTTCATGCACATCAGCCACTCTGGGAAGCAGCTCAGTTCTCCAAGTGAGAGCAGCTAGCTGTGAAACTCATCCATTATTGATATATTTTTGTTAATGCAGAGAACTGTAAATTTAATGAGTGAGTTTATAAAATTTGCCCCAAATACAGAAAAGGTAATATGTAAAAGTAGATGGTTTTATTCTTTGCAAACCATTCAATTCATATCTACCTATATTTTAAAACTTCCAAAAGCATTACTGAATGCTTTAAACTCTACAAAATGGAAGCTAAATATTTTAAATTGGAAAGAATTGGAAAGATGAGCGAAGACTGTTAAGCTAATCATTAAAAATACGCCAGTAGAAAATAAATGCACATTCTTCATTGCCAAATGCTGCTCACTAGAATCAAACTATGTATTTTTAATGAACCACTTGTTGAGTATGCCTCTGGGAAAGGAATTATGTTTACAGCTGTATTAGAAGAAGCCAGAAAAATCTAAGTAGAAAAATATCTATCAGAATATTAAATACAAAAAAATGTGAACACTTCATATGAGCATATGAATATAGAAAGCAACAAGAAAACCAAAACAAAAAAAAGCCTGGGTATGGATAAAGCACAAGAAAAAATATTAGCACAGGGTTTGGAATTTGAAAAACAGACCATGAAGGCACATAAAAATACAAGGCTTATTCTGCAAAATCTTATTCAAAGTATTGAGATCTTTTAAACTGTATTGCATACCTGCTTTACTCCAAGGACAAGATAATGCACTACAGAATCTGTGCTGAGTTGCTACTGAAGTTAGTAGAATTTCTCCTAAAGTTAGCTCAGTTTCTGCTGTGAAAACAGCTCCCTTTTCTGGTTTAACACTCTATGTTCTTCAACCCTTTTTTATCTTTAGTTCCTTTATCAATGCCCCTGCCCCAAGTATTCTTTGTAGTGCTTCTGATTGTATAAATATATATTTACAAAACTTAAAAAATTATTTTAAAGAAATTCACACTTAATTTCTCTCCCCCATATTTAATATTTTAGAGGACTTTGGGTTTAAACACACACTCCCATGCTGGAGGAAGACTTGTGCCTTGGAGAAAGTATGTTATCTTCTTGGGCAGCCTCATTTAATGCCTTAAGAAGAAAAGCATCCCAGGTTTGCAAGGAAGAGTAAATCCCTGATTCTAGAGATTGTTGCAACCTTTCAAATAGATGATGTTCCATCACCCTAAATCCATCAGACATTGTAAACAAAACAGACAAAACTAGACAAATACCTCACTCTTGGAGCTTTCAATAAATGATCCTCCAAACATAGCAGACATCCACTCACAGCTGCAGATCAGCAGTGGCTTGTGGGCCTTGATGCTTCCATCGTCCAATTTAAATGTCACATCTGCCAAGGGAACAAAGGCACAGGAGTGCTGCAAGTCTGTGCTTCAGGAGTAACCTTGTCTCATGAATGTGCTTCACTTGCATGCTGTTAACCAAGGACTTCCTTCATTTCCCATGATCCTCACCCCAAAAATAACTCTTGTCTTTTAAACAGCTAAATGAAAAACCTCACTTGTAAAGGGGGATACTGGATGTTCAACATTTTTGAGAATTGCGTTGCTTATTTAAAAGCTGTGAGTAGATTTTGAGAAATGAAACTACAGAATCCCAGGCTGGAACAGTTGGCCTGAGTAACACTACAATTTCGGGGTCAGCCCTCCTCTCAGAACAATGTAAGCTGTCACAGTTTTTGAAGGCTATGAAGTGACAGTAACATGGAAGAGAAAGAAAGTAGTGCTCTTCCTGCTTAAGCATGTATTTACTCACCAGAAAATGTCCCTTTGCAAAGGCACTCTTTTATCCGATTAGCTTTTCTGACATGAAATGCTTTAGTAATCTCTTGATTCATGAAGGCTTCTTTATTCATAATATTCTCCACCATCATTCGCAAGTCAAATACTTCCAAGATTTCAGCAATCTGAGCCAGTCTGGTGAGGTCTTTTTCATTTTCATCCAGTTGGCCTGTGTATAAAAACTGCAAAACAGTTTTAAAAGGTCCGGCCTGCACAGACGAATCCATTTTTACCACAGTTACAGGACACGTCCGCTTTGAGACAGGATTCACTTTCATTTCCTTATTCACACTAACAAACCCCTTACCCCAGGATGCCAGAGATCTTGCTGCAGAGTTTGTTTCACCAGATTCAGGTTCTAGAGTGTTTAAAGAGTCACTACTTTCTGGGGGAAATTTAACATCAGGAGATTTCAAGGATGCCTCATCACTGTCACTGTTTGTCTCAAGGTGACTTGTCAGAACATCCTTATTTGTATTTTCTTTATTACACTGTGTTTCATCCAAGTTGGGACTTTCCTCACATTCCATTAAGAAAAGGTCATAAAACTTTGAAGAGGAGGTAGCTAGGTAAATCTTGTGAGCAAAAATGCAGTCCTGCTCCTGGAGAACAAACATGACATCTGCACACAGCGGGCTGTCCAATAAATATCCAGCTTCATTCATGCTCGGCACGGGACACTCGGGAATTTTGATAACCGGAGGAGGGGCTTTTGGAGGTAGAAATGGAGCCTGAAGCAAAGGTTTTTGGACCTTCTTCAAATGAGATTTCCAGAACTGCAGGTGTCTTCTGGAGATCAGGGCAGCTCTGATTGCATTGTCAAACACATCTTTAATCCCAAACTGGTCAAACACACTGGTTTCATAGTATGGTATCCCGAGTTCCTTGGCAACCTCTCTGCCTCTCTCTGGTGGCAAAATGTCTCCCCTTTTTATTGGCCTAGGGTTAAACAAAAAATAAACCTTGTCACACACAATGATCATCACAAAGTTACTCCAGAAAGCATTGAATTTTACCAAATATTCAGCACTAAATCCGACATAACTATCATTCAAATGAAACAAAATATAAAATTAAGCGCACAAAGATTGTAGATTTGGAAATCTACAATCATGACTCCAAAGAGTTTTAGAATAGCACATACTTGTAATTTCATTTTAGTTTGGTGGTGTCTTTGCAATGTTACTAAATATATGTAGAAATCATTTATGCAAAATGGAGCTGCCTCTTTATTAAAGTGAAATTTAGAGTAAAAAAATTTGATAGGATACTTGAGAACTCTCATTATCTAAAAAACCTCCTACCACCCCTTACTACTCAGATATTCTGTCAGAACCTTTCTTTGTATCCATCATTTAAACACAAATGGAAACTCTCATTACATAAAAATACCAGAAATACAGATAAATATGAAATGGAAATATTTCTTAAGGTCATGCTTTTTAAAGAAAATCACAGTAGTCTAAAACAAAAGAGTAACTGAACACACACTGCAAGAGATAGGCTTGTTTTGGCTGTAGAAGCATTATGTGGGAACGCATGTATTTCCAGAACAGCTCCAGTACATGATGCAGGGTAAACAAACCAGTAAAAAGTCTGGGCTAGGATCCATGTTCCCAGCAAAAAAATCACCTCCCCAGAAGACACGACCCAAGAGTGTGTTCTGTGAGCACACCATATTGGGCAGACACGAGCTGGCACAGACAGAACACGCCCCAGACAACAGCTTGTGAGTGCCAGCTAATAAATAACCAGTTCAGGTGGCACAAGTGTGCTAGACACGCAGAGTTCTGACTCAAACTTACTAATGGTGAAATCAGGGAGGAGGATTAGGGCAGAAGAAGAGTTTTGAAAAAAGACCATTTCCTTTTAAAGAGTCAACCAAAAAGCCCGCCCCACCCTCACAATGAAGAAATGTTTACTATATAAATAAACCTATGAAAATCATATTGCTAAGTCAAGAGTTTGACTGCAATGCAATGCAAAGTTTTCTAAGGGCCCACAAAATATTAATTCAATCTCTTTATGGAAATTTGTTACAATACAGTCATCAATTACACAATCATGGATATTATTTCCATGAATCTGATCTCATTCAAATTCCCATCAAAGGAATAAATTAGAAACAAGCCAGTTATTACAGGACTGTCGTGGCCAAATATGTGAATGGTTGTATTTTGTATCTGGGAAAAACAAAGCTTCTCTAGAATGACCCCCAAACTCTCTTTTAATCTCAGAACTTTAAAAAAAAGTTTAATTTGCAACCATTTTATTTTCTGCTGTGATCCAGGACTACACTTACAAATTAAAAAAAAATGAGAATTAAGAAAATTCAAGTACAATCTGTCAGTTTAGAACAGTGACAATAGTGACAAGACAGGACACGATACATATATTCAGACAGAGAAAGTTACATAAGAAAACTTTCAATAATCATTACCATCTCTATCTTACTGTAGTGTTCTGGCACCCAAGCACACTTAAATGTCCAGCGCAAAAATATTGTGGGAAACTTAATAACTGGTTGTGTTAAAGAACTAACCAACTCAGACAGGAGAATTAGAAAAAGAAGAAAGCACATATATTTTCACTGTACAAAAGAAAAGGAAACTAGGCTCTCCAATTTCTCTTTTGAAAGTGTTGTACCTGATTACCAAGATTTTTTTTTAATTCTTATTTTTGTTTAAACTTTACCTTGCCAAAGGCCGTCTGGCTCTGTTAACAGCCTCGAGATCTGCATAGCGGAGATCCAGCTGGCAGCCCACCAGAATGACAGGTGTGCGAGGACAGAAGTGCTTGATTTCTTGATACCACATTGTTTTCACATGATTCAGGGAATTAGGATTAGCAATTGAAAAGCACAGAACAACAACATCGGATCTAGGAAGGCAACAAGAAAATACCCAATGAAAACCCCACAAATGATTGTCACTGCAGTTTCACCTATTTCCATCACCACCCCGCTCTGCTCTTTGACAAATGTGCTGACACCCAATGTCAGAATACATGTTGTTCGTGCAGAGGTCTGAGAGAAGCTACATATTTCACCACAAAAGCATGGGAGCACAAAGCCACATACCTAGGAAGCACTGCCCCTCCATGAGGAGATGATCCCTGCACGTGTGAGCGGAGCAGTAAGAGGAGAGGTCAGGCTTTCCATTCTCTACTTTTACACAACAGTTACTCACAGGCTGCCATTGCTCCAGATGTAATTCTGCTGACTGGACACCTAAATTGCAGTTCAAATGTCATTGGTGCTTAGGAATTAGGGAGGAGCTGTGCAAAACTTCAGAACAGCCACACAGGCAGACACAGATCACTCCTGAACTTGTCTTGGAGAAATACCTTTACTGCACTGTTTGAAGTACTGAGGTGGTCGCCTTTGCAATGTGCTTTGCACAGCAATTCTCTAATGTCTTTAATAAATAACCTGTTAGAAGGGCAAACTACTGCAGAATGACCACTTCTACAATATCAGCAAAAATAAACATTACAGTGAAAATAGGTCAGTAAAGTGCAGAATAGGACAGTGGCTTAAATTAGAGTAAGCATGACAATATTTGAAGGCTTTTAAAGGTTTCTAAGAAAACAGGAACTACTTCACTAAATAAACTTGCTTTGTAATTCTAGTATGAGGATTAATGTTGACAGCTCATCCACTGAACCACTGCCTAACTCCTGTCAGAGCTGGCACCCAATGGCAGAGAAATGATTGAATACTTGTCTCAGGGCATACCTAACTAGGGGCAATTTCATTATTTATAAACAAGCGGTTCTCAAGCTCTTGGGTCTCTTATAGGGAAAAAAAAAGAAAATAAGAAAAAAAAGTTGAATTGAAACTCTTGAGAAAAATTGAGAAGGGACATTCTGAGGAGGCAACTTACTGCTACAGAATTGTCAGCAGGATGAGCTCAGCAATACCATCTCTATCTCAGTTCTATTATTCTTTAATTTAGCACCAATGTGTTGTATCTGCAGTTTGTGTCATGTACAGAGCAGCAGCAGCAGTGAATCTTAACATTCACCTTTTAAATAATGAAATACCTCCTCAGTAGTGCTGCTTTCTACATTTCACTGAAGGCATAGATATATCCAGCTATTTCTAAAGATAGCTGCACACAATACAGGGACTGCTGTGAGCATCAATTTAATGCAAGACAAATGCTCCTGCTCCAAATTTCTATCTTACATAGACTGCAACACATCTGTCACACGTAGGAACAAGGCCTTTTCAAACTGGAAAGGTACCTAGTAAATAGTGAAGGGCTAAGCAGCCAACACAATGGTCTGCTGCATAGCTGAGGCAAACATGCTTTAAACTCAAACTTGCTCCATTCAAGGTCAGGTAAGAGTAAAACCTAAACCCCAGCAGACATTTGCTTAGCTCCCAGGAAGAGAAATCAGCGCACAGCTAAGACACAAAAAAGTCTGTGTTACATATATTCTAATATGGTCAATTATCGTTTAATTCAAGGCCATCGTGACTGCTGGAGTGGCAAGTGTTGGCTCCTAACTACAACTAAGCATCTTAGAGACAGCCTGCCCAGCGTCCTTCAGAAATTAATACCTAAGCCCAGTCACTGCAGTCACGAGTATCCAACCCTCCTGACTTTACAAGCCACAAGACACACACCACATCTCCCAGAAAACCAAAAGGAAACAACTCCAGCAGGCCTTCACAGGCAGGACGCACCAGTTCCCCCAGGTGCCCGATGCTGGGCTGGGCACAGTCTGGGCTCAGTCTGGGCTCCTGGGGGAGCCAGGGGTGAGCTGTGTCCCTGGGCAGGGCAGGCCCAGAGCACCCAGCAGGCTGGCCCAGCACAGCCCTGCATGTGTTACAGCCCTTGCCAAGGGAGTATCACGTTTTTGCCACCATGGTTCTTGAGCAACTCCTCCCCTTTGCTGGGCAACCGTAAAATGGAGCTGGGCAAAGCTGGGTTCTTTTCCCAAAACTCACTGCACTGCACTAACAGGACACTCTCATCTTACTGCCTTCCACATGAAGGGAAAAACAGAAAAAAAAGAGGTAAAAAATGTGATTTGCATATTCTTTATCCTGTGTTAAAACCTGGACTTCCCCATAAAACAAAGATTCCTGAGAGTTCTGCACTGGATAGAGAGGTATTAATGGTTCTGTGCCATAAACAGGATGGATGAGAAATCCCTGGGTAGTGGCAGAGTTCACACACTGAACCAGCACCACAGCTGGTTCTGCTGGCTCATAAAATACAGCCATTCTATCATAATAAATTAAGTTTTCATTCAAGTCATAAGCACAATGTGCACTCAGTACAAACTGCAGACAGAAATGTATGAAGCAGATTGACCATCTACATAGAACTGTGAGCATTTGGGGAAACGTGTCCTTGGAAACTTTAATTAAAGTACCTACAATTCCTGTTAATGTTAATGGCACATTTACAACTTGCTAACACTGCAGTATAAAGTCTGGTTTGACATTTGTTCATAAAAACCAGAACCTGTCAGGTTAAAATAATGCATTAATATTTCCTAAACATTAAAAATTTACCAATGTTATTTTAGTATTCTCAGGGAATGTAAAAGGCTACGATTTTAAAAATAGATCGAATTTATTGTCATTTTTGTGCAGTTACTTTTTGTGTTGGTTACCTCGAGAACAAGAAAGAAGAAAACAGAAGTAAACCCAATTCGTCCTTTCTCTCTGCAGCAATATATTCATAAATACAACCTGCACTTAATCTAAAACCAAAATTTCATAGCCATTTCCCAGTAAAGTTCAGGAACAATTCAAGAAACATTTTTATAAACTTGAACACCAAGAAGTGCTTTACAGAATCAAAAACCAGTTTGGGTTGGAATAGACCTTAAAGACCAACACTTTCCACCCCCCTGCCATGGTTTTTCACAAGACCAGGTTGCTCAGAACCCCCTCCAGCCTGGCCTTGAACACTTCCATGAATGGGCAGCCACAGTTTCTCTGTGCAACCTGTGCTGGGGCCTCACCACACCCGGAGTAAAACACTTAATACCTATTTTAAACCTCTTTCAGTTTAAAGCCATTCCCCCTTGCCTTGTCACTACATGTTCTTGCAAAAGGTCCCTCTCCAGCAAATGCTTTAGAACTTCTCCATCACATTCCTCCTGGAGCACCATCCAATGGAGATGGAAAATAGATAAGGCACTGTGTGCATCCACCTTTGTTAAATACAACAAATGTATAAAAATACATATATTGGAATACTGTTATTTGATACTGAAACATCACAAGAAAGAAAGAAAGCATTGTAAATAACTCAGCAAACAGAAATGGGAGCTTGGATATCCAACACATTGTCTTGTAGATTCTGTAGTACATGCTGGAAATGCACAGCTGGTTTATTCTTACATTCTACGTTTTCATAGGTTTATCAGAAAAAAATTGCAAACCATCTATTCTTATTTGAACTTCTGAACCTACTTAAGCATCACCAAAACCCCCTAATTTCTGGGTGACTTACTCTAGCATGTGATCAATCACCAGTGAAACACTCTGCATCACCAGTGGAAGAAAACAGGTTTCCTTTTGCTCCCTGAGGCTCCAAACGGAAGAACACAATGCAGATGTGTGGGACTTGGCAGTGGAAAGGGAAGCAGGTCCTTTCAGCTGTAGGCAAACCAACCACCACTGCCATGTTTGTCACCTCCTGGCTGACCAGACACCTGCACTGGAGTCTGACATTATGAATAAGAACAGTGTAAGAGTACTTAAAATGCTCCCCTCGGAGTCACAGAATTTTGCATTTTTAATGCCAATTATACACATCTGAAGTCAACCCAAGGTGGTCTAAACATAGCTATTGTAGGAACCCAGAGGGCCGAGATTTCTCTGCCTGTTTTTAAGGGTTCTTACCCCCCTGAACAACACTGTTTTAACCTCCAACCTTGGAAAAAATTACCAATGATCAGACAAGAACTAGAAAATACAGTGGTGTGAATTAGGTGATAGACTGCTATGTAAGATTGTCACAGGGTAAAAAATTTAGAGGTTTTGGGCTTCTCTTTATAGTAAATAGATAAGAGTAAAAAATATCAAAATGGAGGATTGTTGTTGTTCTCTAAAACTTCTTCTCCTTCTTCTACTACTCCATGTTCTGCAGTAAAAGTAGTTTGGGATAATTGGATAGAGAATTCCACAGTTCCTGCCCGTGTTACTGAATAATTGGTAGGAAAGTGAAAATAATATACGTTTTTAGTAACTATTGGTTAAATTATCTTTAAAAGGTGTAAATCTTGATAATTAGACTTCTCTCCTGCTTTCTATGCTCTATGCTGTACCTGGGTCACGCTAGTGGCTCTGTTCCTCTGATAAGACTTAATAAACAACTATCCAGCAGCATTGAAACTCCAGGAAAAGTCTCAGTTTATCTTTGAAACTCCTTGCAAGGACTTTTAGAAAATTCTCTCCCATCAGGAGGGATTTGATTTATGGCACAATTCGGTGTCAAGCTATGGCCTTCTTTCTATAGGAGATTCCTGTGGGCAAAGAAAGAACCTTATCTTTATCTGGAGAAGCAGCACATCTACCTAATGCAGGTACTACCAAGGCATTCAGGGATATTTTCCCAAACTTGGCTAAGAAGAACTTTTGATGGAAGCTACTACCCCTTTTTAGAGTCAGAGAATGAAAAGAAACCCTCTAGACAGCCGAATCTCTAGCAGGATTGAGCACATGGTGTGCTGCCACCCTGTGAGCTCCCAGTGTGTGAGTTACGAACTGGATCAGATGTACAGTGAGCATCCAAGCCACTGCCAAAAAGCAGGTGGTACAGCACTGACAAAGACAATTTGACAAGAGCTGTCTCTGCTGTCTTCTTGCACAGTCCTTCAACCCCCTGAAAGGAAAGATTGTGTGGTGCAGCAGCCTGAGTGCAAATACCAGCTCCCAAGTTCCCAAACACAGTAGGTTCGGGAATTAGAGGGCCACCTAAGAATTAATTTGAGAACCTCATTTATGGCTGAGCAAAACCCTGCTACATCTCCATGTCAGCCCAAGTACATTTTGAAGAGAGATTAAATCAGTTAGACAACATTTTTCATGCAAGCATCTCAACAAACTGAAAAAAAAATTGTGCAGATAAGCAAGGCTGACATGGGTGTAAGTGGACTCAGATTTTAGTAAACGCAGTTGCAGCCGTCACAGGAAATGAGAAAAAATTCATTAAGTGACTGGTGAACATAAAATTACCTCAGAACACAGGATTTATGTACACACACTCCAAACAGAGGAGCGGCTAGGAAAACTAAAATGCAGGGGGTGCCTGGCAGGTGAAGAACTGAAGATATCCAGGTAAGGCAGGGCAAGACCATGCAGTGCCCTGGATGTGAGCAGGAGAATCAATTAGTTCTATACTTCACCTACAGCAGTGAAGCTTCTTAAGTACTGGTGTAATGTGGGAAACTGTCAAAATGCCCTGGAATACATTCAGATGTATTCTGTGAGTAGCATGCAGGTCTATTTCTGTAATGTCATTTTCAGTTGGCAACAACAACAACAAAAAGAAGAAAAAGCTACCTTTAAGAAAATTGCCTATATCAAGACTGTGCTTCAAAAGTGGAAAGAATTTTCCCGTATATTCCTTGCAAATTATACATCATTCTTAAAAGTTAACCATTTTAAAATCTCTTCTATGTCCTTTGAAGTACTCGTGGGAAAATACTGGTGCTTTTACAGAGGATGACAAAAAATGTTTTGATATCACAAAGAATGATTAAAATAGCTGATTTTGCAGAAGCTTGTAAGAGCTACTCTTGTAGTACAAATGGCTGACCAGCAATAATGCTAAAAAGAATGGCAAAGTTATGTGGAACTATGTAACAAGAGAAAACCAAACAAAAAACTGATTTAAAGGACTGCTTACACAGTCTTGGAATTTGGTTTATTTTGTTGGTGACTATATGAAGTAAATTCACACATAAGTCTGATTCAACATTTACATATGAAGAATTCCAGCTTAGTGCTAAATAGGACCTTGCAGTTGAAACAGGTGGCCTGCAAGGTACCCCAGGAATAAGAATTCTATGACAAATAGAATCCTGGACAGTTAATTGAGGTTGTAATACTGAAATATTCTGGGTATCACATGCCTCATCAGGGTTTATATAAGCAGGACATAAAGCCTGAGATCAATGGAGAAGGATGAAAGAAAATGCTGGAGCAAGAGAAGGTACAGGGCCAGCTGGAACACGTCTGATCAACTCAGGGCAAACAGCAAAATATGCAGTATCATACAAAGGGACTTGTAACATATCAGCTGACTGCTGTCTCCAGACTACAGTCAGAAAACAAAATAATGAGAGATAAATTCACAAAACAATGGAGAAACCAGAAACACAAGGAAAGGTGGGCATTCCAATCTTATTTTCGGTTATTTTAAGGAGGCAGCTTACAAATGAGAACTACGTGCTAACTCTTTACAGAGAACCAACTAACTTTCACCAAAGACACTATAAAAGAATAAATGAAAGAAGAAATCAACAATTTTTTCACTCCTGGCACCATCATCTAAAAATACCCCAGGAACCAATGGTCAATCAGAAAAACACACTGAGTTTAAAAAAGGTAAGAAGAGATTTAGTTAAAGCATCAGCTGAAGCAGCATGTTTAGAAGAAAAAAAAGTATTTCCAGGTAGCAGAGGGATGTAAGGATGGAACAGGAAAAAAAAATTAGAAGGAAGGTCCAAAGTTAGATGCCAAAATTCATTAAAAGCATAATTCCTTAAAAGTACTGCTGAAGCCAAGGAGGGAAAAATCCAGAGAAGCTGAAAGAATTATAGGGTTTGGTTTGCATCCAGTATGGGAGTGGCTTCTGAAGTCAGAGAAGGCACAGATACTGAACATTAAGAGATGCATCTCTTTCTCTGCGGAGAAAATATGGACTTTTATATTTTTTGCTTTCTTTGGGCTATCACCAAAACCAGCCTCCTTCTCTTTTTAAAGTTAAATTAAACTATCAAGACATGTTAACTGGCAAGTTGATGTTGCAAAGTTATTGAGAACTCAGTTTAAAACAGTGGTAACTGGTTGTGCAGACTGTTTTCCATAGTCTGACATGTTTGAGACTGAGATCCTGAGACCCTTGGAGTGGAAAACAGCACAAGAAATCCACCTAGTACCTATTCACAAAAAAATAATTCACTAAGGTCAAGATTTTGACAGAAAGTAGCTTCCCAGGCTTGTAATTTCCAAAAGGTTTTGATGTTGCCTCGCAGGTTTTCAGTACAGAGCCCAAATGGCCTCTTTCCACCCAGCCCCTTACTGAGGAAAGCAAGGCAAAACGTGAAATGATGTAAGACCACAAATAACAACTGCCATGTACTTTTTGACTCCTTAAGGAAGGCTTTAAGCATTGGAGGTGTCCTTCTACTATAGATAAATTGCATATACATCGAGCCGAGCCTCAGCCCACTGACAGCCATTTGGCACACACCTTTCTAAAAGAAGGGAGGGCTCCTAACAGAAATTCCATAGCAACCTCTTTCTACTCCCAGTATGGAACCACGTTGGGATGCAGAGGGAAAAAATAGATCTGCATTAATTTCAGTGGCTTAAGTGTATAAAGCATTTACTTCCCCATCAGCTGAATGAAAAAGCCTCAAATGTTCATGTAGGTAAAAAAACAGTGCATACACACAGCACATCAGAATAAAGTTACTTGAGAAAGCTGTCTCTGTGAACCCCTCTGCTTGTTCCAGTCTTTCTTGAGCCTGAGTCAAAATCAAAAGAGAAAAATCATGACAAATATATATATATATATATATATCTCTTATAAAAATTGGTTTTTACAGTTCATGGTCATACAATGAAGAACCTGAATAGCTTATAAACCACTGTAAAGTAGAAGGGGAGGCTCACAAATTTGGGTGGCTGAAGATGATTTGAAGATACTGCCTATCACTTTTTTTGTGGCAGAAAACACAGCAAAAGGAAGCAGCCAAGGTGAGAGACATCTGAAAATAACTGGATTCCCTATCAGCTGACCCTTTGCTAACAAAGCAAATCACTGTCCTGTGTCTGTTAAGTACCTCTGCTCTAAAGAGATACCTCTGAGGATCCCTTCCAAGCCAGGACAGTAATGGCTTGCGAGGCACAGGAAATGTGTAAGCTTTCATTCACAAGGCACTTCTGAAACCTCAGACCGTCTCTGAAGAAAGGAGAGGAGCTGCTGGCCCAGTCTCAGTTTAAGCACCAGCTGCTCCATGACAGAGGGCACTGATCAAAGTAAAGGTAGATCAAGTAACTCTGTGAAGTCACGAACCTCACCCTCATCTCATTGAATCTGACGAATGCAAATACCATTTTACATCAAAGCTACCTTGGTTTTGTTCTTGCAGAAATATCATCATCATCGTCCCTTGAGGAAAAAAAAATCAGAGTTTGGTGGAAGTCTTCAAATATCAGTGATAAAGCCCTGTTTTCATGGACTCCTTTCAGCAGCATTCAGAAAGTATATTTTTAGGGATTCAATTACATTGAAGTAACTGGTGAAAGGAATTGTGATCACACAGAAGAAGGCGAATGCATGTGTTCCTCTGTGTACATACAATACCCACAAGGCTTACAAAATCCATGCACAACAGAGGAAATACTCTAAACATATTTTAAGAGGCTCTGTCAGCAGTCTCACAGCAAGACTCATTCACATTTGTAAGTCATGAGGAAAAAGCTGTTTTCTGTCCATGCTGTATGAACAGATTTTGTTTGGTCTACAGCTCATATTTAGGTTACAAGTAAATAAATCATCCTGGCTGGATTAGCTGACAACCCCCATTCATGGTATTGAGAATAAATATTTGATTGGGACTGAATTAACTCTTTGCAGGTTTGTGCTCATTCTTACACATACTAGGGCTGCATGTTAAAAGAACCCAGGATACAGAGGCTATTTATCAAATTAGCCAAACATGCTTACCTGGGGGGGGGGGGGGGGGGGGAGGAGGGGGGGGCTAAAGAAAAGGATGCAAAAAGCGAGAAAAAGAAGTGCAAGCCAGCTTCTAGAATTAGTTTGAACATGATGGTATGTTGACACTCTCATTCAAAACCAGATTGGAGAGGAGGATGGAAGATAGTGGATCCTGACAAGTTGAAATGTAAATTAAGATGTTTTCTTGTCTTTACACTTGCCTCCAGAGAAACTGCTACAGAATAACAACTTGGGCTTTAAATGAAGTTCACACCTTATCTGCAGGCTTAGAGAATACAATAGCACCGAGATTAGATTGTTATTAAACAAAGAGGTGCCTGGGATCTGGAAATCAATACACTAAATCATAACCAAGACATTATCATTTTACAGCATTTTGGGATGATTGTGCACCAAATGAAACCCTATGGGAGATTATCAATAAATGGCTGATTGGCATCACATACTGCCTAAGCTGAACTGAACAGAATATTCCCAAAACTAAAGCACACACTTTAGTCTAAGGGGGGGGAAAAATGTCATCCTGTAAAACTGCAGCAAATATTTCCACAAGTCTCTGCAGCCGCATCCCCCTCACTCCCTTAAGCTGTCAGGAGCTGTTTCCCAAAGCTCCCAGAGGAGTGTGATTATTAAACTAAACACCACAGAGCAGAATGCAAGCTGATCTCACTCTCCGTACTCCCATTAAGGGATGGCAGTAGAAACATTAACTATTCCATCCCCAGTGGCATTTAAATGTTTCTCTCATTCTGTCACACAAAAATAATGGAAAAAAGATTCATTTTCTCATTCCCCTTTCAGGTTTCTATCTGTGAAAAATAAAGAGTTGGGAAAGATTTATCTGTGCTGCAAGTCCTATTAACTGTTCACCCTGTCATCTATAGCATAATTTATTTATGTAACATTTTCTAAAACTGTATGGAGCAAACTTTCCCAACGAGCAGCAGGTGAGTTAATGACTTGCTGGTTCTTGTTACACCAGGTTTAGGACAATTAGAGGTCTTGGCTGAATGTTTGCTGGAGTAAGCCTTCCCCTGCGTAAGGTGCAGATGCACAGAATTTTTTTAACAGAACCAAAGGATTATATTATTATATGAATCCTTCAGACAACCAAAACACAGGGCACTTGCAGGTGTAACTTTGAGAAGTTTGGCATAAAATAGGCCTTTCACTGTACTGCAAGATTTGACACAGCTGACTAGACTGTAGCTCAAGGTACAGAGGTGATTTAAAATAAATTCCTATAAATATGAACATTCAGCATTGAAAAACTCTTTTTAAAAAGCCAACCCAGATAAAATACTAAACAGTCTGCTTTAAATGCAACATTAGCATTTTCAAACAACCGAGATAAAACACTAAACAGTCTGCTTTAAATGCAACATTAGCATTTTCAAAACAACCAAGTACCTAAACAGTGCTTACAATCACAACATTTTAAAACTGAAATTCTATTTAAAAAGTATTTCTTTAGAGTTTCCAGTTACTTTCTTCATTAATAGACTTGCAGAAAAGCCACTAACAGGAGAGCAGGCTTCCAGAACAGCCTTTTAAAGTTAATTAGGATATAGCAAACCTTGTTCTACACAAGTTCAGTTCTGCTAACATCACAAATGAATCACTGTGTTCATATGCTTAATCCTCAAGATCTCAACTTATTCACGTCCTCCTTGGCGTTTGCAGGATTAGAATCTAAGTATGTCGTTTCCTCCCTCTCCCATCCTGGCAGTAAATGTGGGATCAGGGTTCAGAACATGCCTGATTCTGTTCTCCTAATCTCCAGTAATCTTCTCAGTGTCACAGTATCTGTTGCAGAATATCGGGAAGCCACATCAAAGTGGAGCAGTGAGTGGAAACATGAAGTTACATCCAAATTTATCAATGCAAGCTCCACATGCTGCCAAAAGGTAAAACAGTATCTATGGACATATCCCAGTAGCACTAAATATTAAGGTAAATATTACCTTAAAGTCAGTAACTTCTCTCACAAAGCTTACTTACAAACAGTACAGGTCGTGCAGCCCAGATGTGTTGCCACTTTGGCTCCTGACAGAAAATTCCAGGTAATTCATGACTCTGTGAAAACTCAACTAACACAGTGCTATACACAAAGGAGGGTTTGTACAAACATACAGAGTTCTACAGCCTGAAAATTTAATGGGTGGATTCAACCAGCAGAACCCTCTACAGAATTTCTAAGGGGTAGAGAATAGAAAAGACCATCCTCCTTCAAAGTCACTTGTGTCATCAGGCAGCACAGAGAGGAGAAAAACAGCAAGACAGTACATTTTGACCAAATGGAATAGAAAGCTGGGGCTGACACTCTACAAAGGGCATTCCTAGCTGGAAAAAAAAAATGTGTCTGCCTATGAAAGTCTGGCCAACTGCAGCAACTGAAGCAGATATGAAAAGGTTATGAAAAAGTTTGACAAGGTGAAAAATGGGTGAGGACTGAGACCTCTCAAATATGAGTTATGAAAATATAAGTCCAAAACCCACCTTCAGCTCAGTATTTGCCTAATACAGCTGTTCTGCTGTCTGTACTGCCACAAGGTCAGATCTAATTAAACAAATCAGAAAGACTATCACTGGCTTCAGTCCTTGTTGAAACTATGCTAAACTTTCACATACATATATATATATATATAAAAATATATATATCTATACACACACACACATATATAATACATGCTGGAAAAATGTAGATCATGTTGATTTAAATATGTATTTATTATATATGTATTTTTTAGAATTTCCAGGGTTAATTCGATTCACTAATAGCCATTTTGTATTTATAGAAGAAAAACTTCAGCTTTAATTAAGGAAATACAGAAGAGCCTCATCTTTCATGAATCTGGCTCTGCTCTCAAGAGATTAGCTGCCCATTCAACATCACAGGTTTTAATAAAATAAATATTTCATTGAGTAAGAGTGATAGCTCCCAACGTCTCTCCTTGTTTGTTACTTGTTAAGCAATTATATCATACACTGCTTATACAGACAGAGAATGCTGATGTTCAATTTTGTAACACTACGATCTCATTTTGGAGAATGTTCTTTAAAATTCAAAATAGGACAACAGTTGTTGACAGAGCTTAGCAGGCTGTTGAAGGAAATGTAGTATAGTAAAACTATGCTGCTTTTTAAATATTTATATCTTTTTAATCCTTACAGCAGATAATCCTCTTTGCAGTGGGCAGGAACATGAATACCCGTGATTGTTTTTAAGTCCTTGCTTTTCAAAATTCAGATTTGCAATTTATTTCTGCCCTAAAATTTGAACACAAGTATTTCTTAAAATTTTGCTTGGATCAATTTACCTTCCATAAGCAAAGCGCCTGTCTTTGTGGTGGTCCCCAAATGTATCCCACAGCCTGAGGGAAACACTCACTTCATCCACAACATCTCTTGAGCGTTCAAGGACCTAGAACAGAACACACAAAACATTGTCTTTCCCTCCATCAGACAATTACTTTTCTAATTCATCAAAATTTGACCCCATCAAAAGGTCCAAAGCATATTAGGTCAAGAGTTTATCCCATATAGTTTTCTACCAAATGATGCATCTTATAAAACAGGCAGAATATTTATCTCGCTAAAAATAGGTTTGATAAAGAAACTACTTTAGAACCAGAGGTGTTTCAGACCATGGTTGCAGTAGAGATCACTCATAAGATACTTGTGAGCTCATTGCTGCATCCTGGCAGGGTAAGGCTTGCCAATAAACAATAGCAGCACCTTGCAGCATGTGCTGCACGCTGTGCACACCTGCAGTCCTTACCTCCTGGCAGACACGGTACTGATCAATGGCCCAGACGGTCGGGACGTGCGTTGCCAGCAGCTGATACTGAGTCAAGGTTGTGTTGCAGGCTCTCGCACAGATCAGACGAGTCTTCCCCACTGCATTATCTCCAACCACCACACACTTGATGGTTTCAACGTTGGGTCTTTCGTAGTCCATGTCAATGTCCATTTATCGAAAACTGGAACAAGACAGTTAAACTTGTTTTCTACTTCTGTGTGAAAACAGTGCTATTTAGAATCAGAGCCTTTTACTTCCACTTCTTGAGAGATCCCTGGAGACAACAAACTCTTAAGGAAAAGTGTGTAGTAAACTGTCCCAAAGTAAGCCAGCCAGTCCTTTAAATACTGCTCGGTTATGCAAATACACAACTATTTTGACTGCAGTGGCTTTATGCTGTTCACATGCTATTTTCACTTTGGTTTCTGTAAACACAAGCCTGTTTGCAGACGATAGATCTTGGTGAAACAAGGACAGCTAGCACAAACTTACCTCTTGCTAATACTTTTTATGCCAGGAGGAAAAAAAGCATGGGCATCAGTGGGTTTAACCTGAAGGATACCAGTATAAACCTGCCTTCTGCAATCCTGCCCATTCAGGATTTGATTTAGGGCTGCCCAAACAATATTACTAACAGCAAGTCACACAGATGGCTCCAGCACACAATAAAACTCACTTGTAAGACAACTCCAGAGACTGTTTGCTACAAAACCGTAATTCCCATTATATCCTGCATGTATCGCACACTTTTAATTGTCCAAGAAGTTTTACAGATCATAGACTAAAATGAGACCAAGAGCCAAGCAGGAATTTCCAAATATGGTCATCTACACCTAGAAATTCTTTTTGACGTGAAATGGAAAACAGAGAGAAGTTTTTTGAAAATACTATCCTCATGGAAAGTTATTATTGAAACAATTTCCTTAAATATTCTATGGCAACATACTGAACAAATGCCTGGATATGAATGCAAGCTGGGAAAAATGGGTATTTGAAAAACTAAAACCAACTCATGCATGTTTACTACAGTCTGTCATTTTCATACGTGGGATCATAGCTTGATATATCTGAATTTGGTTTTCTAATGTCTAGCAGTCTGCTGAGCAATCTGGTCTCTGCCAGGGAATTGTAATCAAGGAGGGAGAAAAGGGAAAAGGCAAGTCACAAACCTGTTCAGGAAGGCTTGCCTAATAATTATCTCAGCAAGGAACCTACGGCAATTTAACTGACAAAACACAGGTCATCATCTGGAGTAATGGTGTCCTTTTTCCTGAGAAGAAAGCACTACAGATAAAGAAATCCAACTATTTGTTTTAATACCTTTTTTAATATTCACATCTCATTCACAGATAAATATAGAATATATATTAGCTGTCAGGCTGTTTAAAATAACAGATTCAAGCTATTTTGGTGTCCAATTTTCACTGTCAGAGGCATTATGTTCTGATTTAAGAAAAATCATGTTTTGTAACTACTATTCAAACACTGATTTTACCTGTATTCTTTCGTTATTTAAACTGATGTACACCAAGAAGCAAAAGTCCTTGTTAGAACTCAAGGTTACCCATTTAGATAAAATTTTGGTAAGGACTGTGTACTAATAACTGTAATGGCTAAGGCACAGTTGTAATCTTTATTTATGTGTGGAGGGAGGAGTTAGGGACGACACAGATGAGGTGCAAGAGTGATTTTTGCCACTAGTGTGTCACACTGATGTTTCCAGACACTGAGTGCTGCTGGAAATGCGGCAGCACAGCCTAGCACATGAGAATACATATTGGAGTTATCCTACCTGGGATGGAAACATGGGCCCAGACACTTTGCATCCTGGCACAAGTGCGTTGTGGCACAAGCAGAGCTCTGCAACCTGCCAGATGCAGAGCAAACAACACAGCTTTGAGCACACACACAGAGGATTGACCACACGTGAAGCCTCGTGACACCAACCTGCTGCATCGGCACAGGGCTTTGAACTGACAAGGACACAAAGCTATAAGGGACAGCCTTTATCCCTTCACCTGGCTTGTAACCTGCATCCTGAGAGGTTACTAGTCTTGAGGTAAAGCACTCCAGAGGCTTCCAGCTCCCTCTCTGTGATCCAGCCCCAGCTGCTTGCTGGATGCAAGCTCTCATGAGGCTGATCCCTGGGATGGCCATGGGCTCTGTACCCCTCCAAACACAAGAAGAGAACCGAGAGCTAACTCCTTGTTCCTCCTCAGCATCCTTGGGGAGGATACAGTCATGACATAAATAAAAGTACAAAAACAGTACTTTTTTTTCTCCACACTACAGAGAATGTGGCATTTTCATATACCATGGCCTCATAGGCAGCGCCCCAAATGAATAGCAAAACCCCAAGAGCTTTCAGCACGTGATCTTAAAAAGTTTCAAGTCTGAGAATAAACAGCAACCCTCTTGCCATATTATGTGGTATTAAATTACTTCATATTTTATTCATGCATGGACTAGACATCACAGATGGAATGTGAAAATGTTTACAAGGCTAGAAAACAAAATGAAGGAGCATGGCTAGCCAGTGTGTCTGGTTGGTTTTAAACTACCAAGTAGAGATGCCAAATCAATTTTTCTTCCAACCCAATATTCCATTAAAATGCTGTTACACAGATTAGCTGTGGTATTATATAACAGTTTGATTTTAAAATTCCTCCAAAGTTCTTAAATGGTAGTTCTGCAAAAATGTGCTTCAATCGGTCTCAAAATATGTATTAAGTACAGAGTCTGGAATCTTAAAAAAATTTCCAAAGGATAACAAAGCCAGTTTAAAATTAACAGGAAAATCTACATAAAAGTAACTAGATAAATCAATGCAACTATCTGAGAATCCTAGAAAAGGAACACATGAAAACAAAATTTAAAAATTACTGGGGTTTTAATTTTCCAATATACTTACTAACTCAATTAAAGCAAAGTTATCACAGGACTCAGACACAGCATGCCTGAATGCCCTGCTGTAGATCAATGACAATCTAATGAAGATATTTTTAGCATGACTCAATACTGCACCGGACAGAGATTAAAATAAACTGGGAATAAAAACAAAAGTAGAGCTCTGTGGCTATGTTAAGGAAAGTCCTTAAACACCTTCCAGTATCTACAGTCTAACTCTGTGTTAAAAATGCAGATCATTTAAATATTGTTCATCAGTTTTCAGGAAAGGATTAAAGCAGAAATAGCTCCTGAAGAGACTGACAGACAGAAGCCCAGAGAGATATTTAGACACCTCAAGTAAAACCAGATGCTAACAACAAATTATAGTATAAACAATTAGCAAAAAAAGTTGATTAAATGCTTACAAATGTAGCCAGATGCCTTCTGGCTACTGGAATGATTAAAACCAGAAATACATACAAGATCTAAAAAATACAGCCACAGTTAGTTCTTTTTAAAGTAGCCTCTAGGTTAAGCTGGTGCTAAACCTATTATATAATCATGCTGATTTAAAATGCTAAACATGTATTTACAAAACAAATATTAAAAAAAACCCAAACAACAACAACTAGATTTGAGCTCTGAAAGTCTGGTAATATCTGGAAAGACCAACAGGAACTGAAACTGAACTGGTTAGACAAGAACAAAGCAGTGTATATAAAGATTTTAAAAAAGGCATAACATTCCAAGATCAACGAAAAACTTGCTAAAACCAACCTACAACCAGCATTAGTTTAGTTTACTAGCAAAACAAAGCAGGGTAAAACTATGAGGAAAGTTACTGGAAATGTGACCAGTCCCAGAAAGGGCACTGACAAAAAAGCCAGAGAAAGACAAAGGCCATCAAAGGAGGGGCAGGAAGAAACCTACCAGGGAAAAGGTCTGATCAGAAATCGCTGCTTCCAAAAGAAAGGAGCACAAAATTCAGCTGCTTAATCCAGTTCTAAAGAAAGATGAGCAGATGGATGGAAATGGAAAAAGATACTCGTAAGAATAACACAGGATCTCAAAAATCTCTTAGGATGTTCTATTTTCACATTGTCACCTGTGATTGTTTGCAGATGAAGAGATGACAGAGGCAGCCAAAAAAGCAAGAGAAGTGAGCAGACTCAAGATCTAACATAAAGCCATTTAATTTATTCACTTGATTAGCAGTTCAGAAATATTCCAAATAAAGCTGATGTATTTCCAAAGAAATAGAAGGCTACTATTTTGAACCACAGCTTGCAGATGGTTACGCTGCCAATTTCTTTCTCTGTTGCTTCACCTGAAATTGCTGTGGAGTGCTTGGTTTTTCATTTAGTTTTTCCTCATTGCTAAATGAGTTGTTAATATTATCACCATAAAACAGTTGTGGTTGCCATAGCATGAGGGTTGGTCAGCTTCAATAATGAAACACTCCCTTTCTAGGGAAATTTTCCAAAAGATCTGTGGATGAAGCACATCACTTGATTATCGAGTCCACTGGTACACAGATTAAACACAACAGACACACACAATCCCACTCACTCTCTGTATTAGTGTAGGTGTATTTATATACAATAGATAACCAGATCAAAACCATGAACTTGTTTTAAAAATGCAGTTTAATATATTTAAAGCTGTGATTGCAGTTTTCTCTGCTAGAAACAAAGTGGATGAAGATCCAAACCCAATGGCGAGTTGCCTGTGGAGGATCAGGAATCCGCCCCTATGGATCTCTAAATGCCCACTTTCAAATGTCCAGGTGTTTAAATCCTCACTTAGCACATACAGAACATAACCAAGATTTTTTTTCAAAGAAAAGTAGCTAATTATCAACCATTTTCTCTTCAGCATGAACAAATGACAAACACCACAAACAAATCACTAAGAGTGTCTACATTAATCAGTGATTATGGGGTGATCCTGCAGGCATTTACTTCTTAGCTCTGTACTTAAACATATCCCATAAGACTGAGATAGGACCCCTCAAAGCAAGAATTTTACTTAGTTCTTGTGCTAAGAGCAAACTCTTCAGATTGCAGTTCAAAATGACAGCATGTAAGAACCTTGCCTGATAGTGGAGTTTTTCTTTAAGCAATTCCATGGGGAAAAAAAAAATTAATAATTTCAACTTGTGTCAAGTAATCTGACCAAACATGCAAACCAGGAACTCCTTCAAACAAAGGGGGTGCCAACCACAATTAAAATGTCACAATTTTACTAAAGAAATCTAATGGAAAGAGACACCAAAGTCTAACATGACTTAACATGAACGGTGGGCATGGGAATTATCTAAAAAACTCAGCCTACCAGTAAGCCAGTAAGATCATCAACACTTATCCCCAAAAAACACACTTTCATGAAACTAAATGGAAGTGCATTTGTAGCTTCTCCATATTTCAATCTATTCTGGAGATGTATTTTTTAGTATAGTTTTGGAGTGACTCCTTCACAGGACCATTAGGCAATAACACGTCAAAAAGAATATAAAAAAATTTACAAGACTACGCAACACTCTTGCCTCCATCCCCTAGTTACAAAATTACTGCTTGCTACCATGGAAACTAGAAAAGAAGATACAAAATGCCAAGTTCTTCAGGCCCTGAAATCACTACCTTGCAGTGCAGAATCCCAAGGCACCAGCACGCTGGCAAGGACCAACGAGCACATGAGCCAGAACAAGCGTGTGAAATGTTCATTCTCAATATATAACCTGCCATGTGGTGTTTCAGAATCTTTAATGGATTAACACAGAAATGCCAGGGGACAAAGCAGGGGGAACTTAGTGTTCATTTGTGCAAGAGCGTAGAATTCACAGACAGCTCTGATTTGGGGAAAGGTTAAGGGCCAAAAGGCCCTTTGGTGGTTTGGCTCAATTTAATCAGTGAATTTAGGGCCCCATCAAGTATATTTGTGAAGTAAATCACAACATGGGATCAAGTAACAGATAAACTATACCAGCTGCTGAAAGACCATCACAAACCATTTTTTACAAGGTGTACATTAATATTAATACTTTCTTAAATCATAGGAGGGCTGTTGGGGAGACTGGTTTCAAAAGGAAAACTGTTCCTAGTCAGTATCAAAGAACTAGCTGGCAACAAAGGGTAGTAAGTCTCAAGGTGGGGTCAGATTACTAGGTCACCAGGGGACAAAGGTGGGCATGATGCTTACCAGGCTGGATTCTTGTCCAGGATGAAGTAGCATAACCATATTGCCATTATTTAAAATTCTGGCAGTTTACATGGAAAGACTGAAAAGGAGGAGACTGATTCAAAAGGAAGAAATTCAAGATTAACTCTAGAATTTATCACCTACTTGCCCTACCTGGTCCATCAGCAGAAGAAAACAACAGATACAGCCAATGACTGGGGAAGGAGAAAAACCCTTATATTCTAAAGCTGACCTGATTACAAATGTGAGACCCTTGGCTCTCCCATGGGCAGAAAGAGAAGGGCAGCTGATGGCAATGTTTCACTGCACGAGGTGATAAATGAGATAACCTTGGCTGTTGCTGCCCACAAGAGTGCAGGTCAACAGAAACACCTTTATCTTCCACAAGGGCAGAACATGGTTCTACCCTTTTTCTTCTGTCCTGGGATAGCTTAGGGCCAGTATCAACACAGAAATAAAGCCCTCAGAATGCTGCTAAAATTTTATACAGCTGGAGAAGTGAAACACTGAGGCTGTCATCAAGAGACACTCCACTTGGCTTGCCTGAACCAGCTTCTTTCATGTCAGCTTTTGATCAATAAGCATCAGATTTATTTCTGGATGCTACCTCTTACTTTTTAAAGAAAGAAGTTCTCAGAAGCTTCCCTTCAGCTGCCATAATCCCTACTCTATCCCTCAAGTTTTAAAGGGAGTGAAAAATTGACCATGGCTTCACACAGAAATGAAAGGAGCAGCCCCTAATGATGATGTGAAGTTGAAGACATAACAGATGTCTCCAAGTTTGCTAGAAAACTTCTCAGTCAAACGATCACCACAACCCTCACAGAAATTGCAGAGACCAGGAATAATAATTCCTGGTTGGCAGTGTCAGAAGCCTGTCACTCTGCTCTTTCTCTGCCTGCATGACTCCAGATTTGTTTGTTCCTGTTAATTATCAGCATCCTTCGTCAAGCCCGACCTACCTCTGTGATGACACAAAAACTTTTGATCAGTAAGAATGAGCATTTCCTCAGGTGCCCAAAAATCAGAGATACTAGTAAAACACAAATTCTTCCCACATAACAACGTGTAAAACAGACTGCTCTGAAGCGTAATAGCTGAGAATGAAAACATTCAGTTTTAGGTACAGTAATAGATTCTCCTGAGCCTCCTCAAAAAACATGCACCTCACAAGGACCTGTTTTTGTGTTATACACACTCAGTCTATCAGACCAAATAGAGACCCAAATGCAGAGTTCAGCATTAGACCTGAGCTATGTAAATTTTCTGACAAGTTCTGGAAGACCTGAAGGGCAGAAATCAACAAGCTGATTACACTGAGCAGCTTACATATTATTTTGACCTGTGACATACCTTGGGATATCCTTTGTGATGAGATCATTGCCCTAGAAATTAATCCACATGGCAGGTGAAGGACATTTAACCATTTCAGAAACCTCGTGTGTGAGAATCTGGGATGAGTGTTTTTTGCACTGTGGCAGAGCCTGCAGCACTGCCACTCCTCCCTTCACCGATTTTCCAGAGAAATACCTCAAGAACAAGCCACCACACAAGGCAGTCCCTTGTGCCCCTTTTTGCTTATCTCTTGGTGTGCAGAGAGATGTGGAAAAGGGTGCCCATAATGGACCCACCCCTGGAAAGAGGGTAACACCCCTACAGCTGGCACATGCCTGATTTAAGGCTGGCATTTTAGCTTTGTGTATGCATTTTGTGAGGATTCCAGATATACCTGGCTACAACTGACTATTCTTTCCACTCACCAGAGATAAACATAGCAGACACAAGGGACTAGGCAGTGACCAAGATCTGGCATTGCTGTGGGTCGTAATCTGTCACATCATCACAAACTGAAATTAACTGTGGCTGACATGAATAAAAGTGGCTGAGAACCAAGCACCTGAAGAATGGACAATATCCATTGATGGTGATAACCATCACCAAACAGCTGGCACTTTTTAAAGCAGCCACCCATAAAATGCACAAAGTCCTCAGATTAGTCCTCGTTCTGCAACAAAAGATTATGCTGCAGGAGCTGAATAAGGGTGCACCGCTAATAGCATTTTAAGTCAGCTCAAGAATACATTTTTGAAGCAAACATTCCATGCTTTGGTTCACATCAGGTGCAGCCAGAGTGCACAAACTGAATTCTGAAGGGGAAGGTGTGCCACCCCCAGTGATAAGTAAGCATTCAGTCCATGGGACCAACTCAAAGAGAGTCTGAAATAACACCCTTTGTCCCTGAGCCGTGTGCATTGTGGACACTGGGTTCTCAGCAGCAATTTTTTTCATTCCCAGGTCCCCAGCTACTGCATCACATGATCCATCAAAGTATATAGAGCATCAGGTGCTCTGACTCCTGCTTTGGTATTTGGATCAACATAACCAGGGCAAAGCTGCAGCTGAATCCTTAGTGACTGCCATGCCCAAGATTATCTGGGATAACATACAAAACTCAAAGCTTAAAGGAAGATGGGTTGCTGGAAAAGCCTGACTCAACACTACTAAGTCTCATGGTAAGAAACTCCATGAAACACCTGATTTTACTCTTGTGCAATTAAGCTGCTCGTGCAGTATTAAACTTCTGATACTGTAGCAGAGGTTGTTAGTGATTGTACCCACTTAAAACACGTGTTGACACTGTATGCTGTTCCTAAGCAGTGTTCCCAACAGTACTGAAGGGGTAACAACAATAATCACCAAATAAGGCATTCTCACAACATTTGTGTATTTCTGTGGGGTAAATATTTATCAAGCTTTGCTAGAGCTACAAACAAAGAATATTCCAGAGACACTGGGGATCTTCTAGCACAGAGAGATGTTGAATTCACTTTCTGTTCTCTTTCCAAAAGATAGAATCAGGCTCTTGCTTCTTGAACTTTATGTGACAATTCTTATGCATTCTCTTCTTTGTTAATCAGTCATCTTAGAAAGACATTATATGTGATTTTATTCATTCCCAGACATTATTACCACAAGGAAACTACCAAAGGAGAGTAAGAGCTCATAATGACAGCAGGAAAAACCCACCCAAGGACCTAAACACTGACTGGAATAGCAAACACTTCAGGATGGCAGACCAGGTAAATGCTATTTTCAGATCATTGGTCAAGTTCTGCACTTATGTCTCAAATGCAAATCCAGCAACATCAGCAGGAGGCACATAGATGTAGGGTTTACTTGTCATGTCTAGTGCCACACAGAGATCATTTGTAAAGAAAAAAATAATTTAAAAAGAAGAAAGAAATTGCTGTCTTGTGTCTCAGGTCAGACAGAAAGAAGAGGAAAACAGAAAAGTAGAATGGTGTTGGATGGGAAGCAAAGGGAATCCATACTCTTATTTCATGACCTGTCTGTAACGCCAAAGAGCCCCAGCTCTGCACTGCAGGGGCACCAGTTGTAGCTCATGCAATACTCACTCCTTCAGCACTAAGTTTTGAGCTCTTTTATAGAAACCCAATCAGTGATCCAAGGGTACATTCACTCAGTTTCTGAGCTGCTCTGCAAGTCTGCTGTATGCAGCAAGGACGCCTCAGCTTTTCCTTTTTCTCCTTCCCAAGCACATACTTTGCTCTACAGTGTTTGTATACTTCTCTGGCAGCATAGAAGGCAGCAAGGGAGGAGCATGTCAAACACCTGTTGCTCCTTTACTTCTCCTCCTTCAAGGCTCGTCTGTCCTTTTGACTCCTTCAGCACAGGGTAACATCTGGATAGAGGACTTAAGCATTTTTCCAGCAAATAAAATGTATTAGTAAAGAATCAAACATCAGGATTTACTGGTCAAGTGATCAGTTCTTCCTCTCAGCCTAATGCTTTACAGTTATTTATGAAGCTTGGAGTTTTAAAAGGGCAGGAGTTTTAGAAAGCTCCCCAGAGCTAAAATTGATGTTTATTTCTTCTTGGATAAAAATACTTCTGTGTATCTGAGCCTGTCCCAGATCTTATGCTCCTTAAGTATTATGTCACTTAGATAAAGAACCCTAGTACAAATACTGAACTCAAATTTTTTCCTTCTGTTACATTGTGTAGATACATTGTATATCTGAGACATAGAATCAGGTGTACAAATGCAACATGCATAGAAAGAAAACCATATCCTAATGTAAGAGGACCTCAGAAAAATACTGAAAAGAAATTAAGGCATTCCATTTCCAGGTAGTGTGACTCCTGATCCTGAAATACACCCCTTACTGAAAGATGTGCCATTCAATTGCTGCTTACACTGAGCAGTCATGACAACTCTTCAATGTAGTCCTAACAATGGTGGGTTTCTCCACATATGCATTATTTTTGCCTAGAAAGACCACCAGCTAAAGGACTCCCCTTAAGCACACTGGAAAAGCTAATTTCCACCTCAGCTTCTATTACAGCTCAAGCTGAACATTTGGCTTCATGTCAGCTGTGTGTCCTGAAATAGTACACAAACTGAGGATGAACAAAGTCATTGAGACTATTCTGGCATCACTTCCTTGCTCTTGCTGTGACCATATGCAGAGCCTCAAGGGCTTTCTTTTATTATTATCATTTTTTAAACAAGTATATTGCCTTCAGAGTAGTGCCTTGACCAATAGACAGCAACTTGGAGCTCTCCACCTAGTGTGCCTCGGTATGTCCAGTGACTGATTTCTCTTTGCTCTAGATGTTGGATGCCACAGTACGCACTAAAGGTTGACTAAACAAAATAAAAGTCTACTACCGTTTGTCTCTGCAGCCCCTTTCTATGGCCCACAAATAGGTCCCGACATAGACACCTGATGATCTGTGCCGCAAGACCCCCCAACAGCCTCCCGCTGTTGTCACAGCAGCTCACAACAGACTCCACAGACACAGCAGGGGGAAAGAAATAGGCGGGGGAAAAGAGAGGGGGAAAGAAATCCTTCGGGTTTTTACTAAATGACACTCAGAGGTACCAAGCGGCAGGAGGTTTGTGCTTCCCGTACACATCATACCCCTCTATTTTTGCCTCGCACCTCGTGGCCTCGCTGGAAAAGGAAGACAGACAGATCTGTTTCATCAGGGACTCTCTGTCCTCTGAGGAGGGGAGGATTCCACCACCTCCCGCTGTCTCCCGACGAGGCGGGAGAGCACCTGCGGGCAAACGGGACGCGCGGGGCGCCGCCACCCGCCCCCTGCGGAGCCGCACATCGGCAGCTCGGAGCACGATCGCGCCCGGGCGACGCGGGACCTACCCGGGAAGGGGGATGCCCGGCAGCCGGCGTGCGCGCAGCGGGGCTGGCCCCGGCCCCGCGGCACCGGAGGGGGTGGCGGCCGCTGCCGCGCCCCCTTCCCGCTGCTCCTCACGGCGGCGGGGC
>NW_024581117.1:13547122-13568611 GCF_017639235.1 Corvus kubaryi
TCCTTCTCCTGCCCCACGGCCCGCAGCGGGGAACGCCGGGCGCATCCGCTGCCCCACGGCCCGCAGCAGAGACTTTCTGCCACGGCCTCGCACGGGAAAAACTCGAACACGAAACAACTTGAAAACAGAGCAACACCCTCCATATGCAGTCTTTGTACGTATACACTGCAAATACTGTTAATGCATACACAGTGCAAAGGTCCTGAAGGCCTCCCTGGATGATGCCCTACGTTGGGCACGCAATCTCTTATTGCAGGTGCTGCTGCTATCTTTTGAAATCACTTGTCTCCATTTTCACAGTTTGAAGCCTTCTTGTAAAACACACACATCATAATTAAACCACAACCTCCCCTTCTCTTATAGTGACAATCTAGACTTGGCATTTTCAAACCAGTGAAAACAGCTCAAGGCCCTGTGTGTTACAATCCAGACCTGGCTCCCTGCTAAAACAGCAGTCTCTGGCTCTTCTTTTACCACTTGACATCAACAAAACTGTCGCTAACCAATATGGGACATGAGCACAACTGCTGCAGCTAAGGACAGTTTTTGACATAGCTGTGACTATTTTAAAAACATTCTCTTACAGCAACCTGGACTCACACATTGCAGAGTCTCATAGCATTAAGACAGTAATTTGTTGGAAAACATTATAAAGTTGCTTAAAACCCCACTTACAAGAACAGTTAACTGTACCAATAACAGGTTAACAGTATCCAACTGCATTTGGTTATAGTCAATTACTTACATTTTTCAAATACCCAGAAGCCAAACTCACATTAACCAGGTCAGACTGCAACAATTTTCAGTTGAGTACATCTATGTCAGGACAAATTACAGTTTGCACTTCATATAAAAGGAGGCTAATAGGGGCAGAAGAACAACTTGCATCATGGCAAATACTAAGTGTTACTCTCCTAGCTTTGCACAGTTTGGATGGACAAGACGAATGCATCAGAAACTAAAACAACTCTCACTCAGACATCTACTTACAAGCAAAGAAATATCAAGTTGATAATGCAGGCAACAAAAAGTAAAAAAAAAGTCAACAGATTTAAAATGTATAGTATAATAACCTTCTGGTTTTTAAGTTTTAAGTTCTATGGGAACTTCTCTACAGAGGAGGGCTAAAAATTTTCATTCTGTGCAAGAACAACAACCCCATGTATTCACTTGTTTCTCAGACACACAATTTTTAGGAAAACAAAAAAACTCATGTTCATCCCACTGAATTCAGGAGGCTGAGCAAAGCAGTGTTATATGAAAGGAATTCCTTTTACTGAACTGTTTCAGTATGGCAATTTTTAATTCTTTATTGGTACCTTTTTTCTACAGTCTAAATGATCACTTTTTGAAGACAAATCAGAGCTAGAACCCATGTCTCTATTAAAAATACTTAGACCATCACTGCTACAAACAATGAGTGTTAATGTGAGAACAGGAAGTTAGCAACACATGAGAGAAAACTGATACAAAGCAACTAGACTTGTCGTGATACTGACTCAAGAAGTATTGGACTGCAATTAAAAAAAAAACCAAACCAAGCCAATAAAAACCCCACAAACCTTTAGATCTGATTGCCAGTTTTTTACAGAGCTTTTGTACAGAAAAAAGGGAAGAGGACAGGAAGAAAGTGTTATTTTTAGTGCACAATAGTAAATTTAGCAGAACACAGCAATGACAAAGATTAGTCAGGAGGTTAAAAGGGGAAAAAGAGAGCCTGCTTTTGATCAGGATAAAGAAAAGTTCTCAAGTTTCTCTCTATTTCCCTGTTTCATCAAAGGGTGATAAAGGCTTCTGCTGCTGTGGAAATAGGTACATGCTACTATATCCTTTCCATTTTAATGATCATCTACAGCAACTTTTACCATTCAGTCCTTTCCCACCACAAATGTAAAACTTCTTACATAATTCAGATTGCAGCTTTTCCAGCAAAGTATAGAATAAAACCCCAGGACAACCAGAAGTTCTCTGTTTTCTGATACATAATCCTGTATTGAAGCGTATTTACATTTTCCCAAAGTTTTAAAACAGTTGAGTTTTGACCATAAACTTGAGTGACACATGGAGAAGTGGTTGGAATGCATCTCTAATAGAGTGTAGAGCAACTGACAGTTTCTAGGCTTTGGTACAAGAAAGCACAGTAACAAACCACAAGTATTCCCACTGACTTTGCATAAGCATTAAAAATACATGAATGGTAAAGTTTTACTCAATTAGATGTTTAAGTATTCCAGGTAGCCAGCTTGGATTTTTCATTTTCATTTGTTTGTTTTCAGGGAGGAATAACAGCTAGAGGGAAAGGGAGAAGGGAATAAGCTCTATCTTTGCAAGCAATCCTAAAGGACATGGCATTGGACCATGGTAGCATGGTAGCAACCACAGAGTCTGCTTTTGTCAAGTCAATACAGCTTTCCAAAACATGTTTATGGGCTGCCAAGTGAGCTCCGTCACTGCAGCTCCGTTATGTGCTTTAAACACTTATCTCACAGCTGAGAGAACAACTGGATAAAAAAAGACTAAAATAATAATTTAAAAATGCATTTACTCTCACAGAGAATTCTACTTAGAATTATCTTAGTTTTGCTAAATTAAAAAATCCATTTGAAAGCACAAATGTAAATTCACATCCCCATATGCTCAAATATATTATTTGTTACTCTGGGGCTAAACTAACCTTTTGGTTTTGAGACTTTATTTCTCAGACGATTAAAAACATCAGGAGAGAGCATCAGTTGTGCATAGACTGCAACTGAGTTTACAAATAACCTTTCTACTTCTGGATCTTGAGAGTTGGTTTAACTCCAGAGGCTGCTCTGACACACAGTGTTAGCAGAACTCCTTAAGGAACTTTCTACCAGCTCAGAAATGCTGAAGCTCAGAGCCCTCAGGCCCTTCCATCCTCTGCACTCCCCAGACACCAGAGAAAGGCTCAGGAGGAGACAGGTTGAAAAAATACCAGTCAAGGATAACAGGAAGCGCAGGAAGAAGGGACTACAAGCACTTGGCTCAGCTTCTTTGACAAAACTCTTCTGGAAGGGGAGGAAATGGACTAGCCCACGCTTCTTACCACCCCGTCATAATCTAAGTCTGCTCTGTCTGCAGGAGGATAATAGTCTAAGCATTGTAACTCTGGGGTTTAGATTTTATATTTCTGTTTATCAAAGTCAACATCCCAGATCCAAGGGCTATGTGGAAGCAAGAGGTTCTTCCTTGTAGTAGAGGTACGGTCTGCTTAAAAAAAAAAAAAGAAAAGAAATGTAGTGATGTGGCTCTTTGCTCCCTCTGAGGACCCACTCAAGCTTTTCATTCAGGACAACTGAGATTATTTCCCTTCTCCTTTAGGTAGTAACAACCAAGCACAAATGCAGTTTCCTATGATATGCTCCACCAACAAGACTCAGCAGCAACAGTTACAGAACTGAGCTTATTCACTAAAAGAGGGCAAGTCTAACATTCCAAAGACTGCCTGGGACTGTCCAAAACCAAAACTCAATAGTATAGGACATCCTAGAGTTTCTCTCTCTCCGTTATCCCTGAATGCCGGGGCCTTTCATATTAAAAGACTTTAGGAGCATGTTTAGATTAAAAAATCATTAGTGGAAATAATATAAATGCACAAGGAATTAAGTAAAACAAAGTAAGTTAAATTGTCCTGTATGGGCTCCACATTGCATGTGGCAATCTCACAGGGACAGAAGGTGCTCTCTACAGTCCAGGAAATTTGCTTTCAACAATACAAAGAGAACATGAGTGAATGTTGTACAACCAAAATAAGGAAACGTGGTACTTCAGTTAAGGACTTCACCATCCACCCATTGTATGCGATATATGTAGTCTCAGCCAACTGGTAGCACGTGAATTAAAATAGCAGAACCACCCAGCTCCTGTCATTGAAGTCTACTTTTCCCCACTATTAGGCTTAGAGACTGTTATGATATGGGTAGATCAAAATAATTTCTAACTACTTTTGTAATAGATTAGGATATATTTCATTAGATTTTATCCATAAAAAATTCATAAAGAGAACAAATGCCTTGAATAGAACTATGTAAGAACATATTCTATAAACATTGAAATAAAATTCAACTCGTTTCCTGTCAATACAATTTTGGTATTAAAAGGTTTGCATTCAGGGCTGCAATGTACCCTTGCCAAATGCTCATGCATTCCTAATTAGCTCTCTTTTCGAAACTACTGTACGTTGTGCCCAGTCTGTCCTTCTCTTTGGTTAGCATTTGACGTAAGGTGTCTCTATTTAGTGACATCAGCATCTACTCTCAGCCAGCAATGCAAATTGATTTGGCCGGTTTCATCCCTTTTCCTACAATCCCACATTTGTTGTAATGCTCAGAGATGGAGACATGTAACACACACAATGATACCTTCACTGTGTTCATTAGACACTAACGTATGCATGTATTTGTTAGGGGTTTTTTGCAGTTATTCATTGAATGCTAAATATAGTGCAAGACCATAATTGCTTAAGAAGCCCGCAGTGCACCAGATTTTATTAGAGCATTCTGTGGATGATATAGAGCACCAGTGGTTTGCCTTATGAATTATATTTCCCCATTCTTTTTCACTAGAAAAGGGATATAGAAGGCTTAATGTAGGCATACATTTTGAACAGCTGAATAAACAGGAAAGGAACCGTTTACAGAAGGAAAATGCCAATACTTATAATTAGGAATAAAAATTCAATATCTACATTTTTTTTTCAGATGGTTATATTTCAACAACGCTTTAGTTTTCTGTCTAATTATGCATAGGAAATTGGCTTTTGCATTCCCCTGCTTCCATATTTAATCTGTTAATTATGAGACCCTGATTCTCTCCGCCTCACCCCAAAACAGAATATCAATTTAGGTGGGAAGAGTCCTCTAGAGGTCATCTAGTCCAACCTCCTCCTCAATGCACAGCTAACTTCAAAGCTTGATCAGGTTAAGGACAGTCAGTTCACATTCTCCAATCCACCTGTTCCATTGCTTAGCCACTCACTATGAAAATGGCTTTTTTTACAACCAGTGAGAAAATGTTTTTCTTTACACCCACCTTATTGCTACTTGTGACTGCTGCCTTTTGTCCTTTTGTTGCACAACGGTGAGAGGATCTGGTTTCCCCATAACCTCTTGTGAGTACCTGAAGCAGTAATTAGATGCCCTCTTAACCTTCTCTTCTCCAGGCCAGGTAAGCAGCTCCCTCAGTGTCTCTGTACATCTCATGTTTCAGTTTCCCCACAGTATTAGTGGCCCTTGGTTGCACTCTCTTCAGTTGGTCAATCTCTCTTCTGAGCTGTGAAGCCTGAAACTGAGCACAGTTCCTCAGAAGCCACCTACCAGGTGCCAGGCAGAGGGGAATAAGCCCTGCCCTCACCCTCCCCGCTGCACTCAACCTCAGGCAGCCCCGGCCATGGGTGAGCCCCGCTGCTGGAAGGGCGCTCAGCTGAGCCAGGTATGTCCCAGCCTGTTCACTTGCGCTGTCATAGTCTCTCGTGACCCCTTAAACTCCAATACTGCCTTCACTGCTGCACTTCTCTTTCTACAGACTGCGTGGTTGGGTCTTAAAAGGGAGTGGATTCACTCGAACAGTCCCAGTTTGCAATGTTAGGTGTACCAGGATACAATTAAGCAAAACAAAATTTTGGCTTAATATGAAGAACAGCAAGAGAAACAGCTTGAGCAGTTACATAAGAGTCTCCCAAGGGAAGAAGTGGCAGAGTTATGGCTCACTGCATTCACAACCCAGAGAGGACAAGGCTGTATCAAGAATTGGTTCTATGACAAAGTTTTGTATCACGTGTGTAATCTTTTCTAATGGGAGCAATTTTGCAACAGCTTGTATTTGCTATATTCCACACTTCTAGCTCCTCAGAACTGCAACATGGATACAAAAGATTTAATCAGCTTATAACAACAGTTCCAAACAAAAACTAAATAGGAAACACTGACTAGTAGGAGGATTTGTTCTTGACTGTGTCATTTTGCTGTTTGGCAAGGGAATGAATCTGGAAGTAATAGTGCTGGTATCTGCATAACTGTTCAGAGCTTCTTAAAATGTTTCTGCCATCTAATCAGATGTTAATGGAATGGAAAGAAATCCTTTGTGGAACAAAATAAGAGTCATAGCAAACAGTCAGCAGGGGAAGATTTTCTGTCTGTCTGACCTTGTGGCTAGCTGTCAGTCTCCACCTCTATGTAGATTAGTCAAAATTCACTTGTCTCTGAGTACTGAGTTTCTGCGAGACTTGAAACCTCGTTATACTACAACTACAGGAGGTTTTCAATGACATACAGTGTCTTTGCTTCTCACTCTAGGTCTAAGCTATTGAGCTTTAAAAACCATGCATAAATGGATCAGCCCTTATTCTTCCAAGCATTATAAATGCTCTCTCTGCCTTTTGAGGATTGCATAAATTACCTATTAAAGGCCTAGTAGATTCACACGCAGGAGGATACAAAACGTAGACCAAATTTTAGAAGCCAAAATTTTGGTAAAAGATTGCAGAAATTTGATAGGAGCAATACACAAATAGAGATTATTGCAACAATGTGCCACCCCTGCTCAGAGTTGCTTATATTGGTGGTATAATGAGATCATGAGGACAAGTCTTGAACACAGATCTCCAGCTACAGGAACTGAAAAATGTAGGGTAGGGGTGGTGAGGGGAAGAGAGACAAAGTGGATTTTGTCACCTTTTTCATAGTTGCCAAAGCCTAGTCTTACTGGTCTCTGAATCACTGCTTATATACAGGAACAGCAGCCAACAGCCATATCCTGATCTTTATAGGCTGTCAAACCAACAGAGCAGGATTAAATAGAAGAATCAAAGGCAGCTTAATCTCATCATCACTGATCTTAGAGAAATAGCCTTATTAGCTACAACTTGCTTTTCTGCACCTCTGTCCCATGGTGAGCTAGACACGAAATTATGGTTTTAAGAGCATGATATAAATCCTACTGGAACTGTTGGGGAAAGTCTTCCAGGGATTCCTCTGGGCTTCAATTCAGGGACTAATTCAAGAAGAGAAAGTCCATAGAATTAGTTGCTACATGCCTTAGAAAGATGGTAACTTAAAGTACCTGAAACAAAACAGAAATGAATTAAGCACCTGTAACTTTGATATTTTTTCACTAGGTTGTTCAAAGAGTGTACTTATTTGAATTACAACCCCCCTCAAGATTACAGTACAATTCTTCATTCATTTTGAACAGTGTGATTCTGCACAGTAATAACACTGTAGGATTTCACTCATTCAAGACTAAAATTCAAACTGTTACATCCTCCATATTCTATACCTTGGAACCACTCACTTTTTGAAAGAGAAAGCTTTTCCAGGAAGGTAGGAACTTGTGCCTCTTACCACCACCTTACACCAGTTTACTGACATGATTTAGTCACACTAGCAAAGACTGCCTTGCAAAGCCTGTGTTTTTGCAACACAACAAATTCAGTGGGTTAGGCTGGATTATATCAACAAGAGGTTTCTACTGTCCAAACACCACTCAGGTATTTTAGTGGTTTACTTCAATATGTCTAAACAAATCTAGTTACCACTTCTTTGTTTCACCAATGAGTTAAGGCTGTAAATCATATGCAGAAAGAATATTACCATATTGGTTCTGATGGGTATCTTTCACTCCCTGAAACACTTCCTATAAATTCTAGCAAAATGGTGTAGCTGAAGGAAAACGGTAATTGCAGAAATTGCAGAGGAATGCACACAAGTGATTCATACAAGAGAACACACACGAGTGATTCCAAGTTCAAGAAGCAGGCAATAAAGACAGTTTGCATGTTTCACCACAGGCTGCTTGATGAGACTTCCCTAATTATGCTTATTAGGAATAGTTACCAAGAAGGATTCTGTTCTTTTAAATGCTACCATTCAAAAGCTATCAACCATGAAATCACATATTTCTTGCACATATTTGCAGTTTTCACAGAGGGTGTAGGACACTACTTCCAGGACCTGCCAAGGTATCATTGTTACAGGTTTGAACTACAGATTAGGCACAAATCAGAGGGCTTAAAGGAGTGTGTGTATACTGTGTAATTTGCAAAATACTAGAAAAAGACATCACTTTCCAATTACACATACAGTGATATGTGCAGCATTTAAATATGTCAGGAACAGAATATACCTTTGTAAAATTAAAAACAAACTAGAACCAGCAGCAGTGGTTTTGAAGCTAATCAGCCATTCAGGGAGCTTTAACAAAATCAAAAATATCCCAATGCCTTGAAATTTCTCATCCACTCATTGCTCGAAAGTCATATTGCCAAACCATCATGAATTCTATGAGCAGGGTTTTTTTTCTCTTTCATTAAAGTAGCAAGACATGTAGCATTTTATTTTTAAACTTTTTTACAGTCTTTTCTGAGTCAGGCAAGAGTTCTTTTCCCGGTTAAAGGTAGAAGAGAAGAAATACAAAGGTATTAATTTTATTTACTCCCATACATATTGACAAAATTGCTAGAGCGGGGTGCATTTTGTAGCATTATAAAATCCTCAAGAGAATTAAATTCCTCCCACACCTCATCCCCAAAATATTTTTTCAGGAAAAGGTATGAATTATTTACAGAAGCAATTGCCAATAAAATGTCATCAAACTGCATCTGTTACAGAAGATAAACATTTCTCCACCATTCCAATTTTTTACATTAGGCTTCTAGCTGAAATTCACATCTACAGCTAAAATACTATTGTACCCTTATTGTAAGAAAAATACTGAAAGTTCCTTAATTACAGTGTTGCCAGTGGGAAGCACTGTTGCAAACACACAAGAGAATGAAAAGAACAAAATTCACCCCTGGAGAAATTCAATGAGACAGCTGGATTGCCTCAAGAAAAGCCTGACCCACTGGTATTTTCCTTAGAAGACTGGAAAGTATTTTATGGAAATAGTCTTCTGTATTTAGTGACCAATAATCTACATCACTGTCATAAACTCACATGACAGTCAAAAAGATGTCTCTGAAATTGAAGAGCCAAATTCAAGAAGTTCAAGTGTTAAGCAACAGCCATAAATCAAGAACTGAAACATGGGACAGCCATAAGGGCCCCAACATGTACGTCCATCTCAAGTGTAAACTGTACCTGTCGCTCAGGACAATTACTGGAACACCTGCCCATGCTGAGCACATCTAGGAGCCCGTGCAGAAGCACAATAACAAATTCTTTTTGATTCTGCATAGGTGTTGTGAAAATCATTCATTCTCTTTTATGTAAAGCACAGGAAATCCCATGATGAAGTTAGAAACACAGATTTCAACAGTCTAATAAACAGTGCTAGAGAACATAAATTTAATTATAAAGATTAAAAACAACAAACAGCAACACTGCCCTTCCCCTCACAGCTGAACCACCCACACAAGGCAGTCCCCCACATTTCTGATCTCCAGTCACAAGCAATCATAAGCCTGAGAAGAACTAGTTCAAGCAGCTTTAAAATTTAAAATTTCCTCTGATAAATTTAATTCTGCTGAAGGTTACTGTTACACACACACTCCTCTGCTGGCTTTGCACAGTCCAGAACTTTGTATTTACCAATCTGAATTGTCAGCTAAATTCAAGTACCAGATTGCACTGTAGAGGCAATCACACACACAGCTATTTTATTCCACTGCCTGTGAAGACAGTAATCTCTGAGAGAGCAGTAGCTTCTTTACCCAGGGAGCTAAATTTACTACTACTTGTCTCATAATGCCTCAAGAGACACAGAAGCCCATAAGCAAATAAGCTATGACTGGGATATTAAGGAGTAAATAACACCTCTGCAGACACCTTTCAGAGATGTAGGATTTCCTGACTCAAGCACAGACCAATCCACAAGTTAACTTCTTTTCAGACCTGTAGATATATTCTCTTTAAGAAGTGAGACCAAATCAGAGAAGCAGCAGGAACTGGTGTGGAGACAGCAAGTTTCTGAGAATATTGTTCTATAATTTAGCTATACATGTTACTCAGAAATTAATTTAAAACAGGCTGGGAAGCAAGACTTGACACTGGGAGCAGAGGTGAAAAGAGATATTGGGGTTCTTGGGTGTGCCATTTTCAATAGGTACTTTTTGATAGTGTTCTCAGTCAGTGCATATTAAATAATTCACAGCATCACTGTCCTGGTTTCAGCTGGAATAGAGTTAATTTTCTTCCTAGTTGCTGGTACAGTGCTGTGTTTTGGACTCACTCTGAGAATGCTGGTGACACACTGATGTAGGTGTTGCTTGGTAGTGCTCACTCCAAACTAAGGATGTTTCAATGCCTCATGCTCTGCCACTGAGCAGGTACACCAGAAGCTGAGAGGCAGCAGGGCCAAGACAGGTGACCCAAACTGGCCAAAGGGATATTCCATACCCTAAAAGGTCATGCCCAGTATATAAATTGGGTGAATTGGCTTGGAGCTGCCAATTGCTGCTCAGGGCTGGGCTGGGCCTCAGCCAGCACGTGGTGAGCCACTGTATTGTGCATCACTTGTTTTTCTGGGGTTTTATTTCTCTCTCCCTTTTGTCTCCCTTTTCATTCCAATGATTATTATATTTTATTTCAATTATTAAATAGTTCTTAGCCCACGGACTTTACCTTTTTTCTGATTCTCTTCCCCTCCTTTGTACTGGGGGTATATAAGCAGGCAGCTACATGGTACTTAGCTCCTGGCTGGGGTTAACTCACAACGATCACAACTTGCATATGTGTAATATTGTATACTAGCTTTTAGGAACTGCATTACCTATAAAATTACTTCTATTTTTATTCACAAAGTATATGTTTGCCTTTGATGATGTCCTGAAAGGGGCTCATTAAATTACTAATGTAACTATTAAAGCTATTAAATTACCAATTTTGAGGGATCAATTCAAAGCACATTGAGATAAGCATAAATCCAAAGTAAACCAAGTGTCTCTTCACTTCACTGACCCTCCCATGAGGCTCTGAATGCTAAAATGCCTTTCTCCTGACAGGATTAACCCTTTCATTGTATAACCCTCCCTGGCCAAAACAGTGGAAGTAGTTATTCCTAGGGCTCACAAAATGTTCTGCTTGGCAGTACATAATGATGGGGGGAGGAGGGATGCTTGGTGTGTGTTTACTTTTAGAGCCCAGGGGAGAGACTGCTCCCTAAGCTTCCTGACAAGATGCTTATTTTTATTCACATTGTCACTATGTTTTCCCATGAACAAATATTTATACTTCAGAGGAAATGTTTCAGTAACATGTTTCAGACAGGATAAGCAACGTGTTCACTTCCCTTCCTTTTATTATGAGAAAGCAATTTTGCTTACAGGAGGAAGTAAATAAATAGATTCCCCAGAGATGCCTGGGAAGGGGTAATTCTTGCAGGGAACCCGTCTTGAAAATACTGTCAGCATGTCACTGAGTTAGCTGACCTGTGGAGGTTTCATTTGCAATTGCAAGAAATGAACACATCAGAGATTTATTGTTTCCTTTGTTCAGAGAAACAGACCATTCCTGTGCAATCCTGTCTTAATTAAAACATTCGCCCTTCTGACAAATTTTAGTAGCATCTTATGTTCCTATCTGCATTATTATATTGTACATTCAATACATATGGCAAGCTATAAATCCATCTTTTGTTAATACTTCTGAGCATGTAACAGACTGAGAAAGCCAGTGGGTGAAAATGGCCTAATTCGTTGACTACTCCAAATTGTGAGCAGAGGGTTTGACTCTATGATATCCTGAGGTTCCTTACAACCTGATTTTTCCCATGATCCTAAATTAAGGACATATTTGGTTTTACTAACTTACAAACTTACTGCAGGAACTGTGAAGATCTGGCTGTGATATTGACAAAAGCAATATAAATATACATCTGCAACTCAGGCTGGCCACAGCCCCACTTTTCACTAGGCTGCACAGAGCAGGAACTCAGAAAGCTGCCTGGATGCATGGAAAAGTACCTACATATTTGTGGTACAAACTCTTTCTTCATCCCAGGATCTCACTCATTTCCTGCACCTGCAGTTAGTCTGTGTAAGTATTCACTCTTGAAAATCAGACTTAGCAGCTTCCTTTTCTTTGATGCTTTGAAAAAAAGCTTGACATTGGGTCAAAAGCTACTCTGTGCAGAAGCTGCTCATTACCAACCCTGCAACACCAAGCCTTTATACATTTGTTTTTATCTGCTGAAATAGCAGAACAAAGCTGACTAATCCTGTAAACGGAACGATTAATTGAGTGACTTTTCAGTTAAGACTTTTGGTACAAAGTTTGCCAAGACACAGATGCTATAACTCTAAAATACCTGACCAAAAGCTGCTGGTCAGAAGAGCAGTGGTGACAGGCAACAGTAAGTGAAATGAGTCAGGTTTTCTTCTGTTTCTCCCTGTCGATACTTACCTCACAGAAGAAAATGTTCACATCCATTTTTAGCAGCTTGATCAAAAGCAGAATTCCATTAAAAATACTTCATATCTTTCTCTTACTGTGGCACTCCTAAGGAGGAAAGAAGGGGAAAAAAATAAAGAGAATAAACCTTACAATTTTCAACCTAAAATTACAACACGTGCAACAGCAACAACATCTTTTATGATCCATTTTATATGGTAAAACAGGCCTGCTTGGTCAACAAAACAGTCTTTCAAAGTTTCAAACAGGTAAACTGTGTATCTTTACTAAAACACTCTTTGCTCAAAGCACTGAAGAAATCATGGGTAGCTCGATGAGCTTTTGAGCATAACTGGAGATTAACACAGCTCTGCCAAATGAAGCTTGTTCTTGAATAATTTCCCTCTGGATTTAGATTTAAAAAAAACACAACCACCTTAGGTGTCAGAACCAAACGCTGCTGTATCCCAGTTAACCAGCTCCTCTCTCTTAGGCAACAGACTTAGAGGAGGGTTTTTTTGCCTACCTTCAAGAAGGTGACAAGACTCTAAAATATGAGCTGACAGCCTGATGACACATGAACTGGGAGTTCTGTGTTGCTTTCCCCTTTGGTAACAAATGAAATTAATTATAAATGTCCTTTGTTGGGTTTGGTAAATGGCTGCATTATTGTGGCTTGGTTCCCATCCAGGAGCAAGGCAGAGGTTTTCCAAGAACCAAAGGTGGGAGCAACATGTATTTCATCTCAGATGCTGCCCTAAAAGCAATGCTCAATGGCACAAGTAGGTTTCAGGGGTCCATGTTAGCTTGAATAGCAGCAGTGAAATGCAGAGTCTTCAAATGAACAGAGCAGTGGCCCACTTAGATTTCCTAGGCATTTCTCCCTTCTTATCAGGATCATTTCAAAATTCAATGTAGGACTGAAATTAACTTCTCACAGAAATTCCCACCTTCTATAGATACCCAGCACAACACAATGGAGAGAGCAAACAGAAAATGAAGTAAAACTTCATTCCACCTTTGTGAAATATGCAAGCCACAAGAATTGATCCTAGAGCTAGAGGCATGATGTTTATATCCTCTAGAAGTCCTGCCCTTCCCTTTGCTATTTATCAGTAAGCATTTTAGAGGCAAAGACGTATCAGTCTTCCTGAACTGCCGTGTTTCATGCAGCTACAACTGTGGAGAATCTTCTCACCATCTTTCCTACAGTGTTTGCCCTTACTTCCTCCAAGGCAGGCCCATACAGCTCCCTTTGTGAGCCCTACGAAAAATAGCCTTAACCCACAATGAAACAACCCCCCAAATTATTAATTAGTGACATGAGCACACTCAGGGCTCTAAAACTGTTTAAATAGCTACTTATGTGATACTGTACCATTCCTAACTGTTTACTTGTTTCCTGAGTATTGGTGGCTGATTAGAAGTTACTTGCAACTTCTTTCAGAACAACCCTTTTCAAAAAACCCAAACTAAAAAAAATAGATCTGGTTTATCTGATCATAAACCCAGAGCTTTCTATGTTTTTATTTCACTGAGATCTCATTCACTTCTAACAGCCTTTCTCTGCTTCACCCTCATTAAAACCTACAGATGTGACCTCCAAGGATATTTCAAGATCCTTCTTACTCTCAAACAGACATGCAAAGCCCTTCCGCAAGCTCATTCACAATTCTTTTTTATCAATCATTAATCATTTACATTATTGTCCTAGTAAAGACCACATTAAGACTCTCCTGCTTGCTGAGATTTTTCTTAATTGTTATACTGTAAAGTCAGACCAGTTGTTTGAAGAATGTAAGCAGACAGAAATGTAGCTAAACCTGATTTTCATCATTACTAAAGCATAAGCCTAAAAGTTCCACTTCACAGATAAAAGCTTATGGCCTTCATTCCCCTGCCCCTCAGTCTTCCACTTTCTAGTTTTGAAGATAGTTGAGCCTACAAAATAAAGGCTTAATTCTTAATTAGCATTGTTCTACCCTATTATGACTCCAAAATACAAACATCTTTCATGCCATGGTAGTGGAAGCAGATCTCTCTCTGTAATGATGATCTGCACTCAGAAGAATAGAGCAGCTAAACCTTACATGCACCTTCCTTATCAGAGCCTTGAGGAGCTCACAGCTGAGAAGAGAGCTGGCTTCCCATGACTTTCACCCTGTGTGCCTGCAGAGAGAGTATCAGTTGTGGCCATGGCAGTGCACTTCCTTCTCTCTCCCATCTGCTCCACACCCAGGCAGGCATTACCTGAACTAATGCCCACCCACAACAGCTAGCACACCGTGATACTGTGGGCAGGACATGCAGCAAGGTGACCATGGGCTGACAGAAACTAAAACCAGCTGGAACACAGAGTAACTCAGTGAGGGATGTACTTATATGACCTAATTCTCCAAAGTGGGGAATTTCTTTTAAATAGGCAGAAAGGTGAGGAACAGGAACACCTGCTGCAGGTTGGCAGGTGGAACATTTGCAGTGCAAACCAGGCCCAAAAGGAATGCAGAAGAGGTCAGGTGGAACACTGGGCTCCCTGGATAACTACTTCAGGCCAACAGTCATGTCTAATCTGGCCTAGAAGCCTCTTCTGTGATGCACAAGACACTCCTCTAACACACTGATACTAGAGAAAACTCAAGAAAACTCGGCCTTGTTTTCCCCTCAAACCTACCTCAGCTTCACCTTCGTGTCATTCAGAAGCCTTAGCTGATCCAGTTTTTGCTCCACTCATTTTGTTTGGTTTGTTGGGGGGTTTTATTATTATTACCAAACTAACAATATTGCAGAATTTTCTCCTCTCAAGTTTTCTGTGAGTTTCCTTTTACTAGCCCATCACCTCTGTGCATTGGTTTCAGTTTCTGTAACGCCACACATTCATAGTACATCTGCCCCAAATCTCTTCAACAAACTTTGAGGGATTACATGGAAGAAAACTGCTTTTAACCCTTATGTTTCTGACTTGCTTAATACGGTCTCACTTCAAACTTTTGCCTCTAAAAGTTCAAATACTGGAAGAAGTTTAAGTAAAAAAAAGAGCAGAACCTTAGTTCACTGTTGTAATCTTTACTATGACACACCTCACTTGCTCTACATTACATGGTTGAACAGACAGTAGAAATGTTACTTCCCATTGATACCTAAACCAACATTTCCTCTCAACATATTTTCAAACCTTTAACATTGTTGAATCCAAAGTAAATGCAAGTGTTTTGCCCTTTCTACTTCAGTTTAGGCAAGTATGCTTTTTCCCTGGGGTCTCTCTCAGAGAAAAAGGCAATTTTACCTGTATTGATTACATAGACAACAGCATGATGACATGTGATATAACTAGATCAATTTAACTAAGTACAAATGACAACATTTGGTGTGAAACTGACAATCAGGTTCTAAAAGAAGATGGGATACTATGATAGTCACTAACCCTATCTTAGGAGCACCCACAACAACTCAATTAAACAGCTGCTAAACAAAAGTGCAAGTAACTGTAAAGCTCTACTTTCCTATGCTCCCCAAGCAGGGAAGAGTTTTTCTCTTTTCTTATTCCTTTTTTTCAGAGAGCTGCAAAAGAGTTGGGCTGGGTATGGCCCACTGCTTCTCCCCAGAGGTTCTCAACAACTGTACAGAAAGGGCTCTTCATTCTCCTGCTAGGTCTTTTTGGGAGGCACATCCTTCTTTATAACCAGCTCCTCATATTCAGTTCTCTACATGCATTTGCACTCTGTACCAATTACAAATTTCATTCTTGTAATGCAGAGAACCATTAATAATTTAAGATTAAAAAGGAACCTAAGGGCAGGAATATTCCATTTTTGCTCACGAGATAGATGGTACTCTGCTAGTACGTCAACTCAAGTTATCTTTGTGCATGCTATGTTAATTCAGCAAATTGCTTTTCAAACAAAGTGCATTCAGAAAGTGCCTGAAGATTCTATATGAGAAGAAAGTTTCATTTCTATGGCAAACGTGCCAAACCAATATCCAGAAAGTGAAATACTAACAGATTTTAGTTTTGTCCATCTAATTTTCACAAACAGGGGTTAGCCAGGATGAATTTTGTAAAGAAGCTCTCTGCACGAGCGAGTAAAAGTCATGCCAGGTGTAGTGATAAATACCCCAGCGCCCTGCCTGCACCGTGAGAAACCAGAGAAACAATGAACACGTCTAACGGTATGGAATGGCTCAGGAGCGCTGCAGCAGCACCGCCTGACACCCAAGGGAGCTGTCAGCATTTCTGGCCTTACCGTGGAAGGGAACAGGACACCAGGGCGAGGCGGGCAGGTGCGGAGACCCTCCTGAGGCAGGAGCTGCTCCGGAACGGGGAGCGCCCCCGGCCCGCCGCTCCCAGCCCCGCGGTGCCCCAGCCGCCCGCCGCTCCCTCCGCCGGCGCAGCTTCCCACGGCGTCCGGCCCCGCTGGGTCACCCACAGCGACCGACAGCGACCGGCGGCGGCGTCCGCCCGTCCCGCGCCCTCCCTCCCTCCGGCCACAGGGGCCGCAGCGTCTCACCTGAGCGCGGAGCGGGACCGGCTGGGGACAGGACAGAAGTGACGCTCAGCGGGGTGCGGAGGGCGGGGCGGTGCCTCGGGTGCGGTGCCGTCCCGCCCTGCTGTGCTGTGCCGGTCCGTGCTGTGCCGGTCCGTGCGGTGCCGTGCTGTTCCGTGCCCGGCGCGGAGCGGCCGCGTCCCAGCCAACCAGCGCCGTCACGTGAGCGCGCCCCGGCACGCGGTGCTACTGCCGCGGCCGTTACAGCAGCGCGCGCGCGCGCGCGGCGGCGGGAAGCGCGCGCGGAGGAGGGCGCGGGGGGTGGGGGGGTGGTGCGCGCGCTGCTGCGCTCTGAGGGGCCGGGGGTCGCCTGGCGGGGCTGTGCGGCTGCCGGCGGCGACGCGCTCGCCCTTCCTGCCCTCGGGAGAGATCGTTTCCAGGAATTGAGGGGCTGCGGAGGCAGGAAATCCTGCGGGGCCCCGTGCGGGGAGCGGCCGCAACGGCATCACCTCCGCGCGCAGGAGGGTGGGGTCCCCGGCCGCCTCCTCCCTGCTCCGTGTGAGCATCCGCGCGATGAAATGTGGAATCCGACGGTGGGATCAAGGTGTGTGCGCCTCCCTGAACTGTGAATACTCCTGTGTTTAACATTGCTGTCTGACGAGTAAATCCCACCGCACTGCTCGTTTCAGTTTCCCAACACAGAACTTTCATGCTGAATTGTAGCTAAAAAACAACGTTAAGCCCGTTTTCCGCCCAGGATGCTTTCCATTTACGCTGTCCTCAGGGTGTCTGACCTCTCTATCAATAATACACTAACAGAAATCGTTAAACAGAACAGTAGTGGGACACCTTAAATAATCCAGCTCCGTAAGGCATTTAAAAAGGTTGTAGAACATATTGCTGAAACGCTTACGTAAATTTGAGGAACAGCCTAGTAGCCTGGTGTTAAAGGAATTTTCTGCTTACTCAGGGTCTTGGACTCAATTTTCCACCCTGGGTCATCCTGTGCTGTTGACGAGGATTTGGGAGGACTACGGGGCCAGGTACGCAGCTCTTGTGCCAGTGCTTCACGTTGGTGATGTTTAATGTTGGTTACAGGGAGCTTCTGACAACACAACCCTTCTGAGAGGCGAAGGGCTAAGATACAGGGCTTAAGGACAGCAGGAGCTGGCAGTATTGCAGGTAGAGAGGCAGGCTGGGCTCGCAGCCAAACTGCTCTCCTATCTGAATGGCAGAGATCAGGCATTCATTGCAGAACTAATGAACCTAGCCCCCAGATCATGAAAACCACAAGGGAAGCAGGGTTCATTGAATCGTCTTTCTTCTTTGATGATTTTTATTTCATGTACTTCCGTGTGGAGTCATGAAGGCTTGAAATGTACCTGCTGTATACTGTATCAATAGTGCAATGTACATGCATGCTGTATCCATATGCTGAACTGTGCATCGAGGCGAATTAGCCTGTGTGGAGCTCTGTGCTGCCATGGACAGACTGCCTTGAGCACATAAATCAGCTTTAGGTACTGTCAAACACTAGCATACCCTGTGCTTTACACTTGTAAAAGAAATGTGGGAGATTGATCACAGGATTCCAGGAGCTAAGCCTTTAAAATACATGACACTTGGTATTGTGAGCTCCTCATTAAGTGGACAGAAACTGTTAGCAACTTGGCTAAATGTTAAGTTTAGAATAAATGACTGAGAGATAATGACCTTTGTTGCATATGTGGTACCAAGGACAAAGAAAGATTGCTAGGCCACAGTTACTCCCCAGAACTGGAAGGATTATTTTGTTTGGGAAGAGTTTATTCAGAGTTCTGGTAACTCATATTTAGAGCCCCAACGAGGAAGCCTCCACTGTGCTTCCACAGTATTTGCGTGTAGAATTGTATAGTTGTGCAATTTCACTCTGTACAAACAAACTGTCTAAATTCCTGTAATTTGTGCTGGAAACACACTATCATTTGCAAGGCAGTTGGAGCAGACAGCTGAGCTCACAAGGGTTATCATCTGCATCTGTTCAGAGGACAGCCTCCAACCTTGTATTGGCTAACATTTTTAGCTCTGCTAACTAAACCCACATGAGATAAAAGTCCACCCACGCCACAGGTTACAGAGTTTGCTTTAAATCAGCTCTGTTTTGTGAACACTGAAAGGCTTGATTCTATTTCATGTATTTCCTGTAGCACTTCAAAATGAATTTAGGTTGTTTGAAAGGTTCTTGACTGACAGTTTTGGAAATTGAACTCCCATGTTTAATCCCAGATTGTGTCCAACACAAGGGAGCTTCTCAGTTGTACCAGAGAGGAAACTTTGCTAGTCTGAGGATAGTCCTATTCACTTCCTTTCTTATGCCAGCAAAGTAGGATTTCCTAGTTTTTCACTGCTCTGTAGTTACGGGTGTAGGATATTTTCATTATGCCTTGGATACTAAGACTGTACGTTTAAATCAGAAAAAAAAAAAGTATTTAGTAAATCATCTGCCCTTTAAAGTATGATAATTTCATTTCAGCCTTAAATTAATTAGGCAGTACTATGGAAAGCTAATGATCTTCACAGAACACTTGCTCTCTTTCCACCAACTTTCATTTACAGTCCTTATTGATTTTTGAAAAATTAATTTATGCTTTTCATATTGAGCTTATTTTTTTGCAAAATTACAGGTGTTGAATCTATGAGCAGAGATGGAGTGCCATTATCCTTCCAAGTGAACATGGAATAGATGGGGAGAAGCTATGTAAGTTCTAGGCTTCCAGGAATGGATGCCAAAACAATTTATTAAATTTGCTGTTAAGAATAATTGTTGGCTGACGGTTGTGTAACTTTTATGACAATATCTGTTGAACCCAGACATAAGACAGACTGATACCAGTCATAATGTCAGGACTGTGATTGCTCCTTATTCACAGAAGATACCAAGGTGACAAAAATGTTTATGATTTTAAGTCTTTTCATAGCTGCACCGTTATCAAGCTGCAGTTACATTAGTCTGACTATAGTAGGTATCCAGGTGATTCATGGATTTCATTATGTGTCTGAGTTCTTAAAGGATAAAAGATTTGGATTTTTACTCTTCAGCTCTCAGTACATGTTACAGGAGGGAGGTAGACAGTGAGCTTTCTGAAAGTCCTCTCAGCTGTTTTCAACTGGTGCCTTGAAGCAATAGGTGTCAGCAGCAGTGAATTGAGCATAGACCTTTGTGCTGTGGTGGAGCAGGGAGTGTTCATGTGCTCAGTTCTGCCAAGTGGACTGTGGTGACATGGGAGGGCATATGAGACACGGCAATGAGCAAGTCCCAGGCCTTTCCAGACAGGCTTTGAAGCCAATGGCTCATTATGCTACAATTTATTGAGATGTTTTTAATGTTTTATCCTCTATTGTCTTAGGGTTATGACTGTAGTTACTGTAGCCCTTTCCTGTCACACTGTCCTGGAACAGGCTTCAGAGAGTGGCATTCTCTTGCTGAGTATTCTCTGGCTCTGCCCACAGTCTCCAGCAGGCTGTGGCCAGCTCTGGCTTACATTCCTTCTCCCTGTCATTTGGTGTTGGGGCAGGTGGAGCTCCTGTTCTCCACATCTATGTGTGGCAAAGATTGTGCTGGCTTTGAAGGCTGCTTCTTTGTCCTGAGACATCATAATCACAGTATTTTAGCTACTGAGGGCTTTCAGAGCCTTTCTTAGAAGGCCTTATTACAGCTTTAGGCTGTAATACAATGAATCAGAGTAGTGAGAGGTTTTAGTTCTTCCCTGTGAGCAGAGCAAGAGTCAAAATGTCAGGAGGCACGCTATAACCTTCTGCTGAAGCTTTACCTCATCCTTATAGACTGTTATAAAAATAATCTTATAAACACTGAAGCAATCACCACCATGAATCACATTGTGTTCATACTAGACGAACCTACGTAAGACTGGCAAAGGTTTGTCTGGGTAAAGACACTTGGAATCTGTGAGAGAGGGAGGATTTCACTGGCAAATTTTTGTAACAGTGAAATATTTTATCCTGAGGAGAAACAGGTTGTGGAAATGTCAAATCTATATTATACAAAAGTAATGCAGAGGGAATCCATTCCTGATTTGGAAAACCTACCTGAATCTCCCATTGCTTTGGGCTCAGAAATATCAGGAGTGAAGTGACAGCAGAGTTCCTGACGTCTAGTGGTTCTAACAAATATATACTTTTTAACTCTGGTTTGATGGACAGTTCCTGTTTATCCAGCATTGCTCAAAATCATGTCTTCATACAATTCGTTCTTTTTAAATAAAAAGGCTTACAACCAGCTTGGACAAGCCTTTGAAGAATACCCTCCAAAGAACACTGGAAAGAACAACAATGCCATGGAAGAAGGATAAGGACAAACCTTTCCACTCATTTATTTTCACAGTTTTGTTAAATGTAGTGAATATGCTTAGCCACACTGAACTAGTCTTTTGTAAAGCACAAAATTCATCAAGGAAAGCTTGTATGACTTCATAATTACACAAAACTGATCCAGGAAAAAGAGATCATGAAGTAATATAGAGTGTTAAACTGTCTGAAGCTTATCCATCCTTTTGTTCAGATGTAAAACTGAGGCAGAACAAGAACTGACCAAAAGATTCCTCGCCTCACCTTTTTCCTTGCCCCTCCCCTGCCCTCCCCTCCTTTCCCTTCCCCTCCCCTCC
>NW_024581117.1:13569011-13831465 GCF_017639235.1 Corvus kubaryi
CCTTCCCTCCTGATGTTGAAGTCTGGACCAGTGTGGAAGATAGAATGAGCACACCACCTCCAATCTTCATCATCTACGCCCAAACTCCTCTTGTGTAGTGTGTGTGGGAGTCTCTCACAAGCATCACACTCAAAAAGCTATCTTTCTGTGGTGATTTATCCATCAGTTCAAGTGCTGGCTGCTGTAAAAGAGCTCCTTGTTTCTATGCTCACAAGTACCACTTACAGTACCAAGGGACTTTGGCCAAAACTAGCCAGTCTATATAACTACAAAAAAAGAAAAATAGTGCCTTCTGCTAGCTCAGATTATGATGTGCATGCAAAAATGGATGCACACATATATCTGAAATGGCAACACTGGCAATTTTGATAGTTCTCAAGCTGGTCCAATATGTCACTGTCAGTATGCTTAGTTGTCGGGTGTTTGTACCTCATGTGAACATCTTTTTCCAGACCTGGTAATAGGCTGCCATCCATAAAAGCATATTTAACTGTAAGTAGTATTTCTTCATACTGTTTACTTACTGTCTGTTTTCACTTTGTTTTGTCTCCCATTTATCAGCTAAAACAAAATGTAGGTGCTTTTATAAAACTTTTCAACAAAAGTTTTTGCTGCTAAAAAGGCCCAAACTCAGACCTCAGGTTTTGCCATGGGCTGTAAGCCCCGTGGTTCCTCAGAAACCAAAGTCAACACAGCACAAAGCCATTTCTGAGACCACAGAGGACTGGAGTGTTGAGCAGGTCTTCTCCTTTGCTCCAAGTGCACTTGGAATCCTTATTGTGCTGTTAGCTTACAAGACCCTAAGAGAAGAATTAGCACCTTGCAGTGTATCACTAGTGGAGACCAAAGTTGTCTCACTGTAAATAAGAGGTCTGCTACAATGGCAGTCTCAGTAAATAATCCTTGTGTCTGGATTCAGATTCTGACTTCTTTGTTCTAGCAAGATGTTGGATCTGATGGTCTGGAGTTTAATTCTTTGTGGAGCTGGAGAGCTAAAGAGAATCAAGAAAGAGAATTATGATTTTTGTATTGCCTCTACATTTGAAGATTGTGTATACTGCATGAGGAAACTTTCTCTATGTTTTCCAACAGAGAGTCATTGAAAATATGCCAGATACATTTAAATGAACCTATTAAAAAGTTTGGAAAATTTGGAAATATGTGGAAAAAATAAAGGGAAAAATTGAGTATTGCTTTCAAATTTTCAGACTTACATTTTAATGGAAATATTTAATTAAATGATGCCAAACTAGTATTTCATCTGCAGATCTTCATTTGGGCTTAAGATCTATGTGTCTTGGTAACCGTAGGAAAGTTGTTTTCTGAATACATAACTAGCTTCTGTAGCTCAAAAAAAGAAAAAATGTAAAAAAATTTTAGTAAAGATAGAAAATTTTGGCAATGTCCTGTGCTTTGTTACCTATTACTTACTCTTTTCAGACTGACGACATATGGCACTTAAGAAAGTTTTCCATTGTCTCTGACAAGATCAATCAGTGTCAGTGATCCATCAGAGTTTCTAGAAACTAATTGCTCTTCTGCTAGAACTTTCAGAAGACACCAGAGTGTTTGAAGAATCATAGTTTGAAATAGTTCAGGAAAATCCAGACATCTTGAAATCTGAGAATGGAGCCGACCAGTTGGTGTAGGCAATGTTGTTACTTGTTACTTGAACTACTTGCTCTTAAGCAGGTGCTTTCAACAGTTTATGAAGAGTTAATAGACATCTTTATAAATACTTGATAGTTTGGTTCAGCCTTTATAGGCTAATACTTCCTTGTCCATGACATGCTTAGAACATATGTAAATCATTCAAAGAACTTTTGAGTATTATATTGGTATTTCTATGTAGTTCATAAACTATGAACTGTTTTGTTTTCCATTTAGGGAGTTCTATACATTTAGTGATAAATGTCTAAGTATTTTTTGCCCCTTCAATTAGAGTCTATTATGAAGAATGTGAGTTTTGAAAACTTCTTGACAACTTCCGTAAAGAGTTCTTGCCAGTATTTTCATGTTCTGAAGATGCAGAACTCTGACTGTGATGTGACTCACTCTTTGTACCCTGGTACTTGTCAGTGTTTAGGGTTAACACAATCCACTGGCATAAAAAGGATAAATGGATGTTTGTGCCTCTCAGCACAAGTGTGCACCATTTTATGTAGTTGGGAGTGTACACAGAACCACTAACCAATCCACGGAAGATACGGGGGCCAGAAATACTGAAACAGCAAACTAATAGAATCACTGAATAGTTTGCATTAGAAGGGACCTTTAAAGTTGCAACCCACCTGCAGTGAGCAGGGACTTCTTCAACTAGATTAGGATGCTCAGAGCTCTGTCCAACCTGACCAGGAATGTTTCCAGGCATGAGGCATCCATCATGTCTCTGGAAAACCTGTGGCAGTGTTTGACCACCCTCACTGTAAAAATTTCTTCCTTGTACCTAGTCTAAATCTTCCCTCTTTTAGTTTAAAACCATTACCCCTTGTCCTATCATACAAACCCTACTAAAATATTTTTCCCCATTTTTCTTATAAATCTCCTTTAAGTTTTCAAAAGCTTCAATAGGATCTCTGTCTTCTCCAGACCAAACAACCACAACTACCTCAGCTTTTCCTCAAAGGAGAGGTGTTCCATCCCTCTGATTATTTTTGTGGGCCTCCTCTGGACCCACTCCAGCAGGTCCATGTCTTTCCTGTGCTGAGAAACCTTAAAGAAGCATCCTACCAGTTTCAACGGCAGCAACTAGAGGTGCTATGAGAAATTGTTACAAATTATCTGCATAAATCTTAGTTATCCCAGTTTCCCTAAATAAAACTGAGTCACAGGGCCAAAGGGGTTTTAAGGCTGTCAGTGAATCTTCAACACACAGATTCCAAGCTTCAAGCATCCCTGATGCTACAGTCCCCAGCAGCACCTACAGGGCATCAAGATTCAGTTCTGTGGAAAGGGATTTGAACTTGCAGTGATATGCACTTCCCCTACCTAGTGCAGAGAAGCAGCACTTCTGCAGGGTCTCATTCTGAGACTCCTCATCTCATCAGCAGGTCAGAGACCCTGTTACTGGTAGCCAATCAGTTGCAAGGTCCTAGCCTGGCAATAAGGCAGAGCTAGGAAATCAGCATCAATACTTCAGACTATAGAAAGTGTCCTTTCTTTCTAACCCTGAATCTATTTTGGCTTTTAAAAGATAACACAGCAATCTGTCCTGTCATCTGTTCTATCACAGCACTTGTACTGTTACATATTGTGGCTCCCAAGAACAGAAAATAAAGTAGAAAAACTTGACAAAATCCATAGTTAAAAGCCAGGTTATTTTTAAATTCGGGTTTTGTTTTGTGGAAAATGGATTACTTTTTCTTTTCTTAGTCCAAAGTTGATCTGTGAGGCAAAAAAAAAAAAAAAAAAGCTGTAGCCTTAGTGACATGATTGGCTTTCTGAATTGCCTGGCATTTGTATTTTGGTATTAATCTGGGCTGTTAGAGAAGTAAACAGCAGTTTGTGATTGGTGACTGCAAAACTTGATTCACAGAGCACATGCACTCATCTGAAAATATTTTAGTTCTTAGGCTGTATTTCTGACCTTTCCAGCACTCTTAATATTTTTTCATTGATATTTGATCCTGATGGGAAGTAAAAGCAAAGACACTGCTACCTGGATAGTGAGAATAATAGGGATTCATATCTACTTTTTAGTGGCAGAATGAGGCAATGAAAGTAAAAAATCCCACGGCACAAATTATTGTAAATCTGATAAATTCTGCAGCATGAGGATTTTTTGTCTGGAATGTGTATCTTGGATAAACTCAATGTCTTCAGTAGCTGCTGTATTCAATGCCTGGAGAAGAGAACTGTAATTTTTGAAACTAGAAGGCTACCAAGGAAGAAAGTGAGAACTTTGGTGGATCTGCCAGGGCAACTTGTCTAGTTTATGTCTCTTGAATTACAAATAGATCTGTGAGTAGCAGAGCTGAGGAAGATACAATTTCATGTTAGCATCTTCTGGGGATCTAATAGTGTCTGCACCATGGTTAAACCTTACTCAACAGCTGGCATAGGCTGAAATGGTGAGATATTAGGGTGGGACTGGGTATGTGCATATAAAGAAAGTGACATGTCATAAGAGGGATTGTTTTTTAAAGTGTTCTTCTCTTACTAGCCTGGTTTTCTGTGAAATATGCTGTGTCTTACTTCTCTGCTGCATAATAGATAAAGCCTTCTTTTTTTCTTCTGTCCACTCATAGAATGCAGCAGCAGCAGCCTGCCAAGTAGTTTAGGTATTAATAAGGGTACTGCCATAGGCTCCAGTTGCCATTAGCTCAAATGCTGTCTTGGGCCAATGTAGTTACATTGCTTTTGGTGCTGGAACACTCTAGGCTTCCTGGAAATGTGTGGTGCTGGTTTCCTGTCCATGTTCTGTGGGAAAAACTGGCCCATTCTTAAGGCCTTTATTTAAGCTGATGGCATTGTCTCAGCCCTAACAGATTTAGCAGGACAACTTCCTTAAGGAAAGATTTACCAATATGAATAAATGAAATACATTGGGTTTGTGAGAATTTATACCCAGAGTTTACAAATGAAGTGTGATAAAGTCACTGTGGGTTGAAGGTGAAATAAGGTGTATCATAAACAAGGACTTCACTGTTTAGCAATGCCTGCATATATGAAACATTTCATTTAAGTTCATTTTAAGCCCTGCATTTTGCTGCCTCAGTGTTCACTTTTCCCCCACCTGTAAATCATAGGGTGAGTGTTTGAAGAAGATCATATGTCTCAGAGCGTGCAGGTGAGTGGAAGGTTAAACATTGTGACTGGTATTCAGGTGACTCTTGTGCAATCAATCCCAGTGATATGATACTCAGTCAAAAGAACTGACAGTCATGGCGAGAAGAAAAGGGAGGAGGAAGATGAAGGGAAGGCTCTTGAATGTGTTTTCAAACATTGCATTAAAAAGAAAAAAAGAGACCTGGTCTTTGATTCTTGGCTGCAGCTGGGTCTCTGGCAGGTATGAGGATGTGCTGAGTCTTGCCCAAGTGTTCAGGAACACAGGGGCTGGAATCCAGAACCCCCCTGTTCACATTCTTCCTGAGGTGGAAGGCAGAGGGGGAGGGAGCCAGGACCTTGGCTGTATCCTATGAAACAGTGACTGTTTCTTTGCATAGTCACAGAAGAGCCAAATATATTTGCTTGATGCATCTTGTTGTATCTTGCAAAGCAAGAGAGTACAACAAGAAAGAAAATGTGGTATTTTTTTCTGCAGTAAGATGCTGAAATGCATCAAAGATTTTGATGCTCATAAATACACAAGAAAGGCAATGTTTAGATAGTCCAAAGAAGATTCTAAGGGTGATTTGTAAATTCTGTTCAGCATGGAGCTCAGGGTTTAATGGGCCAGTTCTAGCAACGGTATCCACACAGCTATCTTTATACAGTAGCTAAAAGAAATTAGTTTAAACCTTAAGCCAAGAGACAGAAAATCCCTTTGCATTCTTTTCCAGTTACCATTTCAGTGAAGTGCTCTCAGCATACTGGTAGCTTCCTAATGGTTAGCACAGATTTCATATTCTTGCCATTATGTTCACAAACGTATACCTGATTGGCAAAAAGTCCTTCTGAGGGAGAAGAGGTAGTGGAGGGTGTTCATAGAGGACACATGAAACTTCATATTTCCATAGGCCTTCGGAGGGATACCAAGAGTGATTTAGAATCTGAGGAAAGGTGGGACACAGAGACAATGAGACAGCTGTGGATGACAATGCACTCCTAAGCAGTTTTGCAGTTCTGTACAAGGAGTAAGAGGTACAGAATAAAGGCATGGACCCAAAGTGATGTGTAATCAGGTATATTATCCTCTTAAAAGTGAAGGATGCCTATGCTCTCCTTTGCTTTCTATCTTGCTGCAGCAGAGAGTGCAGCTATCTGAGTACATTTGCTGTCACACCTGACACAGTTACTGTGAGAACAGTCGGGCTCCAAGGTCACTGCACACCAGACACTGGGGAAATGTAAATACAGTTTATCTTAGAAAGATGTTAGAGGTGGCTTGAACCCCTCAGCCTGCCCTGCCCCTCCCCACCCTCCAATGAACTACGTACCTTTTTAACACCATCACCGGGGAGGTCTTTGATTACATGTATTTTATTTAGTTGCACACAATAACTGGGTGCAGCACAGCAGAAAGGACATAAAAACTAACTAGGGGAATAACTATCCTCCTCTGTGTAGGTCTAGTGACATCCACTAGACCACTAGACATCCACTGTTGCTATATCATGATTCTAAGGCAGCTTTATGAAAACTTCTGTCTACTTCAATGGATGCAGCAAGGGAGAGTGTCCTCTAAATACAGAAGTTTCCAGCTACTAGCAAAGGTATCTTATATGGAATTTACTTTAGGATTTCATAGCCGTCAGTTTCCTTACAGCTGCCTTTTCTTATACAATCATTAAATCACATATGTTTTGCAAATGCTGGCAGGGTTTTCAAGTGCCTAATGCAAAATGGAAAGAGGACATTTGTCCTTAAAGTGAACAATTTTTCTTCCTGGAATAAAGCACTTTTTCCAAGATATACTGGCTCATTGCTTTTAGTGGCACTCAAGCTACCTTCTTTCTGGAAACAGTGGAACACTTGTCCTTTGAAACCCCAGGCTTTTCAAGATGTCTCAAATCTGACATCCCAAAATTAAGGTACTCTACAGAATCCCGGCTATTATCTTTACTCAGCCCAGGTGGCCTCACATTCCACCATGGGGAATTTCTTTAGCATGAATTTCTAGTTAAGTCTTAAATCTCTCTCAGGAAGAGCTGCTACTTTATTGTTCTATTCTGTATTAAAATACAAAACCACATTAACCAAACCTAAGGCAGTGCTTATGAATCCAGAATGAACGTGGCAAGTTGACTCCATAAGCTTGAAATTACATACCAAATCAAATTTTTCCAAATGGCACTCTATAAAACAACATGTAATTTCCTCACTTACACATTTGATATGTTGTGAGCCTGGACAGAAATAACATCACTTGGAAAGAACCTAGTTCAAAATAATGAGGAAGGGAACTCTTGCAGTAGTAGGTCAGAAAGCACTTGTGGCTGTGGGGATCTCTTATCAACCTTATTTTTTTCTCATCATTATTAATATGGGTAAAGCTAATTAAATGTCTTAGGTGCACTGGAGATATAGAGAACACATACATATTTTGTACCTGTAGTAGCTTTATCTATCTCCTCACTTGCTTAATTACTAAAGCTAAAGTTGTTCAGACTCACAAAGGCCATTTTTATGCAAAATAGGGAATTACTTCGAGCTCAGGAGAAGAACAAGTGAAATATAGTCCTACTCGAATATCATATGGCCTTTGGGATCCACTGGAAACAGGAGTGTCAGACTAAGAACATAGCTTATACTTTCCTTGAGATGCAGGTCTTGCATCTAATTCTGTTAGAAGTTAAGATGACCATTTTCTACCTCTGCCATAATGAACAGGCCATTTCAAAGAAAAACGTTGAATGTGGTCATATAGTCTCCACCACAAAGCCTGGCTGTGTGATCCCTTGATACTGATACAATCACTGATTCCTGGCTGTGATTCTTAGGGCTTATATTCTATGCCTGGTTCTGCTATTACCATACGTACCTGTGTTCTAAGTATGCCTGTATGGAATATTCTGCTGCATGCATTTGAGGTTCCACTACCTGCACTGTTATGTAGAAATAGACATACTGTAAAATCACAAGTGCATTAAGCCTTTAAGAAAAATGATATGGAAAGACACAGATCAGTGAACAGGCAGTGGAAAACTGAGCAAAATTATCAGATCAGAATTTGGGTTTTGTGAAACATAGTGTGATAGTGTGTAGCTGCAGTGTGTAGCAACTTCTTCCAAAAAAAATACATTTGAAGTAGTTATGTAAAGTAAAAATAGATCCATACACAGACAATCTGGAGCTTCCTGGAAAAAAACACCTTCAATGCCACCTTTTTATGTACAGATTTCCATCACTGTACTCTGGCTGTGCAGGTGTGCCATAAGTCATTCCTGACAATCCCACCTGCCATGATTAATATTGACCAAGTATAAAGGAGAACTGTCTGTTTGGCAGCTTGCACAGATGTTGCAGCAGGGCAGTCCAGAGTCTGGTTGCAGCTGGCAGAAAGCTCCACTCTGTGGCTGCAGAGCTGTGCCTGTCCCAGTGTCAGGCTGGTCACCAGCACACGTGGTAACAGCCTCAGCCCTTGGGATCTGTGCCAGCAGGGAGTGACATTGCCCGCTCCTGGCTGTGCCTCTTGCTAGAAAAGAGGCCCATTGCAGGAGATGGTGAAAGAAGCTACTCTGGCAGCTCCATGTCCTCTGAGAATTCCCTCTATACAACAGAGATCACTCAGTCAAATTCAGCAGACTTACGGATGTTTTGAGCATCCCAGAGAACAAATTGATCAGTGACCCAGTTCTTTCATTCCATTTGATTGCTTTATTGAGCCAGGATTCCTGATGCCAAAGGGATCCCCAGGGTCTGATAAATTTGGTGTGAAAAGAGATGTTTGAATTAAGAACTTCATGGATGAAGAGGGCACAACAGATCAAAACAACTTTGACTATTCCTGCTTCTATTTAGAAACTGCAGTAATATTTGGAGTCTGCCTGCAGGTTTTAAATGGAAAGATTGCCTTTCTCTGCTGTAGTGTAATGTCTAACACATTATATATAGTAGGCATATAATGCAGTTATGATACTGTTATGTGTAATTCACCTTTTGTAAGCAGAGATAAAGAAAGGAAGCTCCTACTTCCATCAGGTTTGTAATTTAAAGTGTATCCAAAACCTAGTAGCAAAAAAAATGTGCATGCCTATGAGTGGAAGAGGCTGTAGGAGCGTGTCCTCTGCATGTGGGATGGAATTTTTTTGGTTTTTTCAGCTACTTCAAAGGAAGTAGCTGCTAAAGCTTTGCACTTGTATTAGAGGTGCCCATATTTGCTGAATGGTACATTTACTGGCTTTATTTCTGATAGCAAACATTTGTGTCTTGCAATCATATTCCTCAAGTGTGGATCATTCTCCCTCAGTTCATGAACAGCCCTCCATTCAGAAGCCCTCTGAAAGCCTCTGACACAACTCCTGCAATTGAGAAATTTTGTTTTTCTTTTGTCTACCTCTATTTGTACCATTCCCATACACTAAACTTCATGAAGCATAGACTGTGACTGGTATGCTTAGAAAGTATCTGCAGTATTATGAATGTCACTGCAAACTACTAATTTCAATGAAGTCTTCAATCATCCAAATGCGCTAGCAACCTTACATATGTAAGATAAAAGTAGTCCCAGTTGAGTGAGAATAAGAAGTCACAAATGATAAGAGTCAAATGAGATCATTCCCACATATAAAGTGATGGTGATCATGATTATGCAAAACACCAGGTTTGCCAGAAATTCATTGTTCTGCCATCAAAAGATATTCATGCTTTCATAGTCATTTTCTGCAGCAAGCACTAACAAGAAAGCAGTTTGGAAAAAAAATGTCTGAAAGGCCCATTTTACAACTTGGGAATGTGAGAGATTACATCAATCTGGAGGTTTCTGACGATTACATGTAGCAATTGAAAATCCAAAAATTAAAGGTTAATATCCAGTCATTAACGAATCACAAATGCCCATTGTTGTCAGGCTTTCCTGTGTATTACTTACAGCTTCTTCTAATTCTTCAGGACTTACTCATGGATGACTTATAACTCACGCTGGCATTAGTACTGTATACAGTAAATTATGTAAGATGATTGCACAAAGTGCCTCTCCCATGATGTAACTAACATTAAACTGTTAATCATAAACCTAGGGCTTCTCAGCTTTCACGGAAATGCAGCTGTTATACAGCCAGGTGAAACACTCTCCGAGGAGTCTGGTGAAGTTGCTCTGTTCTTGCTGACATTTGTTGAAAGCCATATGCTGCATATAAACCAAGAAGACAGCAAAGCCTTGCTACAAAAACGTAAACCTTTGTGTATGGAAAGGACGCTGAATTTTGAAAAACTGCTTTATTTTAGCAAGGACATGTTTTTATTTGGTCTTTTCCAGACACATAGCAAAACCTAACCCTAAGGGAAATCATTTGCTACAGCTTAGTGGTGTGTTGTATTATTCTCTGACAAGATTTGTTTGTCAGTTTTAAAAGCAGTTTATAAACCAGTCATGTAGATCAAACACAGAAAGCTGAAACATTCTGAAACATTCATCATGCAAGAGGTTTTTTCCCTTAAAACAAATCCTCTTTCCTTTTTGCTAGCTTGACTAACATGAACTTTTACTCTAATGATGACTGGAAAAAAAAAAGGTAATCTTTTAAGCTGGAGTTGTGTGTGTCAGCTGGAGTGTACCATTCCTAGAGTGTTATTAATCATAAGCCAGTCTATAAAACAATGTTTCTCTGCATGGGGCGTGCTAACTAGCTTCCAACGACACTGAGTTTAGCCTAGCCTTATTCTCCAGTGATCTAAATCTACAAGTAATGCCTATTTCACCTCAAGAGGTGTGTTTTTCACATCCCATCTTTTGTTTTATTGCATCTTTTTTATGCTCTTCTGACATTCTTGTCCTTCTGTAGGTAACTGTTATATTGTGTTTATGGAAGGCATATGCAGAAGCTGGGTACTGTTGCAAAGAACCATGCTAAAGCACAGTACCTTACAGTATAGGAAATAATGAGAAATACATGGGAGTGGTCTGGATCAGTTCCTAACAACCTGAATGTTCTGATGGGAAACTCGTTAGACAGTAACTGTGTCTCTATCTACTGATATCATCACCAAAAATATTTTCTTCCTCTTAGATTCAGTGCTAATGAAAAAAAATCGGTAGGTGTAAAGTATTTTAAAATCTTCCAGGCATTTCTAGGCAGGTGAGTATATAATGGTTCACCTTCATTGATACAGTTCTGTTCCTTTATGCATGTTTGGGCTTCTCCAAAGCCAGCAATACTTTTCTTTATGCTCTTCAGGAAGGGACCAGGTGTAATTGCAAAAGAATAGTGCAGTGTACCCTCTTCATGCACAGTGGTTGTGAGTGCTTTTTGCCACTGCAAAACTAGTATGTCCAACTGTTAAAGAGAGCTTCATATTATGACAGTCTGTTCCAGCCTCAAAAGACAGGAAGACAGGTTAGATGCGGAGAAAAAAAATTTTGAAAAGGACTGAATTAATAAAATAATGTTCCATTAAATCTGTAGACCCAAGGTTTTAGGACTTGCCAGTGAGAATGGAATGAAGTACAAAACAGTTACACTTTTTTGTTATGATACTCATGACTATGAACAAACCATTTCCATAATTCATGCACAGAATTATACTGAAGGGCGCAAGGGTCACGTATCTCAATGATTAGCATAACACCTTAAGAAAGGAAGAGGATAATTCCATTTTGCAGTGTAATGATTATTTCTGACTATGATGCCATCTTTGAGTTACAAATAGTAAAAGAGTGAACCTACCCCTACGGAGCTAACTTTGCATATGGTCCATGTTCTCTAGTCCAGATGCCTCGTAATTCTTCAGTAACAGAAAATTTGCAGGTCAAAATTCTTTACTCCTGTGAATTTTCTTAATTTCACTTCAATTTCCACAGCAGGTCTTCCCAAGATGTGCTGTTTACCCCACAGGACTATAGGAAAGAGTTTGAAGTAGCCCATGAACTAAATATTTCTTGCTTATTTCTCTGAAAGACACTGACAATAGTTGATGAAGCAGTAGATTTTTCATGTCTGCTCCTGTGCTTTGCAAGGCCTGATAAAGAGTTTGGAATTCTGCTTTCAGGATGAGGATATGGGGAGTGGGATAAATCTCCTCCTCCTCTGTGCTCACATAACCTGACAGAGAGTTGAGCGCAGTTCTCTTTCTACTCTGGCAGTACCCAAACTAGCTAAATTGAGAAATTTAGGATTTTAGAGAGTAATTAAAAACTTTCATACGATATATGTGTTTTAAGAATCCATTTGCAAAGGGAGGATTTTACACAAGTTTTCTATCAACAGTAAACTATGGTTGAAACTTGCTGTTTCTCCTTTCTGTGTCCTGCTGGGTGTTGAGTTTTCTTTGGTAGCACATCCTTACCTGTCAGTCACTTGCCCAGGCAGAGCTGAGTCAGACCTCAGCCTGCAAGTCCATGTCTAGAGTTGTCCCCAGTGTCCCAGTCCTCTTTGGCTGGCACTGGCACATTTTGCCTGGGGCTGCTGGTGGCTGAACTCTGTACTTGATGACATGGTGGAAAGAGGCTTAAAATGTTGCAATAGGTGCAAAAGTCAATGTGTCACTGTCGCTGCGTGTAATGGCCTTACGTCAGTGCAGTGGCATGACATGTCACTGTTTTCTTCCACTGCAGGCCATATACAGCCTGTTACACTTTGATCTGCTCAGCAAACCAGAGCGGATTCCTTTTGTCTGTAAACAGCAGCTGGGTGAAAGGAAAGGGTAATGGAGCCTGAAGGTATTTGATGCATCGGCATTAACTTTGAATATATTCGCTGACCAGATAACAGCCCATATGTGCACTGCCAGTGTCAGTTTGTAGTTGTTACTGCTTCTAGAGCACAGTTGTGGTAAAAAACGATCTGCTCTGATTTCACCTTGGGAGGTGTGATTCTGGAGGGAAAACGTGGCCTGGCTAAATCTATGTGCTGTGCCTTCCTGTGACCCTCTTGTCACATGAGCTATTTCAAATAAGACTTTCTTTGTTCTTGGCAAAAAGGACATATTCTTTGGTGGGTGGCTTGCCTGTCCTGTTACTGCTCAATATGGATTTTCACATTTTAGATGTTCCAACTACGCAAATGGAGCAGGTCTGTACTGTTCATCAGATGTAAAGCTAACTTTAAAAGAGCATATGGAGGCATATGAAAGGTTTGCACTGCAGTTAAATCTGTCTGAGGATCAAGGAGGACCAAGTAATTTAGAACAAATTCTTGCATTTTAAAACATCTATCCTTAATCTGGGGCAAGCGTGCCTGAAGCTTTACAGATAAAATAATCTCATCCAACCTCATGTCACATTTTCTAAGCAAATGTTCATGGTTCACATCTGCTTTATTTACTATCTGTTAGATTTAATGCATTCTTACATATTAGAAAAGAAATATATCTTCAGATAAACGTGGTTTAAAAATGGGATTATAATCCCAGGGCCCTCAAACACTCATGTTTCAGTGAGTAGAAGCAGATTTTTCTGATACAGTTGGGGCAGAAATGTTTCTTGTATGGCTCATACTGTGTAAAATGATATAGAACAGTTCTCTCTTTCAGTATTAAATCACTTACTTATAACAAGCATGGATTTTGAGTGCAAAATTTGTTAATGCTTACAGTAAAGTGTAGAATGTGAGACATATTAAAATTCTTAGAATACCGAAGGGTGTGAACCAGATTTGGAAATACGATAGTGGGTTTAACACCTCTTTTAAAATGAGGCAGATGTAGAATAATCTAATCAAGATGTGTATCCAAAGTATGAAAAGAAATCTATTCTGAACCCAACTTCCTGCAGTCATGAAGTGTACATCCATGAAGCTCTCAAATAAAGCAATGTGCAATCAATCCATGCTTCTTCCTCTTAGAGAACAGAGCAAATGTGAACTATTCATTATTCTAACAGTACTTCATTTTTTTGTGTATTGTGTACACAATCCTGTGTTTTTGCAAAATCCTGCTCTAAAAGTAAACCTTGAAAGCAATTGCAAGTGCAGAGGCAAATGTGCCATCTCATGTGCATTCACATGAGGTCAGCTGATTACATGTGATTATAAACATGCTGTTGATTGTGGTGGAGTGGCCAGGCCTCACGAAGGCTTTGTGTGGAATTATGGATTTGCAAATGCAAAGTGTCTGAAACCACTTGCAGTGACAGCAAGACTGCTGCAGGACACAAACAAATTTTGTCCTAACCCTGTGAAATTAACAGCATTCCTCTGTTTGGTTTGACCCTGGTTAAAGCAGGTTGAAACAAGGAAAGCTCTTTCCTTAGCATGCAAAGTAGGTAATGCTGGGGTGAAAGGCAGGTTTAAGCATAAAAGTGGTAGGGGAAAAAGGCCTTTTGCCTTAGCAGAAAAAAAAGGAGCCACCTTGATTGTTTTCTGTGCTTTTCTCTATCTCATCTTTACAACATTAATCTGAAGATCTTTTAACATTACTAAGTTCACTGATTTTTCCTGTTGCTGAAATATCATTTAATTTTAGCTGCTTTTAGTTAGATATCTGTAGCAGTAATCAATTGCCTAAACAGACCTGTATTGCCATTTGAGAGGCCCTAAGGTCCTGCCATAGCACTGGCAGGTATGATACAGGACCTAAGGCAAATTGTTGCTCTTCTGGGGCAGCAGTGGTTATATTAGGGCATCTCACATGGGACCAGACCCTTGAATTTAGTCCATAGCCTCAACAAATTGTCTTGGCTTCTTGTGTGGTCAGACAAGAGAAGAGAGAGGCTCTTTCAGCAGATGGTTGTGAGTGCCTGTCTTAGGCATTGAGTCATTCCTGTAAAGTATTTGTCTGTTCTTTTACCAGGGAGTGCAGGCAATGAGGTAAGTTTAGGATTTCTAATTTGTGGATGACAGAAGTCAGTTATGGTAAATCTTGTTCTCTGAAAACAAAAAAATATGGAAATTATGGGCTTTTAATATAAAGAGTTTGATTTCATAGTGTTATTAAGATTTATCACTATAGATGAACTGTGGGAAGTCTCAAGGATAAAACTAGCTAAAACTCCTCTTTAATTAAAGGTGCAACTGAAAATCTGAATTACAATTTTTTCCTAGAATCAGTTGGTATTTAAAGAATTACAGAAAGGATTTTATTTGTTTAATCAACCAGAGGAACTTTGCAGTGTAACTGGAAGATAAAGATATATCTTTGTATTAAGCCATTGCTCTCCATTTTAAACTGGCTCCTCAACTGTCACCTGTCTAAAGCAGATTTGTTGCAGCTGTAATGATCTGGAGATACAAATGAAGCATAAGTTGTGAGTGGTAACATTGTGCTATTTTTATTAGACCACTACTCTAGCAGGAGAAAACAGAGGAGTATTCAGCATACACCCCACTCCTTTAGGGTCTGCAAGCTTCTCTGTTTTCTTCCATTATTTCAGTACAGCTATTAAAAGATACTACTCCCCTTACAAGACTAGCCTAATTTATTACTGTCTTAAGGAATGCAAATCTATTAATAGTGGAAAAGAGGTAAGGAGGTCAGTATTGTGAACAGAACACAAGATAAAACCTTTAGAGTTCTCCCTGTCTCATTTCAATCAGACACAAAACGATAAAAAAATTCCTTTGACATTCTAAAGCAGCACAGGAAACACAGCAGTGCCGTTTAGTGTGATATGGCTTCCAGTGCCATATGAATGCCAATAGCAGGATTCTGAGGTTCAGCCAAGTTGTGCAGCACAAAGCTCCAAGAGGTAGGAAAGGACTATTTATGCCACTGTCATGTATCACGACAGATTCACACAGCGTGGCCAGACACATCCCATACCAGAGAAAAGTCCCTTCAATGTCTTACAGTGCAAGCGAAGGCCTGTGGAGTGCAAAGCATAATGAAGTCCAAAACTGGAACTTTCCCAGTTATATAAATGTAACTCTTTGCTTTATTTAGTATCACCTTTGTTTACCCTTTGAAACAATCAGACATCATTACTTATACAGAACCCCTCACTGTAATTTTAGGGTATTCTAGCATTTTGAAACAAAACAAGAGTGGAAGCAAATATATTTCTTGGCTTTGAATTTAAAAGCTTAGGGATCCTTTTAAAAACAAATTTTACAGTGACCAGCTTTTGAGTTAGCTCTGCCAGTAAAGAATTTGCAACTAAAGAGACTGAAGGCATTACCTGGTGAGGGTCATCCTGCAACAGTGAGAAAAGCCAGTACAAAGCCATCTGTACGATATTAGACATTAAAATGAGATTTAATTGGCATGTAATGGCTTAATAACTGTCTGTTGGATTTGGGAACTAAAGTGATTTCCTGCCCCTTGGCTGTTTCGACATTGGTAGTTTGATGCTGGTATTTTAAATGTGTGCAACAATAACTTGTTCTCTTCATACTGGAATATCTTCTGTATAATGGCCACAACCTACTGAACTATGAATATTTATTAAGTTTGTTTATTCCCTGTGCTTCTTTGCTTGCTTCCTTGCACATGTGAGAATATGTATGCATAGTTTCTTTTGCATTCTTTTCACAGAGTACTTTAGGGCAGGTTCTGGTCTGCCAGTGATTTCGGGACCACAGGGTGAAGAACGTTTTGAACCATGAAGACTCTCTTGTATGTGCTATGGAAATTCTGCAAAATATAACTTTTTTTTTTTGTTAAAGTGAATTACAGGGTTATTTGCTATTGAAAAAAATAATTTCAACTAATACTACTATTTATTATTAAAGGGCCCAACTTTGTAAGGTAATTAACAGATGAGATAGGGTACAGTCTGCTGAAAATGACTTCCTGAGGATTTTATGCCATATTTTTCTGTTACTAATAGAAATGTACTAATGTATCTTTGATGGTACTAATGATGAGGCTACATAAAAGATCACCTCTTGCACAGACTGAAGGGTCTGAACAGACAGGAATGAAAGATCTGCAGAATACCTTGGGACTTAATTCAGCACTGGGCCATGGCAGCCAGTGTGCGAGAGATGTTGGGGGCTGCACAGGACCCCTCTTTCCATAGGCTGCTTGGTGTCCCAGGACTCTGTGCACTTCAATGACTGTTAGAGAGAGAAGGTTACCATAGTTCCTTATTTTATAAGGGAATACTGAATGAAGTAATTAATTAGCAACCTAACATAGTGTTCCTAGGCAGACTAAGCAATGTAGCTGTTGTTAAATGTTTGATTCTATTGTAGAGCTCGAGCTGAAGGGTCTATAATGCAGGGTCCAACAGTGGATGTTACTGGTAAAGGTGTATGATGTTTTCTTGATAAAAACTTTCAATCGCCAATCAGTCTTCCTTAGCTACCAACATTTTCCAAAAGTACAGGTGTTTGTCAGGTTTAAATACACAGAAGTGTTGAAGCATGTCCTCAAAAAGTAGTTTTGTACTTTATGAATTGCTTAGTTTCTATTTCGCAATATGCTAAATTTTTTATGATCATAAAATTAAAACAATTTGATACTATGTGTACTGAGATTTATGCCATTCCACATTCCTTGAAAGGTAAATTTGGAAAAAAGTTAATGGATGAGAAATTTGTTGTAACTTCTTCTGGAAATACAAAGAGAGGTTAAAACAGTGGAGTTAAAAATTGAGCTCTCAAATATGTTTTTATCTTCCATTTCAGTGAATAAAAATCATGTTAGCCTAATTCAGCTAGTCCCTTAAAGAATGGTTTATGTTTTAGAAAGTGAGAACCTCACAAAACACTGCATATTAATTATTTGAGGACTGTTATGTCATGAGAGATTAGGAGAACATGTTCTCACCTTCAGAAATCTTGGATTAGAACATGACCAAACATTTCATTATCTCATTGTCCATCTTCATATCCCAGGTCTTTCATTTTATTGCCATTTGAAGAATATGTAATATTTATGTAAATTTGTACATTGAACTACTGTATTTGAAAAACTGTTTTCAACACATAAGGAAACTTGGACCAGTATGATTGATTTGCTTAAGGGTGAGGCTCAGATCAACACTGGAAAGTATTAAAAAGTTCATTGTTTAGATAACAGATCAATTATGAAACTGGTTCTGTTCTGTTAAATGAATAAATTCTGAGATTGCTGTGAAAAGTATTAAAATCTACAATTATTTCAATTTTAGATAACAAATGGAAGATATGAGAATCCCTTATGCACTGCATCTTTGAGGGCAGTAGAAATATGCAGTTGAGATGATAAAGTATGGCATGTTAAAGATAATATACCTTCCCTAAACTGTGCCACATAATAAAACATTATTTATATTTTTTAACTGGCTCATACATGACTATTTATATTTCTTTATATTGCTGTTTCTTCCCTAGAAGAGAACTTGTCACCATATCTTGATATTCTTCAAGTACAACCCTTAGAGAATAATCCTTGCTGTGGAAACAATTTGAGAAAAGTGACATATCTTTTTAAGTGTAACCTTTTCAGCTGAGATCAGTGCTGTCCATCTTACAGATCATTTATGATCTTAATCATTACAATCCAAATAAATCTTACAGATTTTTTAATAATAGTAATGTACAAAAATGTTTTAGGTACATAATACATAGCATTATGAACAATATAATAATGATGTAAGCTTTCTGCTCTTACTTGCTTCCTTGCTTTCTCAAGCAGGAACATCTGAACTATTTGATTTTTTTAAAGAATGTTGCCTTTCTGGTGAAGTCTCTGCTTGACCATGAAGCTGTAGTGCTCCAAGATGCCATTAGAAATTGTATCAGGGCATGAGAGTTTATATACAGCCAGTCTAAAAGGCTGCTCAGAAAAATCTGTCTGTATGTCACACAGGGTCAATAGAGTAAGACTTGCTGTGGCAGGAAGAGCTCAAACCACTGAGTAGTGACTGTGCTCATAAAATTTCTCTTATAAAAGTCATTAAGTTTTGATCTAAGGATGGTATGATTATTTGCATTATGGGGATATATATATATTATATATATAACAATTCTGTTAAATCTGCTACTTGTATTTGAATGTGCTAAACTAGCAGTTCAAGCCAACTATAAATAATCAGAATAACAGGTTTTCTTTGCATATCTATATAAAAACCTTCATCAGATTTTTTGAGCTCACTCAGACAATAGAGTGAAATCTGAAGAAATATTGACATCAGTTGTGTATTGCCTAGGTAAATTAATTTGCTGTCTTTGGGAGAAATTGTCTAATCTGTCTATCTAATTTATAGACCAAAGGCCAAATGATCCTAACACATAATCTGCTCAAAACCCCTAAAGATTTAAGTGTGCACTTGCCTAATGCACTTTCCTTCTAATCCATGGTCAAGGGTAAAGTTGAGTAGAAAGTTTAAGTTTCTGCAGAATCAGTAAACTGATATAAATATAGTGGCATCAGTACTTTTTTTTTTGTCATAAATATTGGCACAAACAAGATCTTCCTTTATTTTTGCAGTTTCTTGGTAACAAATGTATCAATTAAAACTTAGGAATCTTCAATAAAAGTCAGCTCCTGGAAGAGGAGAACAAATTTCTCTGATCTATTGGCAGTAGAACACAACTCAACAGTGACATCGAAGCTATTGTTATCCCACATCTTCATCCAGACCTGACGAGGAAAGATAGAATAATCAATGACTTGGTTAACTGGAAACAAACTTTAAAAATTAAAGTGAGCCAAATACAGTAAAATACTGAGTAAAGTGATGGATTCTCTACCTCTTGGTATCTTTAGTCAAGTCTGAATGCCTTCTGGGATATATTTGGGCCAACACCAGTGTTGATAGCAATATACAGGTAGGAGGGGAACTGTATGATGTTTATTTCAGTTACATATTAACTGATCTTTGACACCTGCAGTCACAAACATTACGTACGTCAGAAAAAAGAAAAGCTCAGCTGCTTCTGGAAATCTGTCTGTGAAATGCACAGTAGTACAGCAGATAATTTCTCAGTAGAGGGCACCTTGTTCTCATTCACAATTGACTGTTCCCATGTATCATCCTCAAAAACTGATGGGCATAATAGGAATAGCAGGAGCCGGAGCTTATCATAGCATAAAACCATGGTCTTGTGGTCATGACTAATAAACTACCTGTATGAAAACCTTGAGTCATATCCTCTGCAAGGCTCTGCAAGACGAGTGGTGGTTTGCATCATAGCAGCTGCCATTTAGCCAGCACACTAAAAAAGAACATAATGGTCATCTTAACTGCCACCAGAATAACTTTTTTTGATGTGCTGAAGGTGTCAACAGAGCTGGTTTTAGGTGAAAAGTAATAGATTGTGTCATAGGAGGCAAGACTGGATGTAATTACTTCATTTAAAACTTACGAAAATATGAAAGGTAGCATCAAAGCTGTTCATTTTTCACAAAGAGCAAACGGTCTGCTCTCATCAAAGCTTTCACAGGCTTAGTGACAACTGCTAGGCTACTGGGCTGGTTCTAGCAGAAGCTGTGTCTTTTTCTTTAGTGTATGATCTGTGCAGGTCCAGGAGTTTTTCTAGCGAATTCATGGTGGCATGTGTGGTTTAGTTGGTATTGGCCTTTGTGGCACTGCCAGTGAGATAAACACTGCTTTGGCAGACTTCAGATAGAGCTTTGTATCCCATTTTTTGGTTTTTGCGTCTCAAATGTATTTTTTGTTTTGTTTTTCTCGCCACTGGCTGGGGAACCTGAACTCTTCCAATGACAGCTATGTCAGCTGGAGGTTGTTGGCTATACCTGCTGAGATGCTTGCATAGAGGGGCAGTATCTCGGTTTGAGACAAGTTTGGGAGGAAAACGCTCTGGAATGAATGTCTCCCCCAAAGACAGGTTTTCAGCACTCCCTCCCCCACCGATGCGAAAGGAATTTCTTGGATGAAAGTGAAAAATACTATTTATTTAACAAACAAAGTGCCAGCAGGGCACAGGAAAAATGAATAACTGTTAAAATATTAAACCTCCTCAATGAGGAGAAAGCTGGTGGATTTAGAGTTGCCTCTGTAGCTGGCTCGGCCCCTCCTGAGGTCTGAAGCCAGGATGCGGTGTCCCCGCAGCCTCCCCGCCGGTCCACGGGGTCTGGTGATGTGGTTCTTGGATCACAGCTAGGCCCAACAGTTCCAGAAGAGGAAGAAGTTGTTACCGGAGGATTTCGGTGTGCCGATATGCAGTCCTGGGAGAAAACCTCTTGCCTCAGCTTACAAGTTAGCTAAAAGCAGGAAGGTGCTCCCTCGGCTCTGCAGCGGTGAGAACACAGGGGAGTGTGTGTGAGTCCTTGAACACAAACCGCGCTGAAGAATTCGCCCGGCTTCTCTCCCCCCTTTCCTTCGGACCCAGCTTAAAGCTGCGGGGCCCGTTTCTGGGCAATAAGCAGACGATAGGGGAATACAGTGTATCATAAAATCAGCCCAAGACAGTCAGGAACTCAACATTGTGTCAAAGTCTTGTCAGTACTTTAAGAGAAATACCTCTAAAAGGAAAATCAGATATTTATCCCAATTTTATGAGCTCCAAGAGAGTCCCTGGAGAGGGAATCAAAGTCTGCAAGATTGCACCAGTACTTGATTTGCTTTCATTGTCTACAAGAGTGCAGAGTTTTTCAGAAGAACCAAACGCCAGCTACACAATAGTCAATGGTGCAGGTTCTTAGGGCATCCTCTGAATTATTACTTATCCTATAACAGTACCCAGTCTCCTTCCACAGCACTGTGGTTTTGAACAAAGAAATAGCATACTAGTATAGAAACAGTTCCAGGAGCTTACTAGAGGTGGCATGCTTTTGATGGCTTTATTAGAATGTTCATGAATTACATATCTATGCACTTGCTTTACTCAGAGGCTTTTCTTGATGCAGCTTGCAGAAGTAATAATTGTTTAACACTGTGCCAGGTATGTTTGAATGAACTACTTCTCTAGGGAAGCCGCTCTGTAGTTATACTGAACTTTCTCGTAATACCTCAAAAACAAAAATGCTATTTCTCTGCTTATTACCCAGCTGTAAGTTGCTAAAGATGTTATTTGCAAGTTTGTGTATAACTCTTGCCTTTAGGAAAATTTTCCCTTCTTTCTTCTATTACACAACTGAGAAGCATGGAAAAAAATGAAGAATACATTTGGTATCCATTCACTGCTACTCAGATATTCATTATTGTAACATGCTGTATTACTTCTCAAGGTTTTGGAGTCATTGAACTAGCAAGAGTGGTTATAAATATGCTTTACTGAGTATTTATTATATCATGGATGGATTTCATATGCATAGATACATATGCAATATGCTAGTGTATAAATTATTACTGCAACATAGATGGCCTGGTATTTGTTCAGATACTTGAAAATCCAAGAAAATTCATATATTCCTGTTAATATTATTTCATCTATTTCTATACCTTACAGTAGATTGTTTTATTGTTGTTGTTCCACACTGTAAAAACAGCATATATTGCTTAGGCAGCTATTGCAGGAATCAGCTAAAGGTGGATCAAACAATGACTGTCCTACCTAAGTGCTAAATAGAAAATAATTGTAACCTAGTGTGTGGGGTTGACGCAGGCTGGATGCCAGGAGCTCACCAAAGCTGCTCTATCACTCCCCTCAGAAATTATAATGAAACACTCATGGGTCAAGATCTGGGGAGAGATCACTCACTGTTACTGTCACAGGCAAAACAGACTGACTTGGGGAAATTAGTTTAATTTGTTACCATCAAATCAGATCAGGATGATGACAAATAAAACCTGAATCCTGTAACACCTTTCCCCCATCCCTCCCTTTATCCTGAGGTCAACTTCACCTCTGAATTCTCTACCTACTGCTGCCCCTGTGGCACAGGGGGATGGGTAATGGGGTTGTGGTCAACTCATTACACATTGTTTCTGCTGCTCCTTCCTTCTCAGGGGGACGAGTCCTCACACTCTTTGTCTGCTCCAGTATGGGGCCCCATGAATTGGAGACACTCCTTCAGGAGCAGCCTGCTCCAGCATGGGTCCCCATGGGGTCACAAGTCCTAGCAGCAAACCTGCTCCAGGGTGGGCTCCTTTCTCAATGGAGCCAGAAGTCCTGCCAGGAATCTGCTCCAGCACAGGCTTCCTAAGGGGTCACAGCCTCCTTTGGGCATCTCCTTGCTCTGACCTGGGGTCCTCCAAGGGCTGCTCCACCATGGACCTCCATGGACTGCAGGGGGACAGTCACCACAGGCTGCAGGAGAATCTCAGCTCCAACACCTGGAGCATCTCCTCCACCTCCTTTTCCACTGACCTTGGCGTCAGGGTTGTTTCTCTCCCATGTTCTCACTCCTCTCTCTGCCTGCACTCCTCTGCTGCTGCAGTTTTTCTGCTCCTTCTTAAATCAGTTATCCCAGAGGTGCTCCCACCATGGCTGATAGGCTTGGCCAGCAGTGGGTCCATCTTGAAGCTGGCTGGCAAGGCAGACATGGGAGAAGCTCCCAGCAGCTTCTCACAGAGCCACCCCTGCAGCCCCTGCTGCTGGTAGCCACTGCTACCAAAACCTTGACACACAAACTCAAGACATCTAGTTAATCTGTATTTTGGTAGAAGAAAATTTTAGTGTTGGCTTCTGGTCTTTAATTTATTTATTCTTGTTTTTCCAAGACATTACACATCAGAGAGGTTCCCTCCATGTGCCATCTGTTTCCTTGCAATTGGGAATGGTAGAATAATTTTCTGAAGAATGGCTGACAAGATGTGACAGGGGAACAGTAATCCATAAGAACGAGATTTCTCATTAAGGTCACTCAGCTCATCTGTGATACAGCAAGCTCTTGACTTACACTGGTCACCTCTGGAGCAGAGAGGACAGTGACTGGTAAGTTACATTTTTTATTGCACAGGCTTATGGTGAGGTTCTTGACAGTAACTGGGATTGCTGTCAGATCAGTTCTCATGGCACAGACACACTTATCTAAGTGAGATTATTCTAGTTAGACAATTTATCATAATAACAGATGTCATCGTAGACGCCTCGACCTTAGTTACTTCGTGATGTCTTAATGTTGGCTGGCTGTTGTCATATCATTCCTTAGGCTTTTGTTAGGACGAGCAGGTGGACTGCACAAGGTCCCTCATGAATTATAGCAGACCTCTCTTTTTGGCCTCTCAAATTTCTTTTCTTTATGTGCCTCCTGGTCTTCTCTCATGAACAGAACCTTAGTGCAGATCAATGCTTCTGCTCTTGCTGAGCAGCCCTGTTTATGACATACTGGCAGAGCTGGACACGTCAGCCAGCTGATAATAGTTGCAACAGACAAAGGAAATTGCTCTAGGACAATTTAAAAATTAAATATCTGCCATAGAAGCTTGGCTGGGGTGAAGAGGGTAAGGAATAATATGATAGAAAGGAGAGACAGAATCACAGAGCTGGTGGTCAGAAAGGGTGTTGCAGGTCACTTAGTCTGCCTTCCTGCTTAAAGCAGCACCCTGGAGGCCTCAGACCACAGGGGAGCATACATGGATAGGAAGTATACCTGGACCAAAACAGGAAACGGAGATGTCCTCTTCCAATTGCAGAACCAGGTCTTTCCACAGTACAGTGAAAGCTACTTTTAAGTCATGACCAGCTCTTCCCCACCCCTCTATTTCTATACATTTGTATTTCACAATAAATACCGCCTGTCTTTTCAAGAGGGTCCTCAAAGTATTTGAAAATACAGAGAAAGGTAAGCTTATACATCATGTGAAAAAAAGAAGAATCCTATACTATGTGAAAACAAGAAAGAAGAATCCATGATTATTGTGTAAATCATCAGCTGGAATAAAGGACTTTTTTTCCTCTTCTGATAGATGGCAGATCCTATGTTATTTTTTTTACTCTTAGTGTATAAAGAGCCTTGGGATAGAGATCTTTTCCTATCTTACACAAATCTGAGTAAAGAAGTGTAAAAGCTCATCAGCTTTTAAGCAGAATCATCTTTAGTCTTGAGCTGCCAGTATTGTCAGGTGAATTTCAGAATGCAGGTCTGTGTGCCTTCTGGCTTAGCCACTGTTAACAGGAGAAAAATGAAAAATCCAAAGTCGGAATTCTATCCCAAGCCCTGAAGAGGCTAAAAGATGTGCTTAGGTTCATATAGAAATGTAGTTAAGTGATCTCAGGACATGATTTCAGCTGAATTCATGTGTTTGGAGTAGCTCTTCCCTAATTATCCATGCTGAAGTTTGGTAATGGGGTGCTACACAGTTTTTAACAAGTGACTGTCTGCTTAAGGTAAGACAGTCTGTCTTACCTGGCAGATCTGAAAAATAAAATATTTTTCATAATGTTTAACTCCAAATTTTGCTTTTAAAGTTGGTTATATTACCCCTTCCTTCTCGCAAATGCTTCAAGGAAAATGTGAAAATACATCTGGATACTATTAAGAAAATGAAGATCACCGCACAAGGTAGAATATCTAATCAGAGTAGCTGTTTGGTACATAAAAGGGTACACACCTTAAAGCAGTGGGAGCCCCAGCACTGTCATGAGGTGGTGGATGTACTGACCCATATTAGGGTGTTCTGCTTTGCATCCTGGCAAGGCACATTTGCTTTGGTTTTGTTGCAAACCATCTAGTTGGGATCCTCTGGAAACAGGAGCCTAGAGGAATAGCATGATTGGCTTGAAAGATTATTTTGTTGTGATTGCTAAATCAGCTGCATTCTTCCACTAGCTCACTATGTCAGATTCACAGAAGCATGCTCCAGTGACTAAGCACACTCGTAAGATGATAAATTCAGCCAGCCATCTCTTCACTCCTTAAGGGCTGAGAGAAAAAGGAGTGTGAATGGCAGACTGTGAAGGAAGAGACTAGCAGATCACATAAAGCCAGACTGACCTCTGAGTTCTGAGCCACTTAGTCAGAATCCCTTAGAACCACCTTAATAATTCAATAAGGCAAATAATATTTTGAACTAGGTGAACAGTTATGAAAGATTCTATAGTAGTCACCTCAATGAGCCTTCTCTCATAAATACAAAACATTAGAGCAAAATGCAGTTTTATAACTCCAAGTAAATCCCAATGAAGCAATTTGAGAGAATGTTCCCAGAGAAGGTTCTGTGGTCCACCTATCCAGCATGGTCTTGTTGCTGGCTAATAGCTTTTTGCTGTCTCTTCCTCCAAGCAATGTACCCAAATGTGTGACCTCAGTCTGGAATCTATGCTCTCAGTTTTCCAGAATACAAGCTCCTTAAATTGAGATCCATAACAATCTCACAAGATAATAATCCAAAAATCTGAGTCAGCCCAACAACTTCACTTGGATAACACCATGTAAACAGAAAAATCCTTTTTTGTTGGCCGAAATATTGCCAAGAATCATTAGAGCCAGTGCACGGACACTTGAATATGTTAGTGACATGTTGCTTCGAAAGACTGGTAATTTTTTGAACAAAAAATATGCAAAACATATAAGATATTGTATATGAAGATGAAAGCTGCATGGTTTAACTTGAAAGCTATAGGGGTAGCACTGGAATGAAGGCAATGTGTCTAAAGAATGAATTAGTCAAATCATTTTTGCCAACATTTTGACTTTTTTTTTTTCAGGAGTTAAAAGTATAACTACATATATGCAAACAGACAATTCTAACTCATCCATAAATGCTCTCAGTGTAAATTACATATGTGCTGTTCTAAACCAAATTCTTCCTGTGTCTTTGTTCACTTGCTTTTCCAATCCTCAGTATTTCCAGTGAGTCTGTTATGGAAGCCTCCAATCTTAAAGAATATATGAGTTTTAACTCGTAATTGTGAAATAAGAATAAATAAAAAATGCTCTATACATCTGAAATAAACTATCTTCAGCTTTTTTTTTCATCATGGACATTATCTGAAAATTTACTACTTCTTATGTGATCACAGCTATGTGGATATTTGCTAGTTACATGAGGTCTGAGCAGCCTTGAAATCATCACACAGGTGTAATTTTTAAGAATAAAACAGTGGTCATTGACAGTATATTTATCATCACATATCCTTTTGTTATTTCTTACTTGTCTTGCATAGGCAATGACAAGGCTGAGAAGAGCAGCTGGTGATTTCTCTTCATCTCTGTACCTGGGCCTCTCATCATGACAGGATCCTTTTCTGCACAGAAAGAGGGAAAGCTACTGCTGTTACAAATATGCTCATTAAATGAGACTGATGCTTTCATTCAAAAAATATTTGCATCTGTTTGGATGTTTTTCTTGATGTATTTTTTCCGTCTGCGTTGGTGGATGCATACACTTAAATACATGCAAAGCTTAACTGCAGTGAAGGAAAACTGCCAAAATGCAAATCTTACACTTTTTGAAGCTAGATGTAGTCTCATATTTGACAGTGAATATTTAGATATATACCCAAAAGGAACACATTCAAATTGCCTTTTGTCTTAATAAACATGGTCCTTCTTATCCTATGATTTGTCATGATTATCAAATGATAACAGAAATGTATGCATTCTGAGAACATGCTGAATAGCTGATGCAAGAAAAAGCAGTTTTGAAGAGATTTGCAACTGAAAGGTCACCTGGCAGTATGGCAACATGTTTAATGAACCAAAAGTGAACTAATTTAACATTCTTTTCAAGGATTCAGAAAAAAAGCCCAGAGTTCCTCTGTGCCTTTATCATGGCACTGTGTTTAGAGGCCTTTTAAACAGACACCCTAGCACTGTTAAAGCAAAACTGTCCCATCCTGGTGTTCTTCACAAAGTTAACTTACAGGGTTACATCACGAACTGACAAGGATTAAAATGAGCATGTAAGGTTTATGTGGAAAGCTCTGCCTCATACCAAATGTGTACGTTAAAAAGTACATTATGGCATCATCATATTAGCATACCTTGGAGTTTGGGCTTTGATAGCTGATGGAGAGAAGGACTCTGGTTATTTATCACCTACACAGCAGAAGGATCCTGAATGTTACCTTTGGCATTTGCTAAAGCATTGTTTGCCTCACACTTTGATAGCCTATGCCAGAGAGAAGGTGTTTCTCCCATGCTGCAGCTTCACGTAGTTTCTCCCAGTCCTCCAGTTTACAGATAGGAGGCTTAAAGAGAGTCACTGTTTCCTTTTCCAGGACATGCCTACAAGAGATTTATAATGCCTTTCTCAGGTACTTTTTTCTCAAATAATTTTCTCAAACAGGTGGGACAGAGAATGTCTTGCTAAATAATAGATTAGGAAAAGACTTTGTCACGAACACAGGCTAAGTACATCTTAGTCACTTAAGTTCTTGTCCCAAGGAAGAGACTTTTGTTTGAAATTCAGCTCCTTAGGCTGGTCTTGCTAGACATCCTTAACGAGTGTTTCCTGATCAGACAGGTACCCTGTGCTGGTTCGATTGTTGGAGATGGGGACTGGGATTGCTTGCACTTCGCATAATGCAACCACAGCTATTTGCTGGGACCAGTGCTATTGTCTTTACTCATTGGATTCTTGTTGTCAGCCTCAATTAAATTCTTGCTGAAATACCATAAAAATTATTCTACTGCCAAATATTAAGAGAGAAATAATATGGCTGAGGCAGAACATTTTAATTCACTGAAAATGAATCTTTCAGAAATCAAATCTTTATACAGCCATGAAAGATACAGAAAAAGTAAAGGATCACACCTTAAAATCCTGCTTAAAATCCTATTTTTTATATTTTATCAATGAAGTATTGGTAGATTCTGATGATTTTTAGAAGAATGATAAATAAAAATTTGAATTGACAACCATGGTTTGAGTGATACCATGGAAAGTATTTGCAGTTTGAGCACTGTAGAACTTTCTGTATACAGTATTTTCTTCTTAGTTGTTCCACAGGGTGGCACAACTCCTACATTGCCTTTTTCAAAGATATCACTCAATATTTGAATATGTTAAGTTGTTTTACTGTATTATTTTGTGTGACAGCTGAAGCCTTGAGTTCTGATGACATTGCCTAGCCAGGTGAAATAGGGAATTAAAGTAATTGGGACACAATTGCTACTGTACTGTCTTTAATCCAAGACATAACCTACACCCTCCAGCCTCCCCCCCTTCCAAATTGTGGTTATCTGACTTTGAACAAAATCTAATGTGTGAGGAAAAGATGCAGATCAGACCTTAAGAGCAGCTAAAGCTTTCCACTCAGTGCATTGGTTTTCAGAAAGAAAACAAAAAGTGTTTACTCCTTTAATGAGAACTACTGAGTATTTTTAAAAAAATACCTGTATTTAAAAAAAAAATTCTTCTGAGACCCTCATGCTTCCAGGGTGGAAGGATAAGGAAATTGTCCTGGATTTTGGGTGCATCCACACACAGCCTTTTATTTAATCCTCACTAATGGCAAGCAAGAATTCTAGACTTCCAAATCCTGTCTGCTCAGAGAAATGTCACTTAGAACTCATGACAGCATTTCTCACCACGTGATTGCCTTGCTGATGAAAATGATCTGGGTTTGGCCTTCAATGTTATAAAATGTTCTGACAGACCATCAAGATCCTGTTGCTTCACAGCTTCCCTGATTGTTATTTGCTCTCCAATTCTTCACCTCTTTAAAGCTTTTCCTTAAAACTGCAATTTAAAAAAAATCATTGTATTCCTCACCAATAAGCCCACTCCAATCCCTGTTTCTAACCCTACGAAGGACTTCAAACCTTAGAACTGGCTGACTCCTGACACAACCAGGCTATCCTGTTACCTCAGCTTGTCCTCAGGCAGGGGACATGCAGTGGCAACAGCAGCACAAACAATTACACGTTTGCTGGCTCTCATTATGGGTAAGTATGATTAAGGACAGAAATCCTGCAATGTTTAAATGAAGCATTTTGTTACAGTGACAGGCATTCTGAGGTATTTCCACATGTTATCTTTTCTATTTGTTAGTCAGGTGCCCAAGGAAAACCCCGCTATAGTGCAGTGATTGTCTCTCTGTCAGTTCTGCCTCCACCTAGTATTGAGCCCAGGGGTTAATTTCAGTGAAAACTAAAAGAGGAATAGGTAGGACACAAAGGTGTCTAAATGGGTAAAAAAATTGGGAGAATTGGCCTGTGACTAGGAGAGAGCTGTACAAAGAAAGATAGCCCTGACAGAACTCACATTATGTGTAACATTTGGCTATAGCTAATCAGTCAAAATGTACCTGACCATCCAATTAGCATTTGTGCACTGTCAGATTAGCTGTAACTCTGCTTTCTAGCTGTCTCTTGCAGGATGCAGCTGGAAATATTGCTGCAGGAACTGGGTCATGACAGTAGGGGATGAATCTATAAGAAAACCATTTCATTAGTTATGCTACTCATGCAGCAACCAATTTCAAATGAAGAAAATGTCTTACTAGTCAGGTTCATGTAAATCTTTTGTGCAGGAGGCTTATGCTTTTATCTTTAAATACACTGTGTTTTTAATTTTCAAATAAATATGTTTGGGCTTTGTAGATTCAATTTTCTTTTGCTGAAATCCCACTACAGTAGGGTTAGGTCCTTTGTAGCTAAAAGAGAAGCAAGGCTGTAAGGGTATTCTATATGGCAGGTGACAGCTCTAGAGCAGTGAATCATGATTATATACTGAAGCTCATTAATTTACCCATTTAAGCAAACTTCTACAATTCATTTTAGTGTCTAGAGTGCTTCAACTTTTCTGCTTTCATTTTAAGCTACAGCTGCTGTGCCCCCAGATCTTTATACACATGGGATAAATTCCTCTTGACTTCAGTGGAGTTCTACCAGCCAGAAATTTTGCTTCTGGCTTCTTTGGGATTTAAATGGTGTGTGTTTGGAAGAAAATGTCAGATTGGACTCAGGAGAAAAAGAAATATGAAGAATACCCACATGTCTAGGCTATGGACAAAAAAGGGGAAGTAGGAACTGGTGCTGAATTATTTTAAGTTAAATTTAATATTTGCTTGGAAATTCAAATGTGTCTTTAGCTTTTCCAGGTTGATAACATATCTGAAGTATTGTTTGGGACAGCAGATATTTATGAGAAAGCTGATTGGAATAGAAATGTTTAGCATCTTTTGCGGTAAGTGGGGGTTTTTTTTGTCCTAAAATAAATCATGGCATTTCTAGGAGAAATAAGGAGACTATTTTTAAAAAAAATCAGGTTTTCAGTAAGAAAGTCTCAAAGGACAGTTTTGAGTTCCTTCTACAGAAAAAAAATGCTACAAATGTGAATTATCTTGGCAAAGAACTTTGGTTTCTTAATTGTATTTAATATTTCTGTTGCTCCTGCAGTTCCAATTATCCCTATGTATCCCGATGCAATGTCTGTAAATCAATGTCCTTGCTAGCTCTTACATTATTAGTTTCCAGTGCTGCTGCAGCTCCTGCTTGAAAAGCTGGGCCTCTGGAGGGCTTGCCTTTGGTTAGGTTGCGCTTGCAGATGCCAGGCAGAAATGCAGCTCTGTGAGGGCTCTGAGAAATGACAGAAATGAAGTTGTTAGGACGTGTGTGTCTGTGCAGTGGTGGATGATTAAAGGGTGGACAAGGGGTGGGGCAGATGACGCCCGACTCATAATGCATGTCTGTGAAACAGGAGCATGGCTGGGTTGCCAAGGGATTGTGATAAGGAGAAGAGTATTTCCCCTGTGAGCGTTCCAAGGCCGTAGATACTCTGGACAGCCTTGTTCTTCTTTTGAAAGCAAGACCTGTAACAGTGAGAAACAAGGATATGTATGTGAAAGGAGAGGTTATGTGTGAATGAGAACCTACAGGTAACATGAGAGTCCTCTTGCTGAGCGCTGACAGAGGAAAACAGGAGATAAATTTGCTTGCCACATGTTTCTTTTGCTTTATTATTTTCTGGTTTTTTCTCTCTTATTCTTTTCTGAGAGAGAACAGAGATTCTCATCCCTTTTGTTTTTCAAATTGCATCTTTCCTGCCGGCAAATACCAGCTGTGAACATGATTGTACCAGTAGAATCCCATTTTAGTGATAGTTTTCAGTATGTTTATGGAAAAGATGAAAAATATGCTGGCCAAAGCACTCTTTCCAAGGAAAAGTGCATCTCTACTAACTGATCTTCTGAGCACTACCTGCAGCTTAGTTTCTTCCTTTAGAATCTCTGTTGGTTTGGGAAGGAGGATCAGGCTTTTGCTTATTGCATACAGCAGTACCCATGACAGTAACTTGGAATGTTTTTCTACTCCTAAGAAAATGAAACATTTTGTATTATTTACTACACAGGACATTTTCTTTATGAACTATTATCTAAAAATAGCACATATCCAACAGAACAGAAATGAATGCTCATAAAACAAAGTGAGAGTTCATGATTATTTGTGGCTTCTTCTTAGGGTGTGAATGGAATCCTTTAAACCCTAAATTGTTGATTTTTTTCTTCAAGTTGTTTCTCTAGCTCTGATACTCACCCACCTAGCTAGATGCATAATTAGCTTCAGCATCAGAAGGACTTCAAATAGAGCAGTGCTGTGAACTGGGTGGTCTGGTTCCTTTTAAGTGCTTGCCTACTGCAAAACACAGAGAGTGTGGGGTTTTTCCTTCAGATTTTAACTTTACACTCTTGAGTTGCACAGGTGGCTTTGGCATTAGTAGTAACAAAGAAAAGCAGTAGATGATTAAAAATGATTTTTTGAAGAGAAAATTGCGTAACATCAAACTCTGCATAAGAATAGTTATCGAAATGCTTTTGCTAGCTAGTTCCAGGTAGGCAATATTCAACAGCAGAATTTGTATCAGTTACAGAGGAAGAAGCAAGTAATGGATATCTCATACAATTAACTGATTTTAGAGAACTTTCTTCTCTGAACTGAATTACTGGCTTATGAGCAATCTCTTGGAGTGTTCTAGTGTCATCTATAAGGAAAGAGGGTTTGGGGTCCAGGAATTCTGCCATGAAAAGTGACAGTTTAGGGTATGTCTATATGTTGGATTTGCTGTTAAATGTAGAAATTTATGCTATTTTCTCACTAATACCGTTTAGGCCATCTAGCTCAAAGCCAATTTTATCTACATCGTGTCTTTGATGGCAAGCATTTCCAAGCAGAAAGTATATTTCTCTTCAGCAATAGAAGGCACATAAGTAAGTGAAATTATAAAAGCAAAGAAGATACAGAGGGACATGGTGAACCTTGAAATAAATCCAGCCTGTTGCAGCAAACTGGTGATATTTAGATGTCTTATCTGTTCTATTATCCTATAGAAGGTTTTTAAGGCCTGCAGCTTAGCAAAGTACAAAGTGAAGATTGAAATAGGGCTGTGGCAAAAAGTCCAACAAACAAACAGAGGTAGTTAATGCCAGCCATAAAGGATAAGGAATATGGGGGCTGCAGTGATTCAGGTCATGTAAGGACTTGCGGACAGAGATACAGGGAGGAACTTCACAAATGTGAAGCATCAGAATGTACTGAAGAGAAAATAAGCTTTGATTGATTTTGAATGATGGATTTGATGTCAATGACACCAGAAGAGCAGAAACACTTAGCTATTCCTGTATAGTATTTTTACTGTTTTTAATTATAAAGATAAATAAAAGTAGTAGAGGTGTTGAGAAAGGTGACTGACATGGCAAGATCTCTGCTTACTGCCTGGAAAGGAGTTCTGAAGCCAATATTTGAAGGAACAGGAAGCATCTTTGCAAAGGTATATATAATTTTTTTTAAAATGTATTTTTAAAATTAATGTTACTTCCACAGTACTCACATTGGCTTGTGATTACTACCAGAGTTAGAAAAACTCAAGACTGCTAAAGGACACAAGGATGACTGAAAGAAAAATACTAAACTGTAAACCAGTCTCTAGAGGAATAGACAGTAAATGAAGTGGGACAAAACTCAAAAAATTTTTGCTGGAGAAAACTCCTTTAGTCCTGCAGTCAGTCATGTAATTGGTGCTGTATGTATGTGGATTCAGTGGTTTTCCTGTGCATATCTGCTTGTAAAATGGGGAAGAGAATGATCTAATGCATGTCTTCTATTTCCATATATTCACATCAGTTTAACTGCCCCATAAATTGCAGAAACATTTTCTCCAGTGCTGTTCCCACTGGTACGAGACACATGAGTTTAAATGTACCAAGGGCTCTTTTTATATCAGTATATTAGGTAAACCCGATACTTTATTTAAAGAAAGAAAAGTGTGGATGAAAGAACCATGAATTCAAGATGTTAAGGTTAATAGGTCAAAATCTAACCTAAATAAAACTCTCAATGAGAATTTAGTCTGGGCAAGGACTGTGGGATTTAGCCTAAAGAGAATTAACAAGGTACATCAGGTCTCATCACTGTTCTGATTGCCAGAAGCCTGTCTGGACAGTGTCCAGAAATACATTCTCAATCATAGCAGATTAAAGCAGCTAATGCAGGAAATGATGTGTACTGTTTTACATTGTCTGTTCTGTTATCTGGACAGGTACAGTAATAATCATACAGAGAAAATAGGAGGGAAAAATGCTGAATTATTTTCATCAGCTGGCGTTTTTCTCATATACTTCTTTTCTGGGAAAGTAATTATTTTCAAATAATTGTTAGCTGAGTTTTTAAAATCCCGATATAGTTCTTTCTTCACCTTGGGAATCATTTTTGATTTTTTAAAGCTGTTGTGGATCCTTCCCCCTTTAAAAAAAAAAAAAACCTCATAAAATGTTTACAAGTTTTGTTTATATTCCCATAACATTTTTCATTATGCTGTGACAGCTTCACTGAAAAATTATTTTAATTATCTCAAAATGAATCGCACAAAGAGGGAATATGAAAATATAAATCTTATGTCTGACTGTACTTTAATTGCTTCAGCTAATGAAAGAGGCATGAGATATCTACACATTGCGAAAGCTAAATTGCATGACCAATATAACCAGTATTTGAAATGTGCTGAATCCATAGTACTCATTCTGCTTCAGTGGGGAGATACAGGGACTGTACCTGTTTTGCAGTGCTTGTTTTCTGCTTCTGGTATGGCAAACTAATTTCAATGGGAAATGGTGTTGAAAACACCTAATAATTATCTCTTCTGTTCTCTAGGTCAGCAGCATGGAGACATTAATGAACAAAACAAAGTAAATGTAAGTTCCAGAAGCTGTGGGTTCTCTCCTGCAACCTGTCCACAAGAGTTCAGTTATGTGAGTTGTTCTTATGCAACTGTAATGTGAGAAGATGCTTGTATATGGTATTAAACCACATCCATAAAATGTCCATTGACTATAGTAAGTAACGTAATCCTACAAAAAATTTGACAAAGCAAGATAAAAATGGGCACTAGGAGGCAATAGTATGATTTTAAATATATACACACATAATGGGTCAAATCTGTAGGTCTAATTAAGTATTGTCTGTTCCCACAGGAGAAATTTTTGCCTCATCAGATCCTAACCTTGTGATCTTTGACTGAATTTTATCCAAGACATTGCACACAGGCGTTTTATTTTTACAGACTTCTGAATTTTCAGCTGTTTAGAAGCTTTTGGTTGAAGGTGATGAATTTAACAAAGAACAAGAGTATGACAGAAAAACAGTGTTTGAACTGTTACTTTGTCAGTGACTCTTCTGCCAACATAATGCAGGAATGCTGCAAGGTTATTAGCCAACAAATCTCTCCTCTATAGTCTAAAAATATCTCCCAATTGGGTGCCTCAGTGAAATGCCATGTGTTATAAATGGCAAAGCTGATTTCCAACTTACACGGATAGTGAGGAAGGGCTGCAGGAGCTTTGATATTTAGCAGAAAGGTAACGGACATGTTGCCACATACGTAGCCAGCCCTAAGTAATTGTTTTCCTCCCTTAGATTAGATGATTCTTCTCTTGTGATAATGTCATAAGTCAAAATCCTGCCATTTCTCACCATTGTCTTTAAAGGGTTGCAGAGCTTTTTAATTTTTTTTTTTTTTTTTAGTGTTGGGACAATAGTCTTTCATAATCTTTTAATCTCAGAGGGTTTCCCTTTAGTTCACAAATATTGCACGGAGTTGTAAATCTGTGTAATTAGTGGCAGGCATTAAGGGAGCACGCTGACTCAGGAAATTAGTAGTGATTAGGAGAGGCTTTCTCTTTGGTCAAATCAGCAGTGACAGGACATTTTCCATCTGATGGCTGGTGTAGGTTCATACAGCTGGGGATGCTTCGAATTTGTGTAGCACATCGCCTCTGCCCCTAGGAAGTTTTACCTGCTGTGTTTCCTACAGTAACAGTATTATCCAGTCTAGCAACGGGCCAGATTGGTCAGTAGTGTAAATCAGAGTAACACAACACTCTCTTCTGCCAGCAGTTCTTCTGATTGCCTGTGTCTCTAATACCATGACTCTGAGGCATTAAGCCAAAACTGGCAGACTTTTTCTGGAAAAGCTAATTTATGTGTTGTTCATGGGAGAAGAGATGTGGACATTGTAACCCTGTCTTCTCATATCCAATAAAAAACATGCAGGACAATCTTAATTTCTCACAGTAATAATCAAGCAAGACCCACTATGTAACCGGGACATAAAGTGTGTTCAAACTCACATATGTTATTTATAACTGTTAGATATTTTTCTCCCAAGAATGTCTTTTCTAGATCAGATTTCTTTGTCTCTACTTCCCACCTTGCAGTCCAGTATTCTGTCACTTTACTGTATTGCATTAACCAGAGTGATAATCTAGCTATTTGTCAGTGAACCCCCTTGAACCAGGGAACCCCTATGAACCCCCTTGCTCCAGGGAGCATCATTAGCTTCCTCTCTCCCATGGTAATGTGATCCTTTGGGAGTAACCTCTCATGTGCTGTTGAAGCAGTGCTTAGGCTGCTAATGGATTTTCCTGTTATTTTGTTGGTTTCATTTAAATTTCTAGCATTATAAATACAGAGTTCATATATAAGTCAAATGAACAGGCAGTAATTTCAGGGGTTATGTTGCAGACAACAGGTACATGTCAGAGTAACCAGATGACTTTTACAATCTCATTGAATGAATATGAGTAGATTTTCTTCAGTTGAACACGTACCTTGTAAATTTGTTCCAAGTTGTTGATTCACCTAAGGAATGTCCCACCAGTGAACAGCAACATTGGTATTCTTCTTTCTAAATATTTAAACTAGCTACATATTATTTTCTATTCATCAAATGTTTCAGAGCTTTATAGTCTTTCTAGGCTGTAGCTTGGAACAAATAGTTTAGAATCTGTTATTGTGTGCTCTTGTTGCTAATTCTGTTTCACTATAATTGATGTAAGTGTTTACTTAGCTCCCTCCAGTGACTTGATGAGCAAATAAGTCCATGGTGTGCTATCATTCTAGATGTTGAAAAACAAGTTACCACAAAAGGCAAGATCAGTTCTTTAAGATGATATTATATGTAGCATTCTGTAGCATAATGACTAAATACTATCTGCTAAGCACATTTTAGAATATAATAAACAGAGCATCTAAGATTTACCACATAATTTTACTATTACTTATTATCAATACATTTTTATCCCTGGCAGAATTAATGCGTGAATTTCAACATCTAGTGGGAGTGAGAAAGCTCCACACTTCTAAAAGAGGATTAGTATTTGTAGGAGAAAAAGGAGGAGGTTCAGAATCTGAATTCATTTTATGAGCTGTATTGAAGATGCTCCTTCGATCTTTGTAATGATATGCAGAAAAACACTTGCTATGGAAACAAAAAGTATTATGAACTGTATCCTGAGGAAAATCTGTGTGCTTTCACTAATGTTAGACAGAACAAATTTAACTGATCTGGGGTCCATTTGTGAAAATGGTACCATTATGAGAAATATATTGGAAGAACAAAAAATGCAGTTGTTTACGAGCCAAATTGAATCAGGAAATGCTCTTGGAGCTGAAAAGCTATGGAGAAGTCTGTGCAGGCAAATTGCAGCAGTATTCATAATAGGAACAGGAAAAAATGACAGTATAAAGAAAACTGATTAGATTCTCAGAGGGAACTTTTAGTCCCATTGAAGCAAATGGAAATTTTGCAGCTGATTTCAGCTGTACCACGATTCAAATATGTGAGGATGAAGATTTGGGAGAGTTTCTTCGGGTTTACATCTTCCGCACTGAAAGTACATCCTTAAAGACTTTAATTTTAGAGGATTGTGCTTTCAGTGTGAAGAAATGTTTTGTGCTTTTTAAAAATTTCTTAATTCCTCACTCCAATTCCTTAGGTACGTCAATAAAACCAAACCAAACCAAACTCAAACAAAAAAGGAGCCAAATTGCTTGTGTTGAGACACATTATCAGGAGTCATAGTTTGTTATTGGTTTTATTGTAGACTCTAGGAGGTCACCCTCAGGACCAAGTTATCACTGTATTAGGCCAAAACCCTCATAATATAGTGCCAGTCCAAAGAATTCAGAGAATAGGAGAAGTTAGTGTAACTCTTCGTGAACTGGAGTCAGACTGAAGGCAATGACAGGAATTGAAATTCTGGCTAAGGCTGTTAGCATCTCATTTTCATGCAAAATAAAGGGAAAAAACCCACAAATCCAAGAAATTTTTATTTTCTTACTCACTTCTCTTTTCTACACTTGGCACTTCTCTCCTCTGCCTTACCTGTATCTTTTCTCCTGTATCTTCAGTGGAAAAAACAATGAAAGCAGAAAAAAAAATAATTAGGAGGAGAGGAATAATGTGAAAACAAATTTACATGATCTTGAAATGATAAGATGCCAAAATTGCTAAAAAGAAGAAATCATGTTTCCACAGGGATATAACCTGTGGAAAAAGTTTCAAACAATTCCAGTGCATAGAGGTTGATCTACACCTGATGTCTATAGCTGCAGAGCAATCATAGTTCAGAATACAGTGACACAGAAGGCAGAACAAGGGCAAATCCCTCACCACCTAGAAGGATACTTTTCCTACTATTTTTATAATTTACAAGTACCAAAGCCAGTTTTAGAAGGTAGGAAAAAAGCTAGTGAACATATTTTGCAAAAAATATGCACTTTCTTGTGGAGATTCAATAAAATAAATTCAAACAAGCAATTATCAGAAAAACAGAAAAAAATCAGAATGTCCTGAAGTCTTGGCACTGGAGGTTTGTTTTTCAAAAGTGCTTCATGATAACGTTTTACTGATTTTCCATACTAGGAATTTTAATAGGATAAGTCATTTCCTTATGGGCCACATGATTTTTCAGTGTGCAATAAAGTAATATAAAATACATTGTATTCCTATTACAGCTGTCAGTGAAGGAGTATGACTATTTAATGAACCTTAACCCATTCAGTGGGAATTCTTGTCTGTTCCTGCATGGGGGAATCTCTGTGTGTGTGTGTGTGTGTGTGTCTCTGTGTGTATCTGTGTCTATAAAGTGTGACATCTAGTTCTGCTGGAAGTATACTTACTCATCATTTCACTGTAATTGCCATGGACCTGTGTAATTTTACCCAGAGTGAAACACCGTCTATCATTTCTTGGCTTTTATGCAATCTGTAATAAATTAAGCAGGAAAAGCTGGGTCAGAAAGGTTGGCTTTGTTCTTGTTTATGATGGGAGAGCTGCTCATTTGTAACTCTGGTTCCGGAGGGAATGCTGTTCTGTGTTTTGTGTCATTGTTCCCAGAGCTGGGGGGTCACTGCCATGCCCAGAATATCTTCCAGCTTCGAGCTCCCTACAGTTGCTACTCCTGCAGCTCAGTCCTTCCTACAGCTGTACAGGCCAATGGCAGCCACTACCAGTGTGACCTTGACCTATCACTGCCCCTTAGGAGGATGTTGAGGACCTCTTTCTCCTTACTTTCTGGTTCCTGCTCTTCTCCTATCGGTTTAATTGTTCAGGCAGGACAGAGTTGATGCTGGGCGTTGTGCTTGTGCATTGAATGTCATACCAGGGCCACAGAGCGCTCAGAATTGCAGAGCTGGAGAGGATGGCTAATCCATGAGGCGCAAGTCTGGAAATTAGATCAGTGATGAAGTAGCAGTATACCTTGCGCCTCAACAATGAAACTGTTGTCTTCTGTACTAGTTCACACTGAATCCCCAGGACACGTGGTCTTTTTCCAGGTTAGAATGAGGACCTTCACAGCAAACTGTGGGCAGGAGCACCCCCTTATGTATAGCCAGGTCTATGATGGGTCAGATGATGCAAGAGCATAACCTTACGGTCAGAAAGTAAGGAAAAATAAAAATGGGCCTCCACTTTGTAGACAAAACTATATCTGTGTAAAAAGAGCATAAATGTTTTAGTTTATTTGGCTACTGAGACGGAAGAATTGTTTATACTAGAGTTGTTACAGATAAGAGTTTAGGTTTTATTTTTTTAAGGCTGTCAAATCAGAAATGTCACCCATCTGGAATACTAAATTTTGATCACTGAGTCAGAATGTTGGAGTCCTTTAGAAACTTGCTCTGTTGCTAGGCTAGGTCTCTCTGAATCTTAGTTTCTGCTTTTATGTTTTAGTTTACTCATGATTAATAAAATATTGTCTCTCTTTCTGGGCAGAAATGAACAGATGGGGGAATCAACTGATCTGATTAACTCTGTGTACATATACTCATTCAACAAATAATCACAAAAGTAGGAAGGATCATGCTCAAATGTTACCTATTTAAAAGTATTATACAATCACCTACTATCTATGTTGCCAAAGGGGTGGATTAACTAAGGAAAGTTTATTATTGTATGCATTATTTATCTGCTCTTTCATTCACTACAGGTTTAATTAAAAAACTGCAGTTTTTCTAAATATTTATTCAGGATGCTGTTATTAAATGTAAATGTGGCATTTTGCATAACGTCAGTGTTAACTTTTTGGATTAGGATTTTAAAGAGAAGTAAACAAATCATGAGTATTTCTTAGGAGGCATTTATGTGCTTTTCATTTCAATAACATCAAGTCATCTGGCAAAATTGTGTAGAAAATAAGTATCTGTGAGATGTAAGAAATGGCTCTGGAGAACATCCAGAGTCTCTTTGGCATGTTGAGTGTTGGAAAACCCAGGAAATGCCTCACATAAAATAGCCAGAACACAACAAAAGATTAAAAAAAAAATCCTTAGCTGGTAAAGTAAACCTGTATAATTATCTAGTTCACCTTATGCCATTGTTAGAGGGGAAATGTCTCACAGAGCAGAGTCCAGCACCTGGAGCACAGTTGTCAGCCCTGGGGAGAGTGAATGACCCAATGGAGGTGTGAGAAAACAGAGGCATTGGGAGGGTTGTACTCTCAGCCATGGCTGCCAGACCAGAAATGACAGAGTCATTAATCCTGGATAGGGCTCGTGCAAGTCAGGGCACTTCAGGTGAGAAAGCAGGCCCAGACAGAGTTCTTTGACACAGGACTATATGCACAGAAAAGTACAAAGCAAGAAGATGCCTAAAAGGAGTCACACGGGGTCAGTGCTATGAGAATATTGCAGCCCACTTTGAGCCCACAGGAGTTTGACTGGATGTTCCTACCAATTTGGTAATAGGGGTCTCAATATCCAGGTTTGCCCCTAAGGTGTCCCGATACTGGCACTAGCAGTTCTAAAGCTTGACCTTGTGGGAGCCTCAAGGACACAACCTTCATAGCCCTTTTGAATATCCAGGAGTAGAAAAGGCACGTGTCCAGTGGAAGATAATTCCTGGGCATCACTAGGTAAACTATGTTTGGAGGACCATGACTGAAAGAAGGAATGATGTGTTCAGAGGGCAGTTCTGAAAATGGGATTTACACAGCCTAAAATGCACATGATATTGTTTCTAACCTTGAACAAGAATCACCCACAATTGATTTAACACTGAGCACAGCTGGAGTCATAAAAGACAGTTTGCTTATCTATTTCTAACTTCTTTGCATCAACCCTGCAGAAAGGTGATTTCCCTATTGAATGACAATCAGGCTACATTGCTATTAATAGCACTGAAGAAGAACACATCTGCTCTACCCTCCCCTCTTGCTGTCAAGGCTAAGCACCTAGGAGACAGCAAATGTTTCTGTTTACTAATGGAAAAGTACCTGGACAGACCTCACTTGCCCTGGGAAGACTAAAAAGTGGGCCACAGGCACTTTCTAGATAAAAAAGAAAGCCTAGATAGGAGGCAAACCAAACCAGCTATGAACCAATACAGAGAAAATAAAGGAAACATTTCTATTACCTCTACTCATCCTTATGAATTCTAGCCAAGATGAACCTTTTAGACAGCTTTTCTCTGGTCATCAGAAGGTCTGTGGTACAGGAAATACGCAATTTTCCCAATCTCAAGCCTTCTAAGAGGACAGGAGCTTCTGGGGCTGAGAAGTTGCCTCTCCTGTCTAGCCTGTCTGTCTCCAGGTACTCTCTGTACTACACAGCCCTGAATCACTGACAAAACACCTCATTTTGTGTATGCAAGGAAACAGAAGCCATTTTGAAAAAACATGGTATAACAAAATCTGAATCTCGTTTCATGACGTCTCTTTCAGTAGCTCTTTCCAGAAGCAGCCTTCAGAGCATGCAGTTAGTGAGGTCATTATCATCTGGAACAGGGAAACTGAGGCAGCACTTTGCAGTCCCTTCATATAAAGTTGTAAGCAACATCACAGAGGCATCATTAAAAAATTACCAAACACGGTAATTGCTGTTTATTCTTTGTGTTGCCTGAGAGCTACAGTGATGAACAGAGCTCTGCTTGTGTCTGTGCAAACACTGTGTGAACTTACAAATGCATTTTGAATGCATTATGCACAATTATTTGGTTCAAGGCCGAGTTAAAGCTTCCACCAGCTTGTTCAGTAGGCTTGACTAAAGGTTCCCTGACCTCCTTGGGATAGGTAGGACTGCAAAGATGGACAGAAATTATAGGTAAAACGACAGGAAGTGTCTCATGCACAGTATCCAAAGGCTCCCATATTATGTCTCAGAGAGAATAGAGCCAATCTTTGAGGAGGGCTCAGATTAATACCCAACACGTCTCCTTTCATGAAGAGGGACTGTTGCAGTGCTAGGTTTGGTTTAGCAAGCTGCAGCTTTCCCGGAGAGCACAGCTGAGCTGCTTAGGGCAAGGCGACTGATTTGCCTTCCCATAGTCCTTTTGGAGTTCCCTGAGCGCCTGCTCCGGCTAGCTGGGCTCTGCAACACAGCGACAGCAAAGGAGGCAGAGAAGGGACTTCATGGTGGCTTCCAAAGATCTTTAATGTTACATCTTGCCCAGGTGGTTTCCAGAGGCTGAGGGACCTCATGCTCGGGGAGCGAGGGGGTTTGCTCAGGGGCGGGACATGGGCGGAGTTGGGGTACAGGAACCAAAAGGGAGAGCCTGAGGGAGGGGCCAGGGCTGGGGCAAGGGGAGGGGGGGGAACAATGTGGGATGAGAAAAGCACTGGGTAAATAGACAACCACAAGGGACCTTGCATAAATATTAAAAAATATTTACCTCACACAGCAATTGTTGGACTGTCCTAATAAGAGAAAGGAAGTGTAAGAATATAAATATTCAAAAATACCTTCAGAAAATAGTATCTCATATGCAATTGTTTTGTTAGTATGTAGATTGTTTTATTAGTATACTGCTAAAAGTTAGTCAAACCTCAGATCTCATCTTTGTAAACTGTAATCTAGCTCTGGGCAGTTCTGTGCTGGAAAACTGCTCTAACTGAGGCAAAATGTGATCCAATGAATTTATGAGTATCTCTGTGGAACAGCTCCAATACCACTTCACCTAGTGTCTCTTTGTTTCAGATACCGCAGTGCCATCATAGCCCTGGCTTTTGTAATAGCTTTGATCATTACAGTAGTCAGGAAATTATATTTGCTGAAATGGGAATGTTTCCTTTGATGGTGCACTCAAAGTAGTTTGCTCCCAGTCTTAGTGCAGCTGGCTTTGTGGAGCCACAAAGTGTCCAGAGATGTTTCACTTGCTCAACAGTCTATGAAATGTGGCTTGATAAAGACTACTTGAGACCATATCTTGGAATACTTAAACACAACTGAAACTGTGCCTATACATGGTTGCTATTGTGTCTGGAGCTGAGAACTGAACCTTTTGATGGAGAACAAGATGTGAAGGTTTTATTTCCTTATCAACTCCATGATTTGTGCATGGTCAACCTTTTGGGCCAGGTATTATCAACGTGAACTGGTTTTGACTGGATTTCTGTTGGATAAAAACCATTAGACAGATGTGCCTGCAGCCAAGTATTACTGAATGCTTGGAAAGGTCTTAGGGTATGGGAATGACTTCAGTCCTTCTGTGAACTTGTGCTTGTACTTTGAACAGGCGCCTCAGCACTTTCTGCACATTGCTGGGGAACAAAACCCTTGAAATGGTTGGAATTGTGCCTGTGAGTTCAGTACAGGTCTGCTCCTCTAAATGACATACTTTATACTCTGAAAACACTTAGCACTGTTGTAGTCAGCCTAGTGCATCCCCAAACAAGTCCCTGTAAATTACAAAAAACCCAGAGTATAAAAGCTGTAATTTCCCCTACTCCCCATGGGCAAAGGGTAATTCATACATAACATTATCCTAATGGAAATCTCTTACTCTATTCCTTGGTGAGGAAGGAAAAGGTAGAAAGTATCAAAGCGGCTAAATATTTTTCCTAGGATATTCATATGGATGTTTAAGTTGATTTTGCATTTGATTTAACACAAATACTTTACACTCCCAGGGGAAATTATTTTCCATCATATTTTCAGTGTTCCTGTCTTTCAAGGACTAATTTGTTATATACAGCTGTTCCAAGGTGGAGGTGAAAAAGGAATGAAAGGCGAAGAAAAAACTAAACTTCAGTAAGAGTTTTGAAAAAACCCCAAACCTTGTGGAGTATCACAGGACTTAGCCAAGTCTTCTCTCCTGCCCACTAGGCTAAGTTACAGCTGTTCTGCATGCTTGACTCATCTGGGAAACATTTGTATTTGAATCATTTTCACAGTATTTATAAATCCTTCTCAGGAAAAAACCCCCCATTTTGTTGCCTATGTCAAAATATGATTTCATTGCAGCGTCCTCAGTTCTTTACAATTTTAAATGAGAGCAGAGTCTAGTTTAGTGAGAATATTACAGGGATCTTTATCAGACTGTTTAGGATGAGAGTTGTTGCCATTAGGGATTACATCACCGTTTTAGGCAAATTGTCCCAGATGGGCTGCTCATTAAGAATATGAATCTTTTTAGAAGAATAGGAGAAGTTATTCTTTAGAAATCATGGTGATATGACAATGATTATTTCTAAATGTAGGTTTCATAGAACTTGCAGTTCCTGAAATGGAGTGAAGCAGGGAAATTAAAGGGAAAAGTCCCATTTTAGGAGGCAGGAAGAAGTTGAACAGTAAATCACTTATTGCTCTCACAGCAACTTGGGCTGAAGATCTTGTCTTTTCTCAGTGGAGGAGGAAAAATGTGTTTAAAAAGGTTTCATTTATCCTTTTATATCACTAATTGGAATTTGTCTAATACATACACCTAATCAGGCTTTGTAAGGATGAAGCTGAACAGATGCTTCGGAAATGAGAATTTTCCCTGCATGACAGAGAAAGTCCTTAAAATCACTGGTATGTATGAATGGTTTTGTTGGAGTTGAAATGTTGTTTAAGGGTATTAAAATTCAGAGGACTGTACACACAAGAACCCAATTCATTCAAGCCCTGCTATGGCTTGCAGTATTGTGCTTACAAGCACATTTTCCTTTCTTAACATTTACCATCTGCTAGAAATGACCCGAGAAGCCATAATTTGATGTATGCAAATTCATAAATAAAGCACAAGATTCCCACATGTGAACATAAATATTCTTCTCAATTACGTACCAAGAAGAGCTGTTCTTCACGGAGATCCTTCAGTGACTATGCAGTGACTGTCTAGACAGACCCTTTTTTATACCAAAACCATAGTGAATACTGATGACTTCTAGTTAACAAAAACTACTCATTTTTCCAGATAATTATTTTACTCTAGTTACAGATCTTATGAAAGTAACAACTTCCACAAACAGTGGACAGAACTAGTCCTTTTTAAAGAACATAAGGTTTTGTCTGATCAAGGGCCATGTTAAATATTGTTTTGTATTAGGAAGACAAGCCATACAGAAAACTTTTGTTGATGCTGGAAATCTTTGAGGTTACTGTGTTTTTACATTCTCACAGTCAGCTGTATTCCTAGAAAACATTTGTACTTCCAAGTGTTTCAGAGTCAGCAGTGTGATAGTTCAGATAATATATTTCATGGAATGTATTTTAGTTGCTTGTTTGCAGGCAAATGCATGCAATAGGTCTGGATGGGGTTTTTAAAACAGGGACAATTTTCCTTATTTTTTTTCCCAGTGTTTTGACCAGCTTGAGACAGTAGCTAAGATTTTGGTGGATTGGAACAGACAATAGGTAATTAAAAAGTGTATACCTTAGAAACATAGGACAGCAGAGAAAATGCGTAAGATCTACAGAAGTTATGGTTCGTGGGTAGAAAGGGAGAGTGGGAGGGAAGGGGGACAAAAAAAAAGAAAACTAAAGGACGGATTTATCATGTGTGCTACTAACATTAAGAGAAGAAATAAATAATATAATCTGTCTGCAGAAGTTATGTGATTTGTTGTAATTTTTTTGGCTGTACATAATAATACTTCACTATCTTTTCTGAGTAGGTACAAATACACATAAATGCTAGTTCTAACTTTGACATGGCTTTAATAAAAACAAAATTAAATCCAGCCTTTATGACAACATTTGGTTTTGGCATCCTGAGAGATGAATTCCGTGGGCTAAGATCAGATTTTGAGAAGCAATATGACCAAAGTAAGCGAGATGCCTTAGTACCGTCGAATGTTTGTAACCTTCAGTACCGAGATATCTGGCCCTCATTGCGCACAGGGCAATTAGCATAACTTGTTATTAGTAAAATCAGTGATGCCTGGGAGAGTTACAGGGATGTTTAACACATTTCAGAATCTGAGCATTCAATGTCATTTATCCTTAAGGTGCTTGAAGAGGAATGAAGAAATTAGCACACTGCATGGAGCTACACTTCTTTTGTACATTCTACTTTTACAGCTATTAATTCCAGCTGAATTCCTGTCAGCAGATATAAAAGCAGATCTATCAGATAGCAAACGAAATACCTCTGCAGCTATTTCAATTATGATATAGAACTCAGAGGATAATAGCCTTGATGTATTTCCTGCTTAATGAAGTAACATTCCTGTCAGACAGGTAATTGCTGCAGCAGGGCTCTGTTCAAAGAGATTTCTTCTATCTGCTCTCATTCTGCTCTCACTGCTGCGATACCTCAGCTTCTTGAAGTTTAGGATGCTACTTTCCTTTTGTGAGCTGACGTCTTAATGAGGGCAATTGCTCTATGTTGGCCAGCACTGATTATTGGCAACAGGTCCAATACTGCAGATAAGCTCCGTGTGATCTCCACTGAAGATAATGGGGCTGTAGGCAGAGAGTTTGTTGAAAAACACTCACAGTTAAATGGAGAGACTGATCTTGCATAAAGTGAGATTAAGGGCAGAATCTCCACTGTATTTGGTGGGAGCAGAGCAGGGAAGAGGCAGTGGCATAAAATAATCTTAAACCAGGAATCTGAGGTTCTGAGAGCACTGATCCAGCAGAATTTCTCTCTGTAGCTGTACTAAGTAAATATCATTATTGCCAAGTGTGTACCAGGAGCACTCAATGGTCTTGACCATACAAGGACTGTCCTACTAGCAAAGTTCAGCGACCCCTCCACTGGGGAACTGATGATTCCTTATTAGAGAAAGCTGAAACAAGAACCAGCATAAAGAAAGAGAACAGATTAAAAAAAAAAAAAAAAACAAACAACAACCCCCAAACCTTATGCCAATATTCCTACTTTTGTCAGTCTTCTGTTATCAGCCTCCATGCTGCATCAGACCACTGGTCTGAACTGAGTGCCCACACTGCTGATCATGGGAACTATGAAGAAAAACAATGGCCAACATGAGCCATGGGTCTATTCAAAGGAACTGAGAAGCAAAAAACCATGGATTTTGGTTTTTCCCTGTTTTTCCTGGTTCTTTCTATCAGCCTGTGAGCAACTAACATATCTACTGCCCAGTTAGAGAATTGCTACTGGCGCATATTGCTGCTATTGTGATGAAAGCAACTGTGCAGGTGAATGCTTAGCCCGAGTGTTACATTGTAGCAGTGCACACAGATGAATATTATGAAAGCATTGGGGTTTTTTGTAATTCAGCTGATTTCCTATCAGCTTCCATGAAGAAGTAAAGGTGGGTGCCAGCGACCTGTAAAGACCTGTGGGATACAGTCTGCACTCATGTTAAAATATCGTGATTAAACCAGCTGAACAGAGAATGTCTGTTCCTTGAGCACCTATATCTGTATATACCTATATATACACATGTATGTGTGTATATATAGGTGATAAAGCACACGGAATAGATTGCAAACATTCTGCATTGCTGTCAGGCTTGGAAATCACATTAAGCTTTGGATGAAATGGCTTGCTCACTTTCCTCTTACACTCTTTCCCAGTACGTTCAGGGCAGCCACATCTAAACACTTGAGGCAGACACTGGCAGAATTTATTGAGCTGAATCACCCCCATAATAAAGGTATTTCTACAGAATATTTCCAACTGGGTGTTATAAAGATAGAGGTCTTTGGCATTTACATAAGCAAATCACATTCTTTCAACAGACAGGCAAGGGTTAACCCTCTTTGCGCAGTTAGATTGAATCCAGTTGAGATTTCACTCAGAACAGAGGAGAAAATTGAAGTGCATTCCAAGAAAATGAAGTAGCTTCTTTTCCTTTTTTTTTAAAATTCAGATTGGTTCATATTTGTAGAATATGATGTCACAGCCAATTCCAATGGCCTTTAATGGCATGAGGAGCCTTGTTTGATTACACATCTAAAGAGACAATGCCAATTTCCCTTTGATTCAATTGCTCGCTGTAGTAATACTTGCATTTGTGAATCATGAGCTGGATCTCTGCAATTTACCACGGTTTTAGTAATTTCACTGATGATGAGGACAATGTGTTCTACTATTTGAAGAAAGAAAAGCACTATGTGCTTTAATGGTGTGTGCATTTTAGACAATGTAGGGACTGGAGCTCATTTTTCCCCCAGGATCGTCTGCCACAACACACATCTCCACAACAGCACTAGTTCTCTGGAATCAGGAGACTTGTCCTAGTGGAACCTTTGGTTTCCATAGAAATGGGTATCATGGCAATGTGTAAGAGTGATTTTCCTCCTTTTCTGGGCCTTTTCCTATTAGCCCCACAAGAAAAACTAGAAGACTGATTACTGCAGAACATAAACAAAAGTAAAGAACCTGTGTTTAGATGATTGTTAAAGAAACTGTGATTAGTAAACATGTATTTTCAGGATCAAAATACATACTATAGAATGTGATTAAGAGAGACTGGATAACAAAAAAAAAAAAAAAAAAAAAAAAGGCCATAAATACACAAGTAATTCAGTTTTCATCTGCCCCTTGTTTAATTCTGTCAGTCATTGCATGCTCTGTATTTCCATTTCAATGCATTATTTAATGGATAAAGGGAGTTTGGGGGAAGGGAGTGAGATAATTTCATTTGGACAGCCATCAGAATTTCTGTAAACATCTGGTTCTGGCATTTAATATGAAGTGCTATTAGAAGGTAGCATGAATGAATGCTGAGTGTTCTCACTGTGTAAGAAGTGCATTTTCCTCTCCTGGAAGTTTGCACACAAGTGAACTTGAGTCAAGTTTGTAGATAGGTTTTGCAAAGATAACCTTGCATTATCTAGTGTGAGTGTGAGAGACTTGCAACAACAGTTAAAGTCATTAAAGACCTCTCTGAAAAAGAAGTTCAAAAGATGATAAAGCCCAACTGGATATGTTTCAACCAGCTGGATTTCAGTAATTGAATGAACATAGTTGAACAACTAGTTAGAGATGAAAAGAGTGTAGAGAATAAAAATGGAGACAATGAAAAATTCATGTCACAATGGTCTAGTCTTTCTCTCATTTGGACAGGACTCAGTAGATAACTTGGAGGATTGCCTGTGTCTTTGATATTCCCATATTAAGTGATATGCTGAAGTGATAACAATGAAGAGTATGTTTTTAGCACAATTCATTATTAATAGCACGTTTTTATTGTCTTGGAACACTTCAATCACATTTTTTATCCAGTAAAAAGAAATGCTCCAAAAGATATAAATAGGATTAGTGTCACATCTGCAAGTAAATGCACTTGATTTAGAGATTATATTGAGTAATTGCAAGTTTAAAAGTGTTCATTCAGAGAGGAAATAACATAGTCCAGGAATGAAAATGATGCTTTTGGACCCTACTGCTCAGGCCTTCCTATTTTGCCGGTCAGCTGCTGTTGATGCATGCTGAGCAGGCTGTAGTCAAGGCAGTCCTTCCTATAAGGGTTATCTTTGGGTCAGGTTTTCATTTTAGAACAGAAACTCTAAATATATCAAAATAGACTAAAGACAGCCAAATTTCTCTCATTTTCAAAGCAAGAACCTCAAAAAGGTACCTGAGCCCTGAATAAGCATTTTGAGACAACTTCAAGTATGTGAAGTGTAGATAACATTCAGTACAAATCTGAACAAGTTCTGAAAGGAGTTGAGCTTAGAGAGGGGACATTTTAAAATCTATTTCACCCTTAGGACTTCTGTTAGCTTGCTGCTTGCTTTTTCTGAAGAATCTCCCCTCAAACTTGCTGGTTTGTGCCTCTGCCTTATATTTCATGTGTCTGGTAGAGTCCGATCCAGATCTAAGGATGGGGTTGCAAACAAAGCAGCTTTGTTTAACATTTTTTTTAATCAGCCACTGTAAATAAGATTGTGAAAAGAATACTCAGAAAAAATATTTAGCTTTTTCTTCAAGTTTAGATGCACCTCCATCCTTTTTCTAAATGGACTACCAGTCATTTCTTCCTCTTTCACACAGACTTTCTGACACAGTCAGCTTCTTTGATCAATTCTCATACTCCTGAGGGGTTTTATTTAGAATTAACTAATATCCCAGATGAAGGTCCAACTTTTGGATTTATTTATGCTGGTGAAATTGCACTTCAGGAATAAACAGCTGCCTCCTACTTAGCTAGATGGAAAATACAGGGCTGGGTGTTTGCTGTTGAAATACAGTCTTGGCCATATTTACTTAGCGCTTCCACATCTAGTTTAATTCAGGTTTTCTTTCATGGTTACGCAAAACCTGAAGTGCCAAATCATGACTTTGTCACACAATCCAGAAATCTGGCAAGAAAACAGCTGCAACAGCTCTTAGAATTCTCAACTCTAAAGAACTCTCAAAATCAAAGAACAATGGTAAAGGACAAAAGAGAATTTGTATTCCAAGCCTCAAAATGTAGACACATCACAACTGTCTTCTTCTCTTAACAAGGACATCCTGTGTATTCAGAGTGCTTGCACAATACAGCAACACCATCTTTCACTGGGGAGAAAAAGGATTCTGTGTGCCACTAGTACTGAGAGCCCTGAGAGCAATATGTTTGTAACACAAAAAACATTTGATAAGATAAATCGCCTAGCTTGGTCTATTTAAATTTTACAATCATGAATACTGGGAACAGCACTTTTTTACATTTAGAGGTAGGGCCAGAGGGAGAAAACAGACAGCACAGTTTGCCTAATTCATAACATGACGGATTTTGGACCTAGTTGGGCTCACAATGATAAATCTTCCAGGGACAGTTTAAGATATGTCTCTGTTCTCCACCTCACCTTCTGATGGACGTTACTGAACTTGAAGCAGGAAAAGCAGGATGAGGATCATGTGTCTTAACTCTCAGTGCAAAACAAATTTCATGGTCTGGAAGGCAGAGATTCAGCCGCACATTCCCTTCTGCTGCCTTTGCACTGGGAACAGTAATGGTCATGAGCTCAGAACTGGTAGTGAGGAGCAGTGCCTTCTTAAATCAACTTAGGAAGTTATGTTGAATTCAAGGGCATTGAAACTTCCTCTGGGAGCAGTATATTTTACTTGAGTCACCTATTATACATGCTGTGTGGATGGTGAATACGAATGGAATCAAAAGGAAGGAGGGGTAAGAGTAGGGTTGAACATAAACTTCTGCCTGTCCCCATCCAGTGCTCCTGACTGACAGCACACTTGTGCTGGGTATAGTGAGAGGGTATGGTGCAGCATCTGTCTCAAAAATGCCACCTTTAGACTTCAGCTTTGCCCAAGGGTCTATTCAGGAGATGAAGTTGGAGACGGAAACAGACAGTGGCTCACATGTAATGTTGCCTTAGACATGTGAGCTGTCAGTAGCATTATGGCTGTTCAAAGGCAGAAGCAAAACGGTCTCTCTTTTATAAATGAGGAATGAAGGTCAGAGGTTGAGCGAGCTGGCACATACTGTGCTTCTCCAGGGAAGCCAGCCTTGGTCACTGGAACAGTTCACATGGGTCAGCTCATGCTCACAGGTTGTGTTCCATAACCTATGTCTAGGTTATGGAACATGAACTCAGCGGGAACTCTCACTGAGTCTGATGTGACACTCATCTGGCCCTCTGCATTGTTGTCTTGGTTCTTCTGTCAAGACATCTGCTGCCGCAGCCGGAACACTCTTCCATTGCATGGCACAGAGAGCTCAGGCTGCACATCCTCAGGCTGAAGGGGCCTCTAGAGTCTTGCAGGGTGACAACGCTGCCTGTTGGGTGCTATTGGATTTGTACTGAGGGAGGGGAGGCCCACAGATGTGGTCCATGTCCAATCTTCCTACTTCATAGCTAGAGCTAACCCAGCAGGAAGCTGCTCTGGGCTGCAGCTTGCTCTTGGGAGGAGCCAGACAGCTTGCTCTGCAGGGCAGCCCAGAAGTGAACAAGGAGATAAGCAGCATGGATTAGAGCTAGAGTCACGTGTGAAAAAAAAGATCTGGGACCAATTGACACGAATTCCATCATGAAGCCAGAACATACCCTGAGTTCCAGACCAACACAGAGTGCCATCCTTTCTTTCTACCCTTGTGACAATGTTAGAGTTTCTGCCTCTCCTGAGTCTATTTGTGTACACTATTGCCTCAGTATGAACCTCTCCATCTGAAAGTACCATTGCACCAGAAGAAGCTAGAAAATAGATACGTTTAAGTGCTACTTGCTGGCATTTTAGAATAATTTCTTGAATGCAAAGGATGTGTGGCTATATTGATATTTTAACTTTTACTTAGTTGTGCTCAGATAAGTGAGGTTACCCAAGCAACCTTCCCCAACCTTTTCCTGCACATTTCTGAGTGCTCATATTCACTTTTTTTTTTTTAATGTAATAATCAGATAAAATGTATGACATGACTGTACTGAAAGGTGTTTGAAGTATAAAGCAGTACTCTGGATGGTTTACATCATTGTTCAGTTTTAATGCTAAGCACGTGAGAAGTTTGGCAGTTTAAAAATTGATCATTTATTTATATTATGTGAAGCATATGCATGGAGGGTAAACTGTGATACTTTGAAACTGCAGTACTTTTCATTGCCCAACATCTACTGCACTGCTGTAGTAAGAATTGAAAGCTTAACAGAAGAGGTGGAAAGGATTTGCAAAGGCTCTGCTAAAATTCAAATACTTAACTAAAATTATTATAAGGATATATGAGGATATTTCTGCTATTTAAAGGCACCTTGAAATTTTCTCTTAAAAATTGGACTGCTTTTATGATATTCTCCTAGAGAATACATGTAATCTGATGTTGGTAATAAAGGAATCGTGAGATTTGACTTGAATTTAGGGCTGTCTGTCTTTATTAGTAAGCTTAACTCTTAAGTTATGGTATGCTGGAGCAATTCAACAGCATTGAAGTCAAAGTCTTATCTTAGATTCTATCTTATAGGAATACTTTTTGTATATCAATATACTTTATGCTATGCTGCCCAGAAAAAAATTCCTCTCACATATGAGTGTTATTCATACTGACAAAACTTATTGCACACACACTTGTACACAAGTGTGCACATGCATGGAATCAGGCAGTCCTGCAAACACTACACACTTGCAGGCATCAGTGTGTCCACTTACATGCCTTTAGCTGACACATTGTGTCAGGAACAGATCAGATCTCTGTGAACTCCTCTCTCCAGGAGACTCATGCCAGCAAAAACATCTAACGAAGATGTAATTGTATTTAGAAATCATGTATTGGACTTCCATGTGTATAATACATAAATTTTGCACAGAAACAAACCCACTTGGAATTTAACAGATGTGCAAATATGCCTTTTTTGGTGTTTCTTTTGAAGTGGAAAGAAGAGAAACCATAGAAGTCTGAGATGAAACTGTCCTTAAATTAAGCCATTGCTTTTAGGTTGATTTTACTCTCTGCTCCTCTCACTGGTTGTAATCAAAGCAGTATCATAAAATATTTGATTTCATGTAATGAAAGAAAATTTTTCCATCTATTTAAACTCTTTATATTAAGGGAGAAGTTAGCAGATAATTGGAGTGTCGAGACATTGTGTCATAACCTTTACACAAATTAGTGATGGGAGTAGTGATGCTTTACATACTGCTTGGTCTTCAGGCCATTTTCAGGAAAGGAGAGAGAAACCCACATTAATTTCTTTGGTGGTGGGTACCCAGTGTCCCACAATAAAAGTAGCCACTTACTACTGGCTTAATAAATCAAGTTGGTGTCATTCAAGTTCCTTACAGAGCTTTACTCAGAGAAACACCTCCGTTTTCAGGAGCTTGCATCGTTTTTCACTGGGAAGAGAAATCATGCCTCTTGGATTTAAGAACAGTTCTGTTAGCTTACTCTGTTGGTTGTGGAGGAGAGAGCAAATTCTGCTAAACTCTCCTCAGATGTCAACTGATTTTCCCTCCTTTGATTTCAGTGAAGTCACATCCATTTTATACTACTGCAAACAAGTCCAGAATTAGGACATCTTGGTATTGCACCTGGTGTTCTGTTTTATTATTATATTTATATTAATCTATTTACAGAATCATCATGCAGTATGAATCACGAGTTACACTGATATAGGAGATAGCACAGGCAGGCCATATAGCCCACAAATTATAGTGTTTTCTGGCCTTTCAATGAGGGTTGATCTTTTGTAATGCCATGAGAACTGTATCAACCAACTGCAATTCATGGCTATGACTGTTATTTAGTTTTTGCAGTAATACTTTCAGCCATTCTGCATCTGACCACCAACTAGCATGGGGTACCCAGGTGGAAGATGAAGGGAATGCAATCTTTGCAACGAATTCATCATAAGGCACCCCGTAGATTTTCTTGCAAAGAACATTTAGGAGGTAGACAAGAGGACTGCACAGTACCTTGTGTGTGAGAAATTTAGTATTTCCCTTAAAATTATATTCTCCTTTGCCTACTGCTTACAAAGAGTAGATAATTCCTAGTAAGGAGATGCTGCAATGATACAGGTAGAAACTATTTTCCATTTCTGGTTGTCTGAATTTATAGTAGCAAGTATGTTATCCCTGCAGGAAAATACAGAAAAAAACAATGGTGTCACTCATTTTCACAGCTCTGTTCTGGTAAAAATAACTGCTTAACCTGTAGGAACACAGAGGCATTTCATCAGAACCACACTTACAGTCCCACTGCAGTTACTTCTTCATCACCTGTGCCTGGCTCTTGGTGAAAAAAAGCTCAGCATCTTTCCTCCTGGACATGTTGCATGACATGTTTATGTTCTGGCTTACATGCACTCTGGATCATAAGGAAAATTAAGAAGATAATTAACACTTCCAAGCAGTGGTTAGTGTGTTACATGCATATATAATCTGCTTGCCACATACTTATAACTGTAAATGCATAAATTTTAAAAAATCTTAGAAGCATAAAAATAAGCCAATGGCAGGAGTTATTACAGTGGGAACAGGGGGTTTGGTTTGATTGGTTGGTTTGTTTTTATGTAAAAGACTTTCTTTGGATATTTTTTAATTCATAGTTTCATTCAGTATGTTACATGGAATAAACCTGGGTATCATGCGTGGCTGGGATTGAGTAGGGGAAAAGGGCCTGACTTTTCCAGAATTCACTGCTGCTGGATGAGCGTGTGAACAGGAAATGCAAAAGTATTTCTTTTCTGTTTACACATGATTCCTTAAGACTCTGGTCTGTTCTTTCCAGTTTTTCCCTGAAAGTCATGATTACCTCAATTTTTAACATGCCAAAGCACAATGTCTTGGAAATAAAATGCACAAAAAACATGGGTATTGGAAGATGCCATAAATATGATTATTTTGCAACTGGTTATTGTTCTCAATACCCTGTGGTTGAGAGATCTGTCTTTAACTTTTGGAAAGTTTTGCAAACTGCGACCTCACCAATTCTGAGTAGGCCATTTAAAGGGTGTTAAAAGACTCCAGGCTACACACTTCAAAGTTGTACCGAGGAGCAAGGGCTGTACAAGTGTTTACACTCCTCATCATGACCAGGAGACTCAGTTCACACAGCTGCCAACCTTGTGACAGCTGACTTGGAAGCCTGACCTCCATGGCTGTTCTGGAGCCAGAAACCTTTGATGTCCCTAGCCAATTGTTGTGGCCCTAGGGAGGATTTGTAGGAACTCTGTATTGGATTCATTGGAAATTTGCAAATCATGGATGTTTAGAGAGTATGCATTTGCCCTGTTGATACCACTTTGACGAGTCTATTTTGCTGAATTTTTTCTGAAATTCCTAATATACCTTACAATTTCATTAGGAGGACTGAGAAATGTCAGCAGCTCTCTTTCCTGTCTCCACCCACAGGTGCCCCATGCTATGCCAGCTGTGTGCAGATTGCTTTCTGCCATGATTAGGTTGCTACTGTGCAGCATTTCCATTTACACTGGTTCTGCACCTCCCCATGGTTTAACTCCTCAATATTAATTCTCTAAAACAATTACGGGGATGTTTTCAGGGATCTCTTCCAGTTCTCTTGTTCCCAGGGGATGCCCTTATTTAAAGGTGGTTGGTGTAAGTCTTTGGGGGTTGTAGCACAAAAGGATGTATTTCACAGCACTGTATATACAGCTGTCAGAGACAGGGAGTTCTGAAAAGCCAAATCATTTTCTGAATAACTTGAACTCGTGTCTTCTTACAGTCTGACTGGCAGACATAGTCTTGGGCCTTTAAAAAAGTCAAAGCATTGTCAGTCAGGCTTTAATGGCAGAGAAGGAAAGTAGTGTTGTTTATTTTTAGTTCAAAACCAGCAAGTTTCTGGAGAAGCCACAAGAGGGGCTTTGATTTTTAAAAATTATTATTATTTCTTTTATTCTCAGTTTGAAACTGCTTGCACTTTTTTATAGTGCTGTTTTTTGAAATAATAGTTAATCATTAATCAAAACTCCTTGCATCAACCAGTTTTGTATAGCTTCTACAAATAGGGTTATTTTACATTTTAGTCAGTTTCTAATTAATTTCCACATCCTGTTTTTCTGTGGCACTTATCTGCTCCAGTGAAATTGTTCAAGGAAATTTCATAATCATTAACTCTCTATCTGCATTTCCATGATGACTCTTCTTTCCTAGAAACTGAAAGAGGACCACAAAACTGGTTCAGTGCTGGAGAGTCCTCATTTTCTTTTGGCTACAGAAAATTGTGTGGAAACAAAAACCCTAGCACTGGTATGTCCACCCAGGAAAGAAAGCAACGGTGTTAGCATATCCCCAGCTTATCCCTGATTTCATTGTTACCTGCTTTTGTATCTGCTCCCAAAACGGAGTGGGACAGACACACTTTAAGATTACCTCAGACTGATGTGACATGCCATTCATATCACATTGGCATGTCAGGGGTGATATCTTGTATGATAATAAAATACCAGGTAATGCTGCTTGGCAGCTGTAAGACTTCCTGCACTTAAGAGCTGCCATCCAAATCTGTTTCACAAAAGGCAAAGTGTTGCCTATTAAGCCTCCTCAAGTGGTATTCACAAAAGTCAGCAAAGCCATGGAAAATTTATTTTCACATCTTCACCACTCGTTATTTGTTTTATCTCTCACCTGCTTCCTTCATGCTTTCCATTGATTACCACATGCTCTTGTTTCTGATTCAGGTATATTGGAAGCTCCCTGTATGAAAAGGTTGCACTGCAAAACTCACAGGAATTTCCTCTATCTAATACCTGTCATAAAATTGATGAGGATCAAGGGTTATGAAATTCTGCTTCTGATTTATTGCAGAAATAAATAATTTCCCCCTTTAAGCTCTCATACCACAAAGAAGATCCTGCCTGTTTATTATGATGCTTATGTCAAGATATTTTCTGTTTGTGCTAAGGCTTTCCCTAAAGTTGTGTATAAAGATATATATGGCATTTATGCTTTAGAGAGGCAGGAAGTTTTGGTAGTTCTTACTATACTAAGAGAGTATTAGACCTTGAACAGTAATTGAAATAAATACATTAGTATTTAATTTAACATATGAAAGGGCACCTGGTTCCTGTTCATGGAGTAATAGGAGCAATTAACTTGGATTACATTCAGGCTTTTGTTCAAAAGGTTTGTAAAGTAACTAATGGAGATATTTTAGGATTAACTATCCTTACACAACATTTATGAAGTCAGACTTGTTTTCCAAGACAGTTTCAGTGTTAATCTTTAACAACTCTGTAGTTTGGATAATATAGTAATATAAACATAATGTTAACCAATAGAATAAAAGCAGTAAGGATATTTTGAAGTACCTAAATGATATTTATAAGTGAACATTAGAAATTATCTAGTTTGAAATTATTTTCAGCTGAGATTTCTGTATATCACCTTATCTCGTATCCAAAGATCTAGAAAAAAAAAAAAATTGTGAGTTCCAGAGTTGGTAAGGGTTTGGTTTTGCTTGAAGGCCTATGAAATAAATGGACCTTACAGGCATTAAGCAGGTATATCTCATTGATTTTACTGTGAGTGGTATTTTCTATAATACTTTCCATTTGATTCTTCACAGGGGTGAACAAATTTTAAAAAAAGACATTTGACTGGACTCTTTATCCAAAAGTTTATAGCTGAAGGATGGGTTTTGAAAGATTGTATATCCTCCAATGAATACATTGGAAATTGTGTAAAATTTATAAATTAGAGTGAACCTCATGGTTCTAGTTTCTGAAGATGTTCTCAATGTATAAAAACAGAAATTGTCATCATATCAAAAGTCATTTTTAACAAATGAAGCCTGCAGACTTTCAAGTAGTATTTACTTGGTTTTCCAGTTGACTAGTCTGTCCATTCAAGAGTAAACAGAAACAAAGGTTTTATTTAAAAGGAAATAATTTAGACAAAGAATCAACAGTGTTGGATAGATTGTTTTCACTTCATAAACTTCAAATTTACATATTTTAACAGAAGATTTCTCCCTTATGCTTCTTCCAATGAGTTTAAAATTAATCTAACTAATAAAACAAAGAATGTCTCCTGAAAAAATCATTGCCTTTGTTCCATGCTGATATAATAGCTATTATTCAAATAACTAGTCTAAGTAAGGTCTGCCTGTTAGCACATGGCAGTTTTTGCATGGAAGTGATTGCAGATCTTACAGTTTGTGTTTTGTTCTAGGGACGAGTGGAGTTCTTTGTACATTTCTTGCTAATCTGAGTGAAGTGCAAGGCTGGATTTGCAGTATTTTGTAACGACCACAGCACTGGGTACTGATTGGAAGGACAGCACATCTTAAAAATAGAACCTGTCATTCTTAACCTTCCATCCATAGATTATACCCTTTATTTGATCTAGACAAAATGTTTTCTCCTTTTCCTGAGTGAACCTTATATTTATCAATTTTAGATACCTTAGAGAGTCTTCCTTAATAGTAATGCAAGAGGACCCATCAGGTACAACTAACATTTACCCAGGTTTGTTCTCTGGAGAAATATAGTTCAGCTTCTATACGAAAGTGGCAGCTGGTGGTAGAAATGTGGGTCATTCCTGAGATCCAAGTGATCATCTTCTTAGAGCTAGAAAATGTTTATGTGTGGTGTCACTATTCAAGAATGCACAGTTTTTGTTATTCGTATTATCAAGTGCTTCTAAAGGGGGTTTTCTGGTGGCTTTTTTTGGTTGGTTGGTTTTGGTTGTTTGGGTTTTTCTCATCCAGATTTGCAGTGATTGAAACACCATTTGTAGCCAGAGATTCCTGGAAATGTCCCCAAGGATTTTGTGTATGGACACTTCTCTGGTGAAAACAAGCTAGAGTAGTCTCTGTGACCAAGGCATGGAACCAATCTGTTTGTTTCAAAGAACCTAAGTTTGTTCTTTCCACACCTTTGATACAGGTCAGTGATTCCATTAATGTCACCTGATAAGCAAACCATGGCCTTTATAAATTAATGATCACATGCCCTTGGAAACCTAGCCCTTGTTTTAATTTAAAACAGAAGTTCTTTAATTCTGGGAGGTTTTTTTCCCCCTATTTGGAAGCAGTCAACTGTGTGTTATCTTCTGCCATGGCAGTTCCTGAGTATGTCCTGGAAAAGATCGAAGTCCTGTGTTAATTCCTGCATATGATATCCTTATTAATTTTACTGTGATTTGTTAGATGGAAATATATGGTATTATTCCAAAAACAGATAAAAGCCAATATGCAAGGAATCAGAGCATTAGAATCTCTAACTTTTAGAATAGCAGTTCTGCTATTAAACTGTGAAACTGCCACTTCTTCCCTATCGTTCCCTGTGTTTTATCCCAGATGTTGATAGAATTGAAAGACACAGCTACCCAAGAGAATGTAAATACGAAGTTTTTACTATTTCCGCTTTATAGAGAAAGAAATGTATCAATAATAATTGTTGAAGGTGGCTTGATCCTTTCAGGAGAACTAGCAGCTTTTCTAACATCTCTCAAAGCAGCACACACACAGACATGCAGCCCCTGTGACTTTTCCCTGTACTTAAAAACATGTCAGCCTCATTAGGCTTATCTGTTCTTGAGGAAGGAACACTATAAAGCTGCTTTAAAGGGAAAACCTGAGTTATAATGTGTGAATTCATTTAGCAAATCTACAACCTCAAATCCTTAGTGATTATGGGGAATTAATTTTCATGAGGTCTGTCTTCTGCATAAAGAGACAGTTAAGACATCCAATAGGTTGGAGGGGGGAAAGTGAGGTTAATGTTTCTGACAGGAAAACCCAGGCACAGAGATTGTTTCATTCCTATCATGTAGAAATTCAGTCAGACTCTTAAATCTATTTCACACATACATGTGGTGTACAATGTGCTATCCCAAACCTGAAATTCAGATGGATTTGGATACAACTTATAAATAGATGGGTCAAATTCTGCTTTTTGATACAAACCATAAGACTGTTGAATTCAAAAGGAGTCAAGGGTATAATGGATGAGTGCAACATAACACTGAGGCATTCTGAGTGCCCTGAGCTATCTCTGAAGTGAGCTTACTCTAGGAGACTCACCATCTCCCTGTGGGATTCCTAGTCCATGTTACACATCAACAAAAAGAATTGTCAAGATAAGAACCAGCACTTTAGCTGAGAGATTGCCAAGGACACTGAAATCCAGTACATTCAGATGAATCTCAAGCTCTTCATGAGGTAGAGGTGCTATTTTAAATCTTCCCTGAAGTGGAAGCTTTTGAGTTTGAAACTATTTTTCTTTCAGTTAGTGAGGAGTCTAGGAATATATTTTTTGATTCTGACTTGGTACAAAATTTTGAGGATATTGGAAAGTCTCTGTAAAGCCCAACCTCTCTCTCTTTTCCCAGGGCCTGTGGCTATTTTTTGGTATTCCTCACCTAGACCTTAGGGCTGGTAAGAGATGTGGTAGTGTGACTTTTTACCATCTGTATCCTCTTCTGCTCAGCATGAATTTCCCCAAAAGATACAGCATTGTGCAGTTAGCATGAATCTGGTAGCTTTTTCTGGCTGTGACATTTAATATCCTGAACAATTCTAAATGTGTCTTCAACCTCATTCGTTTTGCTGATTGTTTGTGAAAAATGAGCATCGCAGGAGCTGAAGTTCCCAGCTTGAAGCAATAAGTAATGTTCTATTATATGTTTACAGGCTCATTAAAAAAAAAAATTAATTCCATGACTGCTCTGAGAATGGAACAAACCTGAGAATGAAATGGTGGAGTTGAGTCTCATGCTTTTCAGGGTAGCCCCATTTACTGAGCAGACTTTCCAATCCTTGATCATAGTTATACTTATTTATGCTTGACAATGTTTTATTAAATATTTGCAGGATATTCAAGTCAGACTCATGACAGAAATCTGCTCTGTAGGCAAGGAAAACAGCTGTAGTATGGAAGGCCAGCCCAGTAGCCTGGGTTGAACAGGCAGGGTAAAAAAGATGCACAACAAAGTGTGTACAACTAGCTCACAATTGCTGAACCTGACTGCAGATTTAAAAATGGTCAAGTGTCATACCAGAGTGTTAAGATGCAAAATATTCCTTCTTGCCAAGCAGCTGGGTCCTTTTTACAGCCATGCTACTCATCGTACCTAATCCTGTGATGTCCAGAGGCTTCCTAGATGTCACTGAAACTGAACTCTGCATACCTTGTGCTCTGGGGTCTTTACATAGATGCTTTCAGACTGTACAGGCAATTGAAAATAGAGCAATTTCCTGTGTAAGGCATTGATGAGACAATAGATCCCTTTATGAGGCTCTGTTTGACTACAGAAATGAGCAATTGTTCACATTATATTTAATAAATCCCTCGACACCCTGTTAAAAGGACCTATGTTTAGCTGAAGTCTTGGCATGAATGTACTTCCAGAGGTTTAATGACCTTTCACTTTTTGAGGTGTTCTTTATTTAAACTAATGAAAATGAGCTCCACTTAAAAGGCTTTTAAATGCTGATTAAAAATTAAATCAGCTGTTCATTATCCCCAGGTGGCCTTGTTCTAAGAGCAGTAATTCAGAGAGAGTCAAACAAGTAGTCTTTTTTTATGTAGCTAGATCTTGAGTTGGGAGAACTTTATTAGAGCTGTTTATGAATCATCACCAAGCTTTCAACTTACAATGAAAATGGGTTTGTAAACACAAAACTTCTCCCCTCCATTTCTGTCCCATTTGTTAGACATAAGGAAGAAAATCGGGCATATTTCTAAAGATCCCATGTGGCATGTCCAGCAGAAATGTAAATAGCTGCATTATTTTCAAACAAACCAAATATTGACCTAGTCAGTGCCATAACATTAGTAACAATAAAAACTGAAATATTAGCTATAGAATGTCTTACTTTACCTGTTTGCTAATTTTGCTCCAGGGTTGGAATAGTTTCAGAAACATTTACAACACAAATGAACAATGATAAAACCTCAGCGGATTAGCTTTCTTTGGTTGAGTTTTTTTGTTGTTTTTGTTGTTTAGTTTTTGGTTTTGGTGGGTTTGGGGTTTTTTTCCATTGCGGCTTCTGAGAGCACTGGTGTGGGATTTAAGTAGTTAAACATTACTTGAAACACTGGGAGAAAAAAATTTTCAAGTTTATAAAGGATAACTTATCTGAGAAGCAGGAACATTCGCTGCTTGAACCGTAAGATAGTTTTATGGAACTTTTCCTGTGCTTTTCAGTTACAAAATTTCACTTTAGATAAAGAACTTCCTGATCGTGGAATGCAAGCTTAGCTAGTAAGAGATATACTTGGACAGACCAAAATATTTGTGATCACTTTGAGAAAAGATAAGGCAGTGCATTTTTGAGAACATTTAGATATAATAAGAAAAGAAATACTGTTGTTCCATGCAAACCCCCGTTTTTCACCACAGATAACACTTTCCTGGTTGTTTTTTATAGTTCATATGACTCTTCGCTCATTCTTACTTGTAGCAAGATGAGTGCCCAGAGGTTGCTGGGTGAAATACGCTGCAGAGTATTAGGGGAGCTATGCAGCATTGTTACCTTGGTCCTGCTGCAGCAGGAAAGATGGAAAAAACAAGCCCTTGTGGGCTGAAGTGTTTGATATTTCCTTCCTTGAACAGACTACGGCCTCGAGTCCTGTGTCTGTCTACAGTTATCTGTTAGCTCCTGTTACAGTGGCTGCTCCGGGGACGCACCAGGAGCGCAGCCTTGTATTCGCACATTGCTTGAAAAGCCCGGCAGAGCTGAACAAAGCTGTGGATCCCAAAGAGCTGCCAGGAAAACTGGCTCAGTGCTAGTAGCCAGCTGGTCCTTCTCTGACCCCCACTCGTGAATGTTTTGTCTGGCAAAACTTGTAGGTGAGCAGGAAGCTCTTATTCCCAGGCTTAGGAACAGAGGCAGAAGAGACTGCACAGGGATGTTATGAAGACAGGGCTGCAGAGACATGAAGGTGTCCTACCAGCCTGGGGGGGTTGTGCAGTCACACTCACGCGCCTTTTACCTCGTGACTTTCTAATGGCTTCTGGAATTGGGCACATGACACCAGGGAATGCAGCGTGTGTGTCTGAGGTAATGAGCAAACATCCCTAAATAGGATGCCTGGATGGAGAAGTATTCAGACTTTGGTCAGTGAAATTTTAATGTCCCCTCCCACCCCCCAGGTTAAAAGAAGTTTATTTTTTTTCTGTCCTTATTGGAGAAAGAATAATAATTTAATTGCAGAGTAAGATTCTGCTTTAAATGTCAAATTCGTGGAATCCTTTCGACTCCAATGCTAATGCAGAGCAGATTGTAGTGCAGTAGTAAGTGCATGCCTAAAACAATGAAAACACGGATGTTTTGAAGAATGTCCTTGGCTGATAGCTGTATTTAATTATCCAAAGTAATTGGAAAAAAGTTATTTTCCAAGGCAATGAGATTTTTCCTAAAATCTCCTACTGTTCTACTGCTGAGGAATCTTCACTATGATTGTGGAGAAAATGTGTTTGTAGAAAGTATAGTGCTTTGAATGGAAAAAGGAAAAATTACACATATGGAAAAGGGTATTAAAAACTACATGGACAGGGTGACCCTAGCTGTCTGCTATATTGGTATATTAGTATTGCTTGCAGTGTTGTACATGCAGCAGAGCTGGGGTTCCATTCTTCTACCTGTCATGTACTATTATTTTTTAGCACAAGCGTAGGAGCCTATATGAAAAGCCATGCCTTTTGGGAAAAATACAGAGAAATGGCAGATATGCAAACACCAATAAAAAAAGAGCGTAGCATAGAGTTTCACCTTGAAATTCACTCCCTCCTTCCTGACTGTTTCTGGTTTCAGAAAACCATATAGGTTTTTAGTCTTTTTTTAGAAAATATTTATTTTGAGTGCCTGTAAGAAATTGTCACTTTCTGTGCAAAGAAATTATCACTTTCTTTTCTGCTTTATATTCTCTCTACCTCCCCTGCGAACAAAATGATTACTTTCCAGGTGAAGGCATATCTCTACAGAGAGGTCAGATCTGTATGAGCAGAGGAAAGAGATTTAACAGGCTCAAAAAGACTGGGAATGAGAATATATTACTGCAAAGATGTTTGCTTTGCACAGCACATTTCTAATCAGACATCAAGGGTATGATGTTCCTTTTCACCAGCAGCTTTGGTGCTTGTTCACAATTGGAGAGCACTGTGGTTCTTGTTGGTAGCAAAAGTTTATAAATTCTCCAGTGCAGATGGAGTTACCCCTCCAAAAAATATTTTTCTCCCCCCAGTTGTCATGACTTTTGTAATTACTTCCTGTGTGTGTTCTTAACTTTCCTGCATGAGAGCATTGCTAAATGAAAATCATTCCTGGCCCCTGGGCTAGATCCAAAGGTCTTGTGTTTTCAAGTGCTCATTGTTACCGTGTCCTGCTCTAATGTGCCTTGTTTACTTACAGGAATAAATCACTGGCTCATGTGAAGCATGTCAGCTCTCCAGATGATCTATCAGGGCAGTTAAGAGCTGCTCATATTTCAGTTCACTGTACTCTTAACATAAATAGAGCATTCTCAGTCTCATTTAGATGTCAGAAACCACCTAGTAAAAATAGAACAAAACTCTATTAGATTTATTCATCCTCCTCTACAGAGTAAATTAATGTAGTTGGAATGTGGGGCTGTCTTAAGGAAAATTTAAGCTGAGCTGGAGTGTTTACCTGGACAATTGCTCCAGAATAGGATGTATCAGGCCAGTTTCAGCAGCTCTGTTGACTCATAGCAATGTGTTTAGCGGCTGTGACTTTACTGCTTGAAAGTGAACGTCCCTTGTATATTTAGCCTAAAATGTGATGCCAGAACCTCCATAAACTTGGAATATTTTCTTGCTTCCTTCTGTTCTTTTGAGTGTATTCAGTGCTTATTTTGGAGTAGTTCTCAAATGGAAACTGTTTAGTTTAAAAGCACATTCTTGATTTATGGGTTATGTCTTCCTTTAAACAATGTCAACATTCTGCAACATGAAAAAATAATTACACTTGAAAAGCTGATGCAATAATTAGATCCTTGGAATAATTACCTAGTTACGGCATCTACAAGAAGACACAAGACTGAGATCTAATCCTAGTCAAGCTTTCTGTTTTTTACTCTTCATGCTGTTGAAATAAGCTTTACTGAACAAGAGGATTCTGAGATGTCTGAAGATATTTGCATGTGTCCCATGAAATAAATGAAGCTATCATTCAAATAAAATGTAGCCATCATTCCAATACCCTCAAAGAATATTCTTTTTCCAAGAGGTTTATTACTACTGCGTAAGGAATAGTGAACTGGGCATTGTTACTGGTACTGGGAAAAGTAATAAAGAATTATTGCCACTAGTTTTATAATAAAACCTTCAGGAGAATTAATTATTTTGGGCAGACCTTAAGTTTAACTTTATTTAGCTGCAAGGAAAATGCATGTCAGGAGATGACATCCCTATTTCACTTTTTAATTCATCTAAGAGTCAGAAATCTTTTGAGGAATGCCACAAACACAAGTGATATTCTAAAGTGATAGAATCAACATTTACAGCTCTGATTTTGCTGAAAGGTGTGTAAAACCTTACATATTGGAATTCTGTGTGCCTGAGTAAGCTTCAGCAGAAAAATTATTGTTTCCATTTTAAATTAATCTCAGATGATTGCCTTTGGATCAGTCTCTCTTACATGCCAAAATAAGAAAAATAGGTTAACTTTGCCAGAACAGCCTATTGTGCCAAACCAGTGACATTTGGTTTATTTTGCCATTCCCAGCATGGAGAATAAAGACCTTATTATTGAAGCTGCTGTTGGTGTTTAAAAAAAAATTACCCTGAGAGCACAGAGAGGATGTTGTGATGAAACTCCCCAAGTGAAGGTGTGAGCACTTATGCCTGGAAGAACTGAAAAATGGTATTTGAAATAGGTCAGGCTATTTATATAACTGCAGGCAAACACACCCTCAAGTTTTCCTTTGGGAAACTCTACAGAAAACTCTATCTTGTTGCTGTGGAATAAGTTCAGTCTCATGAAGTAACTATGAAGTCAAACTCAGGACAGTGAAAGCAGAGAGGGTGTGGAAGGAAGCTGCAAGCTTCATCCGGCAGGGCAGAGACAGGGATAAGATAGTGTTGACGGGACAGCTGGCAGCCCTTAGGGCACAGAGTCAGACTAGAACTTGTCTGAAATAACTTTGCCATAACACATACTATGGTCATCAAGTCTTCAGCACTGCTTTGTTCTTGCCTTCTGTCCTGGTTTGAGATACTCCTGTCTGGATGCAAAGAGGCTGGGAGAGGTGTTCTCCTTAGCTGAACATTTTGAAACCAAGCTGGAGTGCTCCTGCAAGCTCCAGTGAGCGGCTTGCTGTCTCCTTTGGCTTCTCCTATCTTATGTGTGATCAATCAGAATTGAGGAAAGCCTTAGAAAATAATTCTTTCTATCTATCTATCTATCTATCTATCTATCTATCTATCCCTGGTACTGCAGGAATGTTTCTCCAGTGCTCGGAAGGGAATGCCCAGCCTAGACCTTCCTTGAGCAGATTCCAGACATGTTAGAAAAACAGCTAATGGACAAGATGCAGTAAATATCCAGCACTCCAACAAATTCACTATTTGATTTCCGCTTACACTACAAAACCTTGTTTATACAAGCTCATGGACTTAATTCATTCAGAGACTGGCTTACTCACTGTCTTTGTGTTTGCTACTCAGTCAGTGTCAAAATAAATTTCCAATACTGCTGTAGCAGCATCTGTAAACTAACCTGCAAATGCAGAAGAATGAATCACTAAATAATATTCTTTCATCCATCAATCTAGTCACAGGGTCAGAAGATGAACAGTTGGTATCTTAGTGAGGGGCCCAGATCTTATTTTCCTGAGAAAATAATTCTTGTCACACATCAAATATAAGGACACAATGTATCTGTACAAATGCAATATGGGGTATTGTTATAAGGGAGTAGCAAAAAAAATCATTTGGACTTGAGTAATTAATCACTTGAAGACTAATTCATTTTGGTGCTCATTCAGAAGAAACCAAGCAAAGATATGGAGAGTGAGCTAGCCTTAAGGATTGCTCAGGGGTGTCTTAAACCTCATAAAGGGGGGTTGATTTACAGAAATGAAGCATTTTTTGAAGTTATTTTCCCTCCCTCTTTATCAACTTGGAAATGGGTTGGCAGCTCAGATACGATCAACAAGTCTTTTCACACTTGACTTTGTCCATAACACTTTAAGCCAATATCCCATTTCAGTTTTCTGCTACATAGTTTGCCATCATAAATTAGGTGCATATCTTTAGGATTAAATCCCTGAGCTCATCTCCTCTTTTGAGAACACTACAGCAATTGATGCTCTTCTCTGTTTTAGTCAGCTTGCACATTTAGGCCAAGAAAGCCAAAGGCATAAAGGAATGTGGATGTTTACTTGCCTAACCTTGCAATGGTCACTGGTAATCTGCAATTCAAGGCTTGCAACTGAGGTTTCTCCAACAGTTCAGAGGCAGGCAGAATTGATTTCACGACAGAAGAAGACAGATACTAATTAATCTTGCATTATTTCCTAATACTGTTTTGAGCAATCACCCTTGAATGTTCAAACCTTCTTGAGAGTATTCTTTAAGCATGAAAAACCCACAATATGAAAGAAAGAATTTAATGTTCTTAAAATCTCATGGAAATATATGAGCCCTGCAAATGTGGCATTTAAAAGTAATTTCTAAGTAGTGCTGAACCCACTTTGTGTTAAATGTTTTAGCTGAGATTTATTATGCTAAATTTATGACCTCTCAAACATGATGTAAAATTCTAGGCCTGTGTAATTAGAAAAGCAGAGTGTTAATGCTCACATATTTAAAAAAAACATCTGTACCTAAGTGTGGTAAAATAGCATTAGTGTAATATCTTGGCTGCAGTCTTTCAAGGCACTTAAATGTTCCCTGCACTCTCTCCCTAATAACAAAATGCAAACCTGTTGTTCAGCCAAAGGTTTGTCGAGATGTGGTTTCACAGTAATTTCTAACCCATCACAGGAAGTCAATGTAGTTTTACTAAATCTCCACTGAAAGTTCTTCATGTTGGTCCTTAGTTGCCTGGCCTTCTCTTAAGCCTGACGATTACTTGGGAATGTAGTTCCTTCTTCCCTCCCTTGGTGGCAGACATTCTGGCCTCAAATGTATTCACCCTGCCCGTCTACAATGAACAGAAATCCACGCTGGGGAACCCAGCTGGAAAGGGGAGCAAAGAGCCAGCAGAGCTCATTCTTGACTATGGAGATGATTCTGGATCCCTATGGCTAATGCTTCCCTATGGCTTCCATGCAAACGTGCTGATTTCTACCATCTGCCCTACTCACTCAAGCAGTTAGCACATTAGATGTTTATAGAATCATAAGAATTGTTTAGGTTGGAAAAGACTTTTGAGATCATTTGAGTCCTACCATTAACCCTGCACTACCAAGCCTACCACATGACCCAAAGTTCATGTCTTTTAAATGCCTCCAGTGATGATGACTCCACCACTTCCTGGGCAGCCCGTGCCACATCTTGACAATCCTTTCCATGAAGAAATTTTCCCTAATATTCAACCTGGTGCAACTTGAGGCTGCTTCTTTTTGTTCTATTGCTTTTACCTGGGAGAAGAGACTGACCACCACCTGGCTGCATCATCCTTTCAGGAGAGCAGTAAGGTCCCCCCAAGCCTCCTTTTCTCCAGGCTAAACACCCCCAGCTCCCTCAGTCACTCCCCACCACACTTGTGCTCCAGACCCTTCCCCAGCTTCATTGCCCTTCTCTGGACACACCCCAGCCTCTCAGTGTCTTTCTTGTAGTGAGGGGCCCAGAACTAAACACAGGATTTGAGGTGCCTCACCAGTGCTGAGTACAGGGGGGCAATCAGTGCCCTGGTCCTGCTGGCCACACTGTCTCTGATACAAGCCAGGATGCCATTGGCCTTCTTGGCCACCTGGGCACACGCTGGCTCATGTTGAGCCACTGTCAACCAGCACAACCAGGTCCTTTTCTGTTGGGACACTTTTCAGCCACTCTTCCCCCAGCCTGTAGCATAGGGGTAGTTGTGGCCCAAGAGCAGGACCTGGCCTTGGCCCATTGATCCGGCCTGCAGAAGATCTCTCTCCAATACCTTCCTGCAGTCCAGCAGATCAACACTCTCACCCAAGCTGGTGTCATCTGCAAACTCACTGAGGGTGTACTTCACCAGGTCAGTCAAGCATGACCTGCCTTTCCTAAACCCATGCTGGCTGGGCCTGATTCCCTGGATGTCCTGTACATGCCATGTGGTACTCCTAGAGATGATCATATCCTACTCCAGCACTGAGGTCAGACTGACAGGCCTGTAGTTCCCCATATCCTCCTTCTGGTTGTTCTTGTAGATGGGCATCACACTTGCAAGCTTCCACTCAATTGTGATCACCTTAGTTAACCACAACTGCTGATAAATGATGGAAAGTGACTCAGTGAGCATTTTTACCAGCTGTCTCCGTACCCTCGGGTGGATCCTATCCAGCCCCCTAATGTTTTGTGTGTCTAGGTGGTGTAGCAGTTCACTGACCATTCCCCCTTGGATTATGGGGGCTTCATTCTGCTCCCCCTCCCTCTCTTCCAGCTCAGGGGGCTGGGTACCTGGAGAACAACTGCTCTTACTATTACAGACTGAGGCAAAGATGGCTTTGAGTACCTCAGCCTTTTCCTCATCCTTTGCCAATGTTTCCCCCCACATCCAATAAAGGAGGGAGATTCTCAGCCCTCCTTTTGTTGCTACTGTGTTCATAGAAATATTTTTTGCTTTTTTACAGCAGTAGTCAGGTTAAGTTCTAGTTGGGCTTCATCCCTTCTAATTTTCACCCTGCATAACCTCACAACATCCTTGCAGTCCTCCTGAGAGGCCTACTCCTTCTTCCAAAGGTAAACTCTTTTTTTTGTTTTTCTTCTGAGTTCCAGCCAAAAAATCTCTGTTCAGCAAAGCCAGTCTTGTCCCTGCCAGCTCATCTTTGGGCACACAGGCATGGCCTGCTTCCACGCCTTGGGGATCTCCTTCTTGAAGCACATCCAGCCTTCCTGGATTCCTCACCCCCTCAGGACTGGCTCCCAAGGGATTCTCAAGGGAACCAGTCTCCTAATCTGGTCAAAATCTGCCCTTTGGAAGGTGGCAGTTCTGCTGACCCCCCTTCTCACTTCTCCAAGAAACAAGAACTATCGTTTTGGGATCACTGTGCCCAAGACAGCCTCTGACCATCAGGTCACCCCCCAGTCCTACTCTGTTACAAACACAGGTCCAGCAGGAGCCTTCCCTAGCTGGCTCCCTCACCTGCTGGGGCAGGAAGTTCTCTTCCACACACTCCAGGAACCTCCTAAACTGTTCCCTCTCTGCTGTGTTGTACTTCCAGCAGACATTTGGTAAATTGAAGCCCTCCAGAAGAAGAAGCACCATGGATTGTGAGACTTCTCCCAGCTGCTCAGAGAATGTTTCATCTGGCTCTTCCTCCTGGTTGGGTGGTCTGTAACAGACTCCCACCATGGTATCTGCCTTGTTGGCCTTTCCTGATTCTTAACCATAAACTCTCAACCCTGTCATCACCACCATTGAACTTTCAACAAGTGACATCCTTCCTGACATACAAGGATACGCCCTACTTATCCATTCTTAAGAGTTATCCTCTATTCTCTCAAATTAATTATTTAAGTTACTGCTTGATGTGAAAGTGTAGACTATTACTGTATTGGCAGTGTTAATATTTAATGACCTAAAACATAGGGAGGAAGAAGGAAATCAATATTTGTGCAGTGTTTTCCATCTCTTTAGAGAGCTACAAAATTTTTGCTCTCTTCTGTGTATCCATGGATGGTACTAATGTTAATTGGAGCGAGTATATTTGTTGGGAACTGAAACTGGGCTTTCAGACTCATAGTTATTTCATTCTAGCTGTTCTTACTGGTAGCGGGAAGCCAGAGGCTGCCTGACTTCAGTAACACAAGCATGTTAAAAATGTCAAAAATCCTCCTTCTCTGAAAAGGAGAAGTCTTTCTCTCAAGAAAATTCCTGGTCTTGAGAAACTCTCAAGTCTTTCAGTATTAAAAATGAGGGATCCATTTCTAGTATACACGTCTTTCAGGGAAATCAGTTTATAAACGTACAGAAAGAAAAGGCTGGAAATCCAATAACATATGGGGAAAACTCTGAGGCTTAAATCAAGTGTTTATTTTCAGCAACTCAGTAATCATTGATCTATCTTGAGACCGGTCTACATAGACAAGGTGTTCACTTTTTCAGACACGCAGTTTTCCAGTAAGGTAGCTGTGGTACAAGAATTCTCTCTTTCTGTTCTTATGAACTCAAAGTGTGTAGCAAGATGGATATGGATGAACTTTGTGTTTCCTTTAGTGCTGGAGAACTTTGGAGTTAATTTGGAATGAAATTCTGTGAATGTACTGCATTCTAGCAAATAGAATTGGAAACGGATGTTACCATTTGACAAAGCAAAAATTCAACAAACTCTTATATTTGCAGCATGGTTTTGGATGTCTTTGGGCTAGGAACCATCTCCAAAGAAAAAAGAAAGTTATTTTTCAGCTTGTATTACTTGTAAACGATGAGCATAAACCTCAGAACAACTGGGAAAGGAGACCATCATTTATCTACTATTCCTTGTGGATTAGCTGTCTGCGTAAGAAAAAGGTTGTGTACACCTTTCTGCCACGGTGCTACAAATATCCGCGAGACTGAAACTGATGACAAGACTGAGCAAAGCCTACTTTTTAAAAGGGACCTATATAAAGATGCTCATAATCTTAAGGAACTGTCAAAGAGGCAGCAGGCTCAAAGGTTTCCAAATTTATTCAAAGTCCTGCAAAGCTGAAACTGTGAAGTCAGCCGTTCTGTTAATCTGGTTTGGATCTGTCTTTTCTGCAATCCACAGTTGGATGACTTAGATCTCACTGCCTATTTAGCATCTAGAAATTTAGCCAAACACTTCTGGGGATAGACATTATCTGGGTTCTGCTTTGCTGCACTCTGGGTTTGGGGAATTCTGAATGAGCAGTGGCTTAACCAGGTCATTTATGGGAAGTCAGCCAGGACCTATGGAAGAACTGTCCAAGTACTTCTACTGGCCAGATTTATAGACAGCAGCTAGAGTGTGCGTGCTGATTTTGGTTTGGTTTATGATGGGTCTTTGGAGTGGCAAAGAATTAGTTCATTGTACAACAGTGGTAGATTTATGTCTGTATCAATTACATTCGGAATGGCACTAATGCATCTTCTAAAATTTGAGGTTTAATATTCCTAATAATTAAAATCAGAAGGTGAATACTGCAAACAAAAAATTGATTAAGGTCAGTATTAGCCAGACTTATGCTTCAGAGAAGCAACAGAACTTTTCCTCTGGTCAGAGCTGGTAAATTATTCTGAGTACTGCTGTGGTAGAGTTAGGTTGCTACAGTGGAGATACGGAGCTGGATTATTCTTTTCCTTCTCTGTAGAAAAGCTAATTTGCCAAAAAGTTCGATTTTGGGTTCATTAAATCTGGGGAATACTGGTAATTCTCACTGAATGGTTCTGTCTTTTCTTCTCAAAGCTGGAGTGAAAAATCAGGTATCAAAGCAAAATATTTTAGCAGTCAGAAAAAAAAAAATTTTGCTTCCAAAAGTTTTTCACTTCTCTGTGTGGCTTGTCAAGGATCTGTGTTCACCAGCCTACCAGACTTTCTCTGTGGAGCAAGTACCCTTATTCCTCTGTGGAATGGCTTCTCATGCATTGCTTTGTAGCTCTCTGGTAACCTTTAGAACAACTGCTTTGCATCAGCCTCCTCTCAGAGACATTGTCAGCATTTCCCAACTACATCGTTGCCTGCTCAGGAATCACTTGCAGTTGCAAATGATTAGACCTGTGACATGGGTGTAACATCTTGCCTGATGCTTCAGAGAATTCTGAATAGCAGCATATGGGAAACGACTTCTTTTCATTACTCTGAGTCTTGATTAAATTCCAAAGGAACTTTTCACAGTCTCTTAAAATACATCTGGTTTCTTAACTTTTGGGTGTTGACTTTGCTTCTGAGTATCATGGAATGATTAAAAAATTACCTCCTGGGATTTTCAGTGTGTGATGAGACTGAACTGAATAGTTTGGCTTCACACCTAAGAAATATTTCTACTTAAAGAATTGTCTTTACAGAGGACACAGCTTCCACATCAGATTTCCCCTAGCCCCCAGAAAACCCACAATCTCCTTCACTCTTTGTGACCTACATGTGAAGTTCTTCAGTGACTGTCCTGCTGAACTGATTCAAGATGGGGAAATGACAACACATGAATTGCTAATCCTTAATCTTTCATCAGGAAACAGCTGGAGGAAGGAACTTGAGTACAGTGTGTATTAATGGAATTGAAGTTAGGCTGAAGGGATCTTCTGAGACATGAAACCCAGTTTTCTTTAGAGTAATCTTAATTGGTACAGAGGGCCCTTTGTTCTGTTGCCTCTGGGACAATGAGGGAAGACAAGTGTATCACAAATTCTTAGTAAAAAGATTTCTCTAGGCAGCACATATGAAAATAAGGAATAGAAATATGTGTTTGGTGCTGGAGGTCATTGGCCCACTGGCACCAAGCAAGTCATCTGAACACTGAACAAGCAGCAAACACTGAGGTGCAGAAGTACCTGAGCTCTTTTTAACCTGCAAGTAAGTATTCCTTTCACACAGAGACTGGCTCTTTAAGGGGGAAGCAGGGCCATAAGGATCAAATATTTTTTCTTTTTTTGAGCTTGGATGTTTTTCCTTATCTCTGCCAAACCCACTGCTTTGGTTCCTTTGCTTGCAGGTTCTGCTCAGCGCTCCCAGTGCGTTCAAGGAACCTTGAGAGGTTAGGCTGAGAGAGGATCCTTGGAGTCCCAGCTTGGCTTACTCAAGGTACTATGCAGCATTAAAGGAACCCCTCTCAGAGCTATGCCCCGATTCTGGGAGTGAATGAGTTCAGCTGGAATTAATTGATCTTCACCTGCGTGGAACTAGCTGCAGAACTGCATGTTCATGTGAAGATTTTCCGCTTAGAGACAACAATTGTGCCGGTTTCTCACACAGAGAAAAGGGGAAGGGAAGATCTCTAACATATGCTCTACAGGTAGCATATATTTTATATATTGGGTTTCGGATGATAGATGCATTCTTTTGTGTGTGTTGGCAGGATTTTCTTTTAGACATGTGATGTGTGGTATCTCAAATATTACATGACTGGATGCAAAAATACTGTGGACTGACAACTAGAATCACAAACTTGTTATATATGCTCTCCCAATTATATTAATTACATATATGTAGGCAGCACATATATGTATGTATACATACATATATGCATGGATATATGTATGGGGGACCCTTGTTCAAATGTATTTTCATGCAGTTTCACAGGAGGTTTTTTTGTCCTCTAGAAACTACACAACCTTATGCAAAATACAGTTGCTCTGTGGTTTTGTCAGCCCTGTTAATGACGTTAGGATACATTACTAGCTCAGTGTTGCTCCCCATGCCCAGATTTGATAGAACTGAAGACGATGTAGTTGATAATGGGAAGAGTAACATTAGTCCCTGATTATTTTATCATCACTTTAATAGCATGTGGAGCCATTACGCCAGACAGCTGATACAATTTCGAGTGAGGTTTAAAGAGCAGTAAAATATTGATCATTCACTTTTATTCTGATGTGAAGAACTATTACTGTCACGTAAATGCAGTGTCCAAACCAGGGCGGCGTCCCGTGCTGCACTCCTGCTGCCCGCCCTTACAGGTAGGGCTGCGGCTCCGTACAGGGTGGTTACAGTTCCCAGTGCCATCTAGTGGTGTTCTTCCTGAAAATAACTGCAGGAGAGACATGAAAAGACTGTAATTTCCCTGTATAATTTCCCACTAGCCTAGTGAATTCTTCCTATGGGAAATGGTTAACAAACTGTAATAGGTATTGGTCTAAGCTCAGGAACAACCTCAAAAAGCCTTTCTTTTTAAATCCATGAATGCTCCTCTACCCTTGCATGGGCCCTGGGATTAGGGAACAGCTGAAGGAATGAGAAACTGGAGGGATCAGAAACACCTCATCTCATTTTCTGCACAGGGCTATGATGTCTCCATACACTGCCCTTCTTTCCTCATCTCATTCTTTGTTAGGGGTTAGAAGGAAGGCTAGCAGAAAATAAAAGCCAGGTGTTGCCTATTTTCCTTTACTGGAAAATTTCAGTGCATTTATTTTACCTGATGTAGCAAACAGCAAGAAAAGCTCTAATCTTCTCCTCCTGTTCTTACCCCTCCCTCACACCCATTCTGCCAAGGCCTCTTTTAAAAGCTCCCTTTTATATCTCACAGGCATATGTTTCAATTTTCACTTGCTGGGTGTGATATTTGGTAACATACGGATGAGTCATATTAATAACTTACTGAATCAAAACATAAACTGCCCTCAATCATTGTGAGATGTGCTCTAGCCTTTGTTTTTGTGGTAGCACCTGTCCAGTCTTAATCTCATGGTGCTGTTTACTGCACCCAGGCTTTTCTCAAATGCGTTAGACCTAGAAACCTCATCAGTTCTAGCTCTAGCAGAAATAGCTCTCTACACTGATTTCCTGACGTGAATTTTCATTTTAGGCCAAGAAAGGGCTATGAAAATCCTTTAGCACAAACCATCTGATGAGTCTCTTTTTAGAGCAACAAGCAATGAAAACTGTGGAACTCATTTAAGTAACATTTTTACTTTTAAAATAAAATATTGGCAAAATATAATCAAAATGTTAAGAAAACAAACCCTGAGACTGTGTCAACATAGCCACATCTGCTATAAGCAATATGGGAGTATTTATTTGCTATAAATTGTTATCATTTTCTGTGCAATAGAACACCACAAAATCTGCCGTGAGATGAGACTGGAGTCATCTTACTCCGTATGACCAAGTCAGAAGTCCTATCCTACAGGAAAGTCTATAACTTTCCCTACATAAAATTTCTCCTGTTAGAATATAGTGATCACAGATCTCACTGAAAATGAGATTTGTAAGGCTCCCCTCATTGTTTCATGGCCAAAATGGCACAGAACTGCTTCTCCAGTAGGAAAAAAAAAATAGACTCAATTAAGAATTCCTGTAGGTATAGTAAAAGAGTTCATTTTCCACAGAAACACTACACTTTTGTTGGATTATGAATTCCCTCACTGTCCAGGCAAATATCCTTGGTCCATATCCCCACTGTGGTTGCCTCCTTCTTATGGGGCCAGATGGTTCTCACGAGAAGCTGCACTGGAAACCCTGCAGCACTTGTCCTGCCAATGCTGAGAGAAAAGCAGGAGCCAGGTGGTTTGGGTATTAACGCTTACAGGTGTATTGCACGTGATTTTCTACCAACAAGCAAATACTAAATCATCATTAGGACACACCAAGGTTCATAAGAGGATATATGAGCTGTTTGAGAACATAGAGGGGGCAAACAGCTCTCTTGGGAATATCTTCCTAAACCTGAAAGTCAGCCTGGAGTGAGATTCACAGCTGGCAATTCAAAAAGGCCCAAGAGAGATCAAACATGGCATTGTTTAGATGAAGGAAGCTGCTTTCCTGAGAGGAACAGGATGACATTTCTGTTGGGTAGGAAAGAGGGAGTGTGAATTATTGCTGTCCTGATTTTTTGCAGGGTGAATTTGCCATGTTGATGATGACTTGTACAAAATCATCCTGCTGGCAAGAGGCAGAGCCAGTATCGTTCTATACAGGTAATTTTACAGTTGTTTACCAGCTGTGCCTAGCCAAACATGTAAGAGACGGTTCTAACAAGGATTAATATTCCTTTGCTTCTGTTTCCCTTTTTCAATATTTTATTTGAAATGACCTTTTTCTTTCTTTTGGCTGTTCTAAAGCTTTGTTGACTGTGGGAGATGGTCACTGTAGTATCTTGTTGAAACATTCCTGGGAATATATTTTAGGGAAAAAAAATCTTATTAATTTCTACTGTACTGAAGTTTCTTTGTATTTTGTACTACCAGAGCCAGTTCTTGTTTTAATAATAATACTGCTACAGTTCAGGACATAGAGTCAATGGAGTTTAGTCTAGATTTCCATTTTTAGAATTTTCTGTAAAGCTTTCATTTACACAAAGGGAAGAGGAGCGATTTCTCACTGGGCAGTAAAGCCATTTCAGCTTAGAATGGGGTAGTCCCAGCCTTAGTCTGTGAACTGCAGTCTTCCCTGATGAGCAATGTACTGCCTTCCTTTTGTGTAGAAGTGCACTCAGCCCTGACATTTGGATACATTTCTGTTCTCTTTCAGTATAGTAGACATCTAAACTTGATGCTGATTTAACAGTACTAGACAGATGAGTCCCATCTTTATTTTACGAAAGAGTCACTACAGACATTTATATTTCTTTTAAAAAAGTCTGGTTTAATGATAAAAACCCCACAACATTCCTTTTCTTCCTCTCTCTTTTGAGCTGGTTTTTTCATGACAAAGTATTGAGTGTAGGAATGCCAACCTCAGACAACTGGTGTGGTAGAATAAAAGTCCAAGAAATCAGTTCCCCTATGTACCCACTCTGTAGGTAGTGAGAAGGCACAGCCAGTACATTTGGAAAATGCTTTTCTCCCCGAGACAGCCTCCAATACAACAAGGTTGTGATTGCCATCAAGGGAACTGAAGGAATGCTGTGTACCATCTATCAGAGAATCAAATGAGATGTCATTCTGAAAGGTGAAAGATGAAGTAGGTCTGGAAACCAAAGGATCATCCACGAGAACCACAGAACCAGTTTCTGAAAGAATTGCTGCTGTGGTCCTGCTGTGAACCAAAGCTCCAGCTGGAAGGTAGCTAGTCCAGGGTTAAAACTCATTATATATCATCATTCTTGAATGCTGCCAAGCAGCATTGCCCCATGTAGGAGTGTTAATCCAGCCCACAAAACGGCATATCAACTGCAAAGGAATAACCAAACTCAATCTAGGAGATGCAGTCCTGCCATAATGAGAGTCTAATGCTGAGGTCATCCCAGAGTGACTGTAGCAGGTACTGGCGGGATCTGAACCCCTTAGTGACAAGTAAGTTTCAAGTAATCATTTCAATTGGCTAAGTTCTGCCAGATTCACTCCAGAAATTTCTCTTCAGAAGGCTCAATTGTAAAAGCTAAATGCAGTGCCTGAAAGCAAAGTTTCCAAATGCCTTTTAAAATTATTTTTATCTAGCACATACTAGTTCATGAAGAAAGAAATTATGTGCTTTCCCTGGGCTCTCTTGATGTAGAATTTTATTCGGTAATAAAGATTGTGGTTATCAGTGCCAGTTGCTGAGGATGCTCATTAGATATTATCAGCTTCAAATATGAGAAACAACCTTTGCTCCTACTTATTTTTGTGGGAAAAATGACAGCACACAATGATTGCTAGGCATCAGCATGTTTTTCTGACTATTTGGTCATGCAGCACTCCTTAAAGAGATGTTTTTGCTTAAAGGAGAATTCAAGTGTTCGTATCTAAGTATGACCTATGGCACAGCAGAAAATAAACAAGAATTCAAAAAAAGAGGTAGGACTTTCTGATTTGTGTTATCCCTGAAAACTGTATGGATAATTAAGGCTTTTTCAGGAATTGTACATGGAGGTTGGTTTAGATACAAAGAAAATATTTTAAAATTACAACTTTTTTAGTAATATAAGAGATTAACTGTCTAGGAGTTGAGAGGAAGATTCTATCAACAGTAAATGCAGGTATTGAGTGATGTAATACCGCCAAACTATGTCTGTGTTTAAACCACTCTTGATTTACACTTTCTAAGAGTTTGTGTCTTCTGAATTTTATGCTGCTAGTTTGAAAAGAAGAAGGAAAAGATAGTAAAAACTAGAACAACCTTTACTGTTCTTTTTTAATGTGGTAAGGAAACTAGTAGATGAATGTTAGACATAGTGATTTTGCATTTAGAGGATGACTGGATGCAGTTTCAAATCAACATTTGCAGTTAAAGTTGATTTGTTGTCAGTTTGTTTAATCTGTACCATATAAAACAGCAGTAACAATCAACAGGGTGTGGTTTAGGACAGATAAGTGTATTTCCCAAGGGCCTTGGAAAATACTGCCAAAGTCTGCAATTCACTACACATCTTAGAGCCTATAACTGTGCTAAGGCAATGAAGCCTTCAGTTATTCGGGAGATCCGATACTTAATTTTGTGCATTTGGTTTTTGGAATGTCAATTTTTTGTGGATAATTAGTAAACTAACTCCTGTCATTTCTAAATTCCAGTTATTTGTTCCATTCACTTTAGGCTATTTGCTTGAGAACCACATTTTATGTAGCTATTGAGCTGTGTAGGGAGTTAAGTTGATGGCAACTTTCCTGAAAGAACTTCTCAAATCCTGTGGTAACACTGGCGATTGCCCTAAATGGCATTTGGCTCCTTTGGCAAATCTCTCTTCTTTTGCAGATAGAACGTGAGATGATGGAGAGAAATCGGATGAATCTGTGTAATGTACACCAGAAATATTACTACCTGGAGAGCATGGGGCTTCCCTTAACCCTCAGAGTAAAGACATTGCTTCAGTTCCCCCCAGGTCCCCGCTCTTCACCTGAGCCTCCTGCTATAATGTTACCACAGCATTTTTATGGTCCATTCCCTCCTCCAAGGAGAGATGAATGGGAATCGATAGCAAGCCCTTTCTTATTTAAATAGATCTCATCAGACAGCATAAATTTACTCATGGATTAATGTTTCATGGAAACTATTTGGGTTTCAGGAAACTTAGAGCAAAATGCCAGGTTTCTGGACAAAAAGCTGCATACCAGTTGTTTTGCTGTGCTACTGGAAACCTTCTGGTGATCTGGTATCATTGCTCCAAAGAGCCTTGCAACCAGGGTTCCTGATATTCCTGTTTTCATGCTGAATATTCTGAGAGGACGCTGAGGACTTCTAGGTCGTTCTTACCACAGCACGGGAAAAGAGCTATAAAGTTCCCTCTGTCCCGAGTTGTTCCTAGTATAGTGCAGCATAAGGAACCTCTGAAGATAGACAAACACATCCTCTTTATCCCCCACATTAAAACCCCCCTCTCAGAATTAGTGATTTTCCACTTTAAAAAGTTACTTTTCAGATTGTTTTGTATCCACACGAATCTTTAAAATGTTAAACTTCCGTGCTTAACTGGAATTTAGATTTGTGAGAGTTTTAAGCTCTAGCGGTTTCTTGAGAAATAGCACATTCTCAGTACTGAGACATGATAATGTCTGCTTTTCATAAATGGTTATCTGACCAGAACCTCCCACTCCTTAATGCTTATTTATAAGGACCCACACTAAACAACAGTGATCTTTTCAGCTTCCATGAAACAAGATGTCTTTTTACAGCTAGGAAACTGAGGGCCAAGAGAAAAGTCATTTGCAATGTTGTGCAAAGCTCAGTGGAGAGCTTGGCAAGAAAGAACTTGATCTGATCTGACTCACAATGCCTTTCACTTGCTCTTCCATGCACACTCCAAAGAAGAAAGACTACTCCTTCTCTCTAAGGAATAATGCTAGTAAAAGTTGGAAACAAAGCAGTCTATCCTCTACGCTGTTCTTTCTTCCAAAGCTGATGTCTGGAGCCTTTTAGTGGCTCCATATTGCCATCATTTAAGTGCTGGGCACATGGAAAACCTCTCACTGTTCTAAGGGGGAAGGAATGGGAGGAAGTTGCAACCCTAATCTCCCTAATAGAATGGAGGAACTCTGCCTTTGGCCAAGATCTTTCTATGCTCTTTCCCGTTCACAATTATATTTTTCTGGGAAATTTGCTTTTGAGTGCAACTGGAAGCATTTTTTGCCTTTTGGTTCCTTTTCAAGGAGTGAGTCTCTGTGCACAGCCAGGCCCTAAGTCCTCAGCGTCTAATGAGCCTGTCCTAAGCTAATGCTTTGTGCCCTCCTGCATCCAGCTCTCCAGCACTGAGATGCAGTCAGGTAAAGAAAGGTGAGAGTATAATTCTGTAACACAAGCAGAGCACTTAAATACAGGGCTCTTTTGTCTTTTATTGTATTGGTAAAAATGTTCAAGTGAAGGTATGATAAAAAAGAAGAGTGGCTCTATTAAAAGAGAAAAAATAAGTTTGTAAAGTGTTCCAAAATCTCCCTAAGATTCATCAAATGACCCGAAGGCAGACGATTAAAATAAATGTGGCAGTAGCTGAAATTCAGAGGTACTTATAAGATACAGAGAGAAAAGTACTTCTGTGCATTAAAAGAATAAAATACTCATTTACTTTGCTGGAAAATGTGCTGTAGTTTGGTGTTCAGATAGTACCTGATCAGGACCAGCTGTTGGGTGATGCAGTGACTTGAGCAAGGAGTAACACATGAGCTGGCCTGTGTAGAGATTCTGTGGCAGTAAGACACCTCTGAGTCTTCTTCTTTGGCTGATCATGAATGGGGGCGGGATAAGAATTTTTCTTCTGAGTTAAGTTAGAGCAATGACTAAAAGCCTTTCCTTCATCATCCACTACTGTCTATATCAGGCAGCAAGGAGCTGGGATTCTCTCCATCCTTCTCCACATGGGGTGGTGAAGCTGTTGGAAGAACTGGCTTTCTTTTCCTGTGTGTTGATTTCCATCCTTTGAGGGGCAGAACTCACAGGACTTACTGTTCTGGGTGTTGCTGTCAAACACGCTGTGAGTTGTGATAGAAGCAATGCAACTGCTCTTGCTGATGTGCAGCTGTTGGTACCTACAAGGGAGCCCATGTCAGAGGTTCCCCTCAGTGCATGCACTAATAGGATCTCCTTCTTTCAGCTTGCTGTTTGTTTTATGGAACTGGTAGGAATTTTTCTTTTCAGTTGCTGTTGCTGTGCCAGGTTTAATTAACATTGGCTAGTGGGTGTCCAAGCTATTAGGGCGAGAAAATGGTGGCAGCAAGGGATGCAAACATTTGCATAGCATGATCACACAAGGCTTGTTTTTTTGTGTGTTCTTTTTCCTTTTTCTACAGCCAAAATATTTCTGAATTTGGCATGAATTTCTGGAGAGTTGGCCTGAAACTTCCATTTCTTTGTCAAATCGACTGTTAAAAGATTTTCTTGAAGTTCTATCCAGTAGCCTTGGTTACTCCTCAGTGTAGGCTGGTAAACAGTTTGGTGAAGAGTGGGTCTTGTTTTTATTCCACCACTCAGACACACAGGTCATTTTATAGTGTAATTCAAAGAGTCCTTAAAATGTCAGGATGGAGGAAACAGTGCCAAGGCAGCAGGTATCTTAAAAGAAGACTCAGTGACAGCTTCTGGTGCCTCCTGCAATTTATTTTTTATATTATTATTAATATTTTGTTTGATCTGAAGAGGCATACTATAGGGTAGGATGGCAAGGAAATAGCACAAAGAATTTGTTGAACCAAAAATCTGCATCAGGATCACAAATGTATAGTGAAAACAAACACTCCTTTGTTCTTACTTAGAATATGTGAACTTAATGATATTAAAGAGAATAAATATGGATCCAACAAACAGAAATAGTACCTTTATTCAGTGTCTGGTAAATCTGTTAAATTCATTGTCAAGGAAGGTTACCAAGACTAATATTGCAGCAGGATACTTTAAAGGTGCTGAATGATTTTATGACCAATAATATTTCTAACTCCTTAAGCTATGTGAAATCTCCTGCTTCAAATTGTACTTTGATAGCAAACCACTTTTCACTGCTCTTTTCTTCCTTTACATCAGTGGCTCGACTTTGGCTTCAAGGTGCTTTCTGCAGTAAAGAACTAACTAGAGACAGGATTTTCAGGATGAAAATCTTACTGAAAGCTTGGTAGTTCCACAGTTCCTGTGCATTTTACATGCACAAAAATTTAGCCAGACTGTGAATTCCATTATAGCAACAGAGAGATAAGAAGCTTTTAAAATTCAGACGTTTTAACGTTGTTAGTTTGAGCTTCAGTGTTGTATCAAACTCTGTAAAGGGTTGGTCCAAGCAAGCTTCTCACTTGTAAAATACACACAGTCTTCTTCTGGACTACAATGGCAGTTTCATGTTGCCCTGAGAATTTCAGCCCTCCAAAATACAATTTTCAGCATTGTTTGATATGAAATAAAAAAGGAAGTTTTTGTAGTGCTTCTCAAACAACCACTTCCAGATAAAATGAGGGCTTCTCGTTTTCTTCAACTTCTAAAAATTTTAAGTCCATCTGAAGACTTTCTCCTCAGTCAACCTTAAGTAACTTCTTCTCAGGCAGTGCACCAGACTTCTAAATTCTTCATGTCTTTCTAAATAGTCTTTTAAATGCATATTTGCTATTGTAATATTTTCATGTTCTCATGTCCAACCATGAAGGCACGCGGTTGTATTTCCTGTAGTAGAAATTCTGAAAAATTGCATTCTAAGATTGTATTTTGTATTAGGAATTTGAATTTTCTTTTTTGAAGGGGGCAGTTACTATGGGGGGAACAGCATATAACTCTGTTCTGTACAATTAGGTCACTTCACAACTGTGACTTGCACTTGCCTCTTCCTCTCCTTTCTCCATAAAACAATCTACAACAGAGGCAAAAGTAAAATTAGATGAATCTCAGAAGATGCAGAGATCTTTAAAGGTGTCTTAGGATGGGGTAAAGGGAAGGTCCTGTCACTGTGTTACCTGTTGTCACAGGCATGGGAGTCCCAGGACAGGATTCGTGGCAAATGAAGGTGAGGAAGATACCTGTAAAGGAGAGTAAAACTTCTGACAGTAGAATAGCTCGATAGCTGTACTACACCCATTGTAGTCATATATAATTGTGACTTTCAAAGAAGGGTTCCTATGCCTACATCTGTCTTTCACCTTTCTTTGTTGTCCAGAGTGCTTGAAGAGAAGTAATTTGGCTGTTGTTTTGTGTGGCTTACTGATTATACCCTTCAAGACCCCATTTGTAAAAGATTTGCCATTGGTGTGCAATACTGTTACATCAGATATGTCCAGAAAAGGCTGCAATCTACTGCAGTCACCAGAGATGTAAAATTACCTGTGATTTTCAATAAGTAATGTCAATTTTTGGGGGTTTGTAAGATCTTATTTTTCATTAAATTCCTGTAATTTTTATATTTTTTAGTACTTGTGTCTCTAGGATGTTTCAAGTGCCAGTTGCAGGCTTTGGACAGACATCTATAACTACAGGAATTGGTTTGTTGCAATCAATTACTCTCTGGTTTAAAAGCGCAGACAACTGGGGACAAAACAACATATGACTTTGTCATGGTTGGTTTTCAACACAAATAGGAACAGCAACTGACTTTGGAGTAATTCATAATACTAAGAAATATTTGTCCTCTGCTGGTTCATTTTAAGAGATTGGATTGGTTTGTGGCCGTGGTGTTCACTGAGAAAGGGTAACTTTGCAACAGGTTGGGCTCATGATGAGCTCAGCTGCACTGGCTTACCTGAGGTGGATGAAGTATAGTGCTGAGGTATCTAATTTTCCGTAAGGTAGGCTAAGAATTTCTTAGATGGAGGGCAGAATTTCACTTTGTTACCATTTCATAGGAAATTCACTCAGCATTGCTTTTTCCAGGAATAATTTAAATCAAATGTCCAGGATTTTTATTGTGCTTGTACAAACTCAGTATGAAATTAAGTAAAAAAACCCCACAATGGTGTACAGCAATACATAGGACTTTGCAATTTATCACTGTTCTGACCTAATGATCTGGACTCTTCAGTGGTGGGAACACCCATAAAACCTGATGGTCTGTTGATCTAATTTATCTGATCCCATCTCTTTCCCACCCTGCCTGGCAAGGAGCAGTTCCATGTCATGTAGTGCACACGTGAGCTGACGCTGCAGCAGCAGTCCTGGGAGAAGCTGCCACTTTGGTTCCAAAGTATGGGTGCAGTAAGTAATATTCTTTGTTGCTCCCTTAAAGAGATGACTGTTTTAAATAATAAAACGACAATGCAAAGACTAGAGGGAAGAGCTGTCACAGCCTAATTGAAAGTTCGTTATGCTGCTTATACCATTATCGTAAAACTCTTTATCATGTGTCTGTAAATGTGCAAATTAAAAACCCAGAGGTAATTTTGTATTTTATCTGCATTAAAAAAGATTGTGAAATTATCATCTCTTTCATAGTTAAATAACTTTAACCTGTATGGTGACCTTTGAATATGCAAATAACATAGCTTTGTTGGATGGAATACATTTTGTTAATTGTAACATGATAAGTGGAGAAAATCTGAAGAAAACAGGAATTCATTTTGAAGTAATCATAGTGGAAGGTTTATGAGATAAGGAAAAAGGAAACATTTTATATTTATGTGCAGGCTCAGAAGAATGATTGTCTACTGGTGTTCAAATCTGTGACTCTGCAGCTGTAATCAAAACCAGCGGGAGAATTTCTAACTTACATCACCAGCAGCAAACTTGGTGAATACATAATGCATGCTCAGAGACTTGAAGAATTTCAATAGGTTCTTAGGTAACAGGGCTTTTTCTTTTTCTTTTCCTTTTTTTTTTTTTTTTTTTGTTCTCAGTTTGTCAGGCATCTTTGAAAAAACTCGATGCTGCGACCATGAAACTGAGTAATAATTAAACATTTTTCTGCAGGTCAGAATGATCATTTTCGCATAAAGAGAAGAGAGAATGTAATGAACACAAGGAGAGAATGAGTTGCTCTTAGGCATAGTACAAGTTGAACAAATCTGTCTCGTCTCTTGTGCAGACAGGCGTGCTGCCATGCTACTGTGCTGTCTCCAGGCCTGCTCCCTTCCCTGTGCATGTGTGCCCAGGGACATTTTGAGTGACCATGTCTTGATTTGGTGATCTCTGGAATGAAGTGTGTTTGCATTTCCCTTTATACCTGTGACCTGGACTAGAGATGCCAGTTTACCTCTCCAGAGGTCTCAAGTGGGAGTCATGAGCTGCTATATTGCTGTAGCCATTCTGGAGTGCCCCCACATCCCACATACCATTACACACCCAGAAGCAGCAAAGTTTAAGCAAATTTCACGACTGATCTCAACAGGAACAGTTGCAAACTCTCCATGTTATTTATGGCTGACTTGCAAGCAAAGGTTTGGAAAGAGCTGCTAATAAGTTCTGCAGAATACAAAGCTTTACTCAAGGGATCCTGGCTTAAAGGTATGGTTGGTAGTTAAGGTAGAGGAAGCCTGTGCTCCTCCTCCTGGGCCACTTACTGCTGGAGCCCCATTCACTGGCAGAGTGGCTATTCATGACTAGGCAGAGCCGGCATCAGTGTTACTGTAATAATGGTGCTTTTTTAGGCAGCTTGAGCTCTGTTGGATTATATAGAAAAAAAATGACAGAATCAAATTCCAACTGTAAATCTGGGTGAATTCTATTAATGTCTTTTTATAAGCATTTACTTATTTTCATAATTTCCATATTAACAAATGTAAATTACAGTCAAGTCTTTCTTTCATCTCTCATTTACTTTTCAGAGTGCATTTATTCTCCATTGAGCTATACCATGACCAATTCAGATTCGTTGCTTTGAGGCTGAACTGTTTGTTTTGCAATTCTGCCACGTAAAATCAGAAGATAACCTCCTTTGCTTTTGCCTCACTGGATCCTGCAAAACTAGCTCTTTCTCACAGTAGATCTTTCTGATTACTGCTTACTCTGTAAGTTTTGACAGGAAGTTAGACAGACTTGGAATTAAGATTCCAAGGGGCTGCAAGCACGCTATGTTTTGACTACTGCATATGGATATTTTTAAAGGCTGAAAACTATGCTGTCAGTCAAAAATACATCATATTAGCAAAATGTGGTTTCTCTGGCTAAAGTGTGAGGGGCTTTATCAAGGGGCATGGACATTTTTAACAAGGAAAATCCCTAAAGACAGGGTTAGTCGAGGTGTCTCAAAAGACCTGACAGTAATGTAAATAAGTCTTGAGGATATTTTGCTGTAAACATTTTTTTATAACATTCATATGCTCGATGCCATAAAGAGAAACCTCTTAGGTTGTTATGTACCAAGAAGTGCAATAAAGTATATGAAAGTAGAGTAAATGGAATTTTTACATGTGGGTAATTTATGGACCACTGGTTGAAACGGTCTCATATCTGCACCTGCCCTGGTAATGTTTCATGCAGAAACTTCAGCGCTGCCATCATGCAAGTCACAGCAGTTGTATTTTCCAATCATTTTCTCACAGACTCCTCCCTATGGGTTTTCATTCCAGAGTTCAGTACTTCCGTTGTTATCTGGTTTTTGTAGGCATCCAAATCACAACAGTATCATGAAGGACTTGGGGCAAATTCAAATGTGGGCCAGACTTAGTTCTTTTCATTCATGGAGTCCAACTCATTCTTGACATCAGATCATAGTTGAAGTCAATGGGAATTGCTTAGTTTACATGTTTCCTACTTAATCAAATCTCTTAGAAATTATGAAAATACCAAGGCCTTGATGATTGCCAGCATGGAACAGCAAATGATCACCCTTGGAAACTCTCTGGGCTTCCACATGTTGGGGGGGCCCAAGAGGCCTCCTTCCAGCCTCCTCCTGCTGGTTGGGGACAGCTCCTGGGACATCCCAGCTCTAACACCCACCTTGGGGCTTTAGGGGAGAATACTACTTTACATGGGTCAGAAACATGCCAGAAACCATTCTGTCTGCCTAACTCCAGAGATGTTCATATTCAACTGCCTGCGAGTGTTTGGGGCATTATTTCATTAATTACTGCACTTCAGCGTAGCCATTCAGGGCCAAAGAACTTTAGTGAAGAGGCGTAATCCAGCTACCCATCCACTGCTCTATGCACTCCTAGGAGTACAAGCAGAGTTGTCTGGGCAAGAGCAAGCTGCAGGGGTATCATGTGTTCTGAACTAGGATCCTGCAGGGATCTGCCTCAGGAACCTTTAATGGAAATTTATTTGCTGTGCTGGAAAAAGCTTTGTTAGATAAGTACCTCTGTGTCTTATCTTGTATTTCAGCTTCCTTGGCAAAAAAGCTGATTGCAAAAGTGATTGTGGTGGTGTTTGGATTACTGGTAATGGAAAGGAAATTCTGTGTACTTTTATTCATTTTTGTGTTGCAAAAATAGAAGACTGCAAAAGTTGGAAACATGAGCAGAATAGTAAAAACATGCTTGCTACTGGATTCTGGGGAGTGTTCATATGCCAAAAGCTCATTTGTAGCCTCACACTGATAAAAGACTTATCCCAACAGGAAAGCCAAAGCGCAGATTTACGAATCTAAGAAATTTGAATTCACTAATGTTTCTACCTGCTGATTTCTAGACATGCTGAGGGAGAAAGTCAGCTGGGCCAGAGCAGGAACCTGTGCTAAGAATGTGTGAAAAATTCAGTTGCCCATAGCATTCACTTGCTCTGAGTTTCTACTAGCAATAGGAAGATACCTGAGGAAATCTGTTTATTGTTGCTGTTCCTAAAATGGAGATGAGCTGCTGAAGACAGAAATGCAAATGACAACTTCCCACACGTCTTCCTGTTTCCTGTGTTACCAAAGAATGCCAGACCTCATTTAATGATACCTACTTGAGTATTTTCATCCATTAAAGTAAAAAAAAAAAAAAATTAGTGCCATCCTATGGGGAACCAGGGTTATCTCTTCACAGAAGCTCCATTCCATCAGTGGGCTCATTTACCTTTTCACAACAGAAGAGGTAATTGTACCTCTGAAAATGCGATGTTTTAATGTTTGCCATTATTAGGTATAAAAGTGTAGTCATACATTAACAATTCCTGTGACAGAACTGAGAAGCAAACATATTCTTCTTATGCCGAAAGGCTGCATTAAAAATGGGAATGGATTATTACGGAAACTTAATAGAAAAAAATCTTTTCCATCACCATATGGTTGTGATATAACACAAAGTGTTTTCCTGCCAAGATATCACATTACAATGGCAGGCTGCCAGTAGTTTCTCTCTTCCTCACTTAAACAACAAAAATATCCAAAAAGAATTCTTTGGCTGAATCAGGCTGTTGCTTATAAACATATACTATTGGCTGGTACTCAATCTACATCTCAGTTTCTCTAGAGGCAGTCCATTTCACAGTGTTTTATTCAGAAGAGTACTAGAAAATGTTTTATCCAGCTCAGATGCTCTAAGACATTTCTTTCTGTTCCTGGCCTTTGAAAGAAGACATCTTACATGGCTGCAGTCAGCTGTCCTGATTTCTAGCTCCTGCTTGAACTAATTTTGATGTTGGTGTAAATTTCAAGCCATCCTGATCATCTCTCCTTGCCTCTACATTAATGCCTGCACAGCTTGAAGAGGTGTGAGGTCATTATTTCCCAGACAGTTTGGAAAGGTTCATTTGTTCAGTACAGCTCAGACTAGGAAAAGCCTGCTGAACTAGACTGTGTCTCTGACATAACATGCATTTGTCACCGGATCTGTGGTTACTTCCAAAGGCTACTTTATGTGGGTAATATACGTGGCATCAAATTGTACTTCCTGTGTGTTATAATGAGGAGGCTGGGAAACTTTTTTCTTTCTTTAATACCTACAGGTAGAAAAATCATAATTTTTTACTCACACATCCTAAGGTAGTCACTAATATCCCCAGCACCACAATGCATGACTAGCTGGGGATACTCCTTCCCTACACAGCAATTTCCCACAGTGGTACTGATGTGTGTTCAGGAAGCATTAGATCTTTGTAACCACTTGGTATCTGTTCCTCTACCTGAAATATTCACCTCTAGGAAATGCACCTGGTCGCCTTTACCTGAAGTTTTTAATGAGGGCATGGTTGGATGTTCAGCCACACACTTGGATGGTGTCAATTGTCACAGCTTTTTTAGGCCTTTTCATAGACATCTCCAATTTTCTACTTCTGAGCTGTGTCTATCTCTACTAAGTAAAATGCTGCTAGAAGTAGTTACTTTGTGACCTGAAAGCACCACAGGACATCTGACTTCATTACTGTTCTCTCTGTCTTTATCTGCACCTTTGTTTCTGTGTAGTTCCCTGGAGATCATGGGAATGTATCAAACCAAATAACTGTCCTTCAGGGGGCAAAACAATATTTGCAAAATATTGAACAATTTGTCTTTTGGCAAAATAATTTCTTACTGTGTGTGCTTGCTGAGCTTTCAGCCTTGCTGAGCATAAGGGTCCTATTTTTCTTACCATCCTCACTTCCAAACCAGTGAGAAACTGAGTGCAGCCCAGAGAGATGCTCATATTGCACTACAAATAATTGTACTCAGTTTCATCTGTGTTAGTATTAGTCATAGGTAATTTCATTTTGTGTGGACAGACTAATGTGATTAGCCACATTTAGATTTATGTGTATGCTGACTTGAGCTGCATTACATTGCTGGTTTTTAGGTGCAAATGGTATGGTGGTTGATGTAATCTCATGTTCTAAATGAGATAAGTGTCTTATCATGACGCTTTGCTACTTTTACTAATAACTACATTGCTTTTTAGTTCAGCTCACTTAGATGAAGATTGTTCACACATTCTTTCTCACAGACAACTAATGTTGGAAACGTTTGGAAAGCAATTAATGAGTCATCTTGGATACTGCATGAATCTTTGACAGTCAGCTTGAACAAATCGAGAGTGATACATGGAATGATAGGCAGAGGTCCTCATGGCTGTCAGCTAACCTGAGGGGTTACCATTTTTTTGCTGCAAAGAATTTGAGGAAGGTGTATAACCATGATTGGCTGTGAGTTGTAACAGGTCTGATCCCGTCATGCTCTGGAAACCACTGAGGCAGTTTCTATTTAGCATTGCTCTGCTGTGCTTCACACTGGATCTCGTAGCCTTCTAACAAGTGAACCAAAAGGTACAGAGACTCACATGTTTGGCTGCCAGGCTCTCCCCCAGGCTCCCTCCCTTTGGTCACCTGGGTCTGCAGATGAAGTTCTGTGCTCTGGAATGGAGCAGATGCAGTTACCATTGTGTACAGCACTTCAACAAGCATTTCTGCTGGCATGCTTGTAACAGATTGGAAGACTGCTTGCTGGTAGAGGGTCAGGAGAAGGAATAACAACACTTTTTTATTTGCACTTGTAGTTTACTGAACACTGGGGGCCCAGGCCTGGACTTGGTCTTCTGTGATAACAGTCACAGTGAGACTGGGGATGTGCTAAATCTTGGTTCAGTATATTGCAATACAAAGGAATTTTGATTAATTGACAGATTAAGCACAATAAATGACAGATCCATTTCTTGAAACTCGAGTGTATGAAGAAATTGTGCAAAAAATCTGTAGTCTCTGAATGAAGAGTGGTCTATTTGCAGAGATGAATAAAGATAATTATAATATCAAAGTCTGTCAGAACCAGAGAAGTTGGTGGCTGAGAGGCACAACACCCTGTCCTTTATATAATTAATGACTGTCAGAAATTATCATTGATTTTCAGCAAAACTCATGTTTATCCAAACATGAGGGGCCACTTGATATGCTGTTGTAGTCATAGGGCAGCATTAATCAGAAACTGTCCACTACTGACTGTTCTGGACCTATGGCCTGACAGACTGGGATGATTTTAGAAGAGCCTGACTACACAGCTGTGTTTGTGCTCTTCATATCCAGCCTCTATTGTCTTACTCTCACTGTGGCTGAAAACATGAATATAGACAAATAGAAAACTAGATGAATCACTTGATATTCAGGCAACCTATGGAGCCCTAAAGAACTCTGTATCTTGTAAAACTGCCGAAGAAAAGTGGGGACCGTAAGTCACCGTAGAAAAACTCTCTGAAGTCTCAGACCTGTCTCTAAAATGGTAATGCAATGCATTTTTTTTCCTTCTGCCCACAAGCCAGTCTGGAAGTGCTAGTTAATCCTTTTTCCAGACATATTTGGATGCAATCAGAGCCCAAAGTGGATGAGGCCAAAGAGGTCTTCACTGTCATTACCATGCGGGATCCCAATCCTCTTTTTTCTTAAGGGAATACAGAGACATGGAGAAGACAATGGAAAACTGGCAGAAGTGCCGTTTTCTACTTGGGGAAACGGTCCATTTCTCTTTGGTCAGTCCTCTACTCCATTTCTCATCAGTGTCTCATAGTCTCTTGTTCCAGTTGTAAGCACCTATTTTGAATTGACTTGTTCCACTTAAACCAGAAAATAATCCAGCCACTGCTGTTTGTCCTTCCTGGGACGCTTTCCAAGTGAAGGCAAATCTGAAGAGCTTTCTGCTGTTTTGTTCTGTTATGCACTGGACAGTGATAGCCTTGGATAATCTTCCTGTCATATTGTGGGAGTCAGCAACAGAGAAAAGAGAGCTTCAAGCCAGTAATGATCCACTAAATGCAAGCCTCGTTGTTCAACAGATAAGTATAGAAAAAGTTTCCTGATCTGGTTCTTTCCAGTTAGGTTATGTGACTTGTCATCCATCAGGCAGTAAGGCAATACAGCTGAGTATATGCAGCAACGCACAGCGCCTCCTTTCCCCTGCCTCTGCTGCTTGGTTTTCTGCTGAATTGAATCACGGAGCTGCCAACTGCCCCCAGGTGAGCCCCGGGAGCTGCAAGGAGAAAGGGAGGGGCTTAGTGAACTGGCAGCTGGGAGGGTATAAACTTCCTGTTGCAGGTTGGGAATTAGATTAGATTCGGTTCTTATGTGTTTTTGTGTATTCTTGGGCTCGAAGTGAACTGCCTTGATGTGGTAAGAATGTTTTCTGCTCTCCTGTGTTGATAATAAAGTTATGAATTCAGAAGCTGGTTGTTTTGTAAACTTTTCCTATGCCTTTGGTCGAGGCAGACTCAGAAAGATGTTAATCATAACATGTGTAGTCCCACAGTAAGGAGAAGGGAAGACCAAGCAGTAGTTCACTGTTTGCTAAGTTGGCTGATTTAGGAGGATTCATTTGTATCTTGAATGCAGTAGAGAGGAAGGTAACCCCTTTTTTGAGTCTGTCCTGAAGAATTATCAGCAAGTTTCCTATTTACAGGACAATTGAAAGCAAGGGTATCATAAGTACAAGTGATGAATCCTGCCTGTCTTTTACTGCATGGAAGGTGTGTAGTGTGAAGAGATTATGTTATTCCATAGCTGTGCAAAATTGTGTCAAAGTTTTTACAGGAAGCATTTGATTGTGGTAACACTGGGGTTAACCAGGATCTCTGCCTGCCCCAGAGTAAGGTGTAAATGCATGCCCTGCTTCTAACTGAGTACCATTTTGCTCTCCCTGCTTTCCTCCCTGTGCCTGTGGCCTCATTTCAATAGTTTTATGTATAAGTAAAGTACTTCCAAACGACATTTAATTTTATCTGAAATGTTACTAAGCTTTTGATGAAGACGTGGTCCCTCACTGTTTGCTTGAAATGTGCGGGCAGAGGGTTTAGCTGCATGCTTTTGTATGTAGCTGAGTGAATCTCCCTGTGGTGCTATCCCTTTTTCCCTGTCCATGTGACTATTTGCTTCTTCCAACAAAGCAGTATCTCCAGTTACAGTAACACTGCATTCCACCAGGACAAGGGTGCCTGTACAGCATCTTCTGTTGCCTTTAACTAGTGTTCCCAACTGCAGGGAAATGCAGTGGGATTCACTCACTTCTGTTTTAAGGTTTTTTGTATTTTGAGACCTATCTTTCAGAAAAGTAGTAACAGGGGGTCCTTATCCATGCAGCTCCTTGGAACCAAGCTGTGTAGGAGCAAGGGGATGAAAGTAATCTCACAGGACAAAGAAGAAAGGTAGAATGAAGAGAATTAACTACTCTTCCTGCCACTATGCCTCAGTGAAGGACTTCTTTTTTTCTTCTGTTTTTTAAATCTGTTTTCTTTTTTGAATGCTTGTACAGTGCAAGATCCTACTTTCCATTAAACTGTTATGAGTGACTCATCCTAGGGTAAATCCCTTCATGCTCTAATTTGAGTGTAATGTTTAATATTGTCTTTGCTTCTGCTTAGACCTGTGATCTTGCAAGGTGCTTATGATAGCTGTGTTGCTAACTCCTCACCACACTGGAAAACTGTGGGTTATCTCTTGTGGGGTTGGGTTGTCAATTGTTTTGTTTTTTCTAGAGACTGTGAGGGCAGTATAAATCTGAGGTAAGGATGTAGTGCAAGCAGAAGCAATTGTTTCTAGTGACAAAGTAACCAGAAGAGCTCCTGAAGTCTATAAATAGGACATTACACAATAGAAATTAGATCATGGGAAGGTAGGGAGTGAAAAATACTAAAAGTGGAGAGCTCATGGTGTTTTATAACCACAGGACATGTTTTATGCTCTGTCTTGGCTATACTGTTGGAGATCCTAGAGTGGCTGATCTGCTTCAGACCTTTTCTTTTAAGACCTAACCATTCTGTGGGGAAAATACTGCTTTTTCTAGTTCCTAGTAGGCACCAGTTTTCTCAGTGAAGCACAATGAAGTTGCTTTTCTACACAGGTTTGGTTTTCATGTGATGTGAATAGTTGGTGTTATGGCACATCTGTTGTAACTACAGTGCCAGGCCCTTTAAATAGCAAAATGGAAATTTGCTGAAGTTCGTTATTGGAAACACTTCCATGGAAAAGCCACTTCTCAAGAGGTAGCTTAGATGTGTAGTCAGTTCCTGTTGTGTTTCCTTACAGGCCATGTGTTTTTCCATTTTCACTGCTTTAAAGGGAACCTTGGCTGCAGAGCTGGCTAAAAGGACAACTTGCTCTAACAAAGTTCTGTCTAGGATGAGCAGTATGGAGGAAGACACAAAAATATTTGGTGCAAATTAAAATGTCATCAGCTGAAGAATTTTTTTAAAGGAGGTCTCAAATTAAGAGGCTTCATGTACAATATTCCATCTACAGACACAGACCTTTAAAACACAAGCCTTAATGTTTTTCTGGAAGAAAGAATAAAAATCTTCTCTTCTATGTCCTTCTTAATTTCAGAAGGATGTTATTTCCTATATCCAGCTAAATGAACTGAAGGGAAATACTGTAACTTCTGACTAGGATATTGGTAGCTGTGTCACATGGTATTTTCTGAGGAATTCCTCTGTGGCTTTAAGGACCTCAGTAAACTTCCAAGAGGTGAGAATAAAGACTTTTCCAAGTCTAGTTTTATGATGTTGACTGTCTCTAGGCCAGTCTACCTCTTGTGTTTCATGCCCTCTTTCTGCAGTGGAAAAAGTGATGTAGCTGGTCCTTTTTAATAAGGAAATGGGCTTGAAATCATCTGATGGGTGTGCTGTTGAGGTAACACAGTTGGAAGACAACAAAGAGCCCTTTTAAACATGCTTCTTGTCCAATTGTGAATCCTTTCCAGAGTCCTAGAAAACTATATCCGGACACAGTCTTAATTTCAAGTGGCTAAATGTTGGCTACTGTGATACATAAGCTGCAGGCAGAGCGTGAAGGTTGAATGTCTTCTCCAGAAGCAGCCCAGCCTCTCAGTATGCTCCTTCACAATGGTGTGTGTAGGGTAAGCTCACTAGGCAGCCCGTCTAATATAACAGCTTTTCCTTTGTGCAGTGCTAGAGACTTGGATTTCTGTCTGCATGTTTATCCATTACCTCAGTGTTTGCTTGGCCTGTGATAGACAACTATCATTTAACTTTACAGCCTTCACAAGGTTTGTCTAAGTTTATCATCTTTTGCTGTAGGGTCTCTCCTTAGTCAATTCTCCTCAGATTTCAAAGGCATTGTCCCACTTCAAAGATCTCTTTTGAACCTACATGATACTGTGGGTTATACTTCCTGCTTCTTTTAATTATGATCTATCTGTGAGGTTTTGGGGTATGTCTTTGTTACTACAGGGAATCCCAGAGCCTTCTGATATAGGAATTAGTGTTTCTTCATAGTGTAACTTTAGAGTCAGTAATATTATATGAGTGAAAATACAGTTGCATGTGAATCCTGTGGAAAAGAACCCAGTACCTTTAGTCATATAAGCTTTAAGTTCTCAGCACTGTTCATTTGGAAATTGGGCATCTAAGTATCCTTAGACCCCTGCATTCATGTATGGCTGTTTCCCCCATGTGAAGTCGTCCACATGCTAATTAACCAGGCTTCTCTCCCAACCCTGTTTTGCGACAGGTTTGTGCTACAATCATTGGCCCATCTTCAGCAGTTTTGGTGAGCTTTAATTTGTCTCTGTATGCAGCCATGGCATCTGTCCCTGTCTGAGCTCTCGCAGGGAACTGCCTGCCTCTGTAGGGTCTAGGGTTCTCCTCAGCCTTTGTCACTTCCCATTTATTCTATTTCCTGAAAAAGGATATCTTGAAGAAGTGTAGGGGGAAAATTAAAACTGCAAAATATAAGGTGATGGAATTGTGATAAAATTTTGTGAGGCATATGTATTTTCTCCATGTATTTCATAAAGATGATTGGGATCAATTATTTTCAAACCTTTAGAAGAACCCTATGGTCCTCTTACAGTATTCTGTATTTTGAGATTGAATTTTTATGCTTGTTCTCTGTAAGTGTCAGCAGTCCCTACAGGGTTATTTAGTGTTGTGCTCTAAAGGAATACATCCGTTGTGATCAGGCTACTGCAGTGTATTGCTATCCTCTGAAAGCAATATTAGTATGAATTGATGGTTGCATAAGGGAGACTACTCTCTAGCCCCGTTAGTTAAACTTGGAGGAAGGTAATCACAAGGAAATGCAGTAGTGAAATCTTAGTTTCATTATACATGATTTCAAATAAAGATCTGCAAAATTGCTGCTTGATTTGTTTGAATGTTTGTGAATTGCTCTAACCTGGTATCTGTTATTGTCACTTAAGAATTCCCAAGCCATCCTTTATAACCACCACTATATTTTAACTCATCTTATTCTTCTCACCTTGTCCTTCTCACTGTTCTCGAGCTTACACACTGTACTGCAACACTGTAAAAGGTGCAAAAATTTACATAACAGAGTGGCAAGTGTATTTTTCCTTCTAGAACATACTCTACTGCAGCACAAGTACCTTGTAGTGTAGAAATTGCCATAGTAACTACTCATTTCTTATTGATTAGATGGATAAAAATTCTCATAATATATAAGCAGAATAACTTGCTGGCATATGGCTCCAGGCTACCCCTGTGGCAAATCTTACTTATGAATTCTCTCCTTTTTCTGCGTGTAAGAGTTTTTTAAATGAATTAGTATTCCTTGGATTAGAACACAAAATAACTTTTTCTTTTCTGCCACAATGGAGCTTAAATTTTAAGTTAGACTTGATATGCAGCTCCTAAGACAGGATGTTAACTTGTATTGGTTTGTAACTGGATTAGGACAACTAGATTTCACCTCAATGTGAAATCTGGATGGAGAAGGAACAAGAAGAAAGCCTCCTCCCAGAGTGAGGGAGAACTCTAACAGCTTCAGAGCTGACCTCTAATGAGTAAAATGTTTTAGTTTGGCAGTTGTGATAAATCTTTTTGAAAAGTGCTTTTTGAATGTTCTAATTGGTTGCCTGAGAAAATGAACCCTGTCTTTGTTTCTCTAGTAATACTACAGACACACTACTGCTCTTCAGCAGTGGCACTGTGAATGCCTACTGAAGGCAGGATTAGGCCTGCAGTGAGTTACAGTGTCTGACAGCTGTCTCGGTTCATGTGCTGCGGTTGCTGAGCATACTATTGTCTCTTGCAATCCTGAAAGATGCTCCAACAAGGCTTCTACCAAGTTTGTTGTGAAAGACAAACTTTTTGTGAATTCTATCAGGGGACTGAAATTGTGAAGCACTTAGGCAGGATGTCAGATAAAATTAAGCCCAACACATTCTTCAAATGTGAAGCATCAGTTTATTCAGAATAATATAAAATGAAAGAACAGCAACACTCAGCCAGTTTTTTTTACACTGTAAATCTAGTCTAACGTTCTTCTGGCGTCTTCAGTGAGGCCTAGGTGTTAGTTGTGATTATACTCATTCTGTATGATTATTTTAGGGTAATATTAGTTAGATGTGTAGGAGACTGAAGATTTTAGAGCAATTTTTAGTTCAGGTCTTCCAAGCTGCTATTACAGATGCTATTCATGCAGACCTGCTTTACTTGGCTTGGAGGTGTTTCCCATCTCCCAAAATTAGAAATGCTAGGTTAGGGCATCATTTTTTATATTGTACCACCCTTCAACTCTATTATCTTCACCTACAGCCTGACAGTCTCATTTCAAACTTTGTGTGACCTTACACTAGTTTGAAAGAGATAATAATCCACAGGGCTACAGGAAATGATGCTGCTGTTTCAATAAGTTAGTCCTTCACAGAGACACTACTCAGGAAGAGATTCTTCTCCCTGTAGTAGGCGACAAACAAATGGAAGAAATGCTTTGGCAGCTGTAGATAGCTTTCATCTTTAACAGGAAGAAATAGGCTTGGCTCTTCTTAATCTTTGGCCTGAATTCTTGTGTGCTTTCGTAAAGACTTTCACAGGCAGCAGTGGGAGGTGCAGTGTTTAGCATGTTTTGTCTGTGTGCTGAGATCTGGAAAGCGGGCCCAGAAAGCAGGCGGAAATGTGGATGAGCAGAGAGCAGTATGTAGAGGGTGAGGTAAGGGTTTAGGTTGACAAATGAAGGGTTTTTTATAGTTACACTGCTTTCACTCCCACTCTGAAGGGAAAAGACACAACCCAAAGGAGACCAAATTAGGAAGTTTGCACAGAGGATTTTAGGGTTACCTTCAAGACAGACTTGGGATCACTGGAATTCCTGTCTTAGCACCTTGCTGGAGAAATTGGAGTGGAACTGCCTGTTGAGAACCCTTCCTGTGCTGGCTCTGAAGAGCCAGGAAAGGTTTTCAGAACACAGCTCATGTGTGGTTAGCTCAGTCATTAGTATCTGTTCCATCAGGAGTCTGTACTGCTGTATTTCCCTGCTGGTGAAATGACCAGTCTTGGGCAAACATCTCTGCTGCTTTTGCCACTGTCACCTGTTTTTGTTGCCTCACAATTACAGATTAGGAATGATGCTTTCTTTCCTCTCATAAGGAAGGAGAGACTTCCTTCCTCATATAAGAGTGTGAAAAAAGTGGAAAATTGAATCCTAAGACTCTCCAAGGCCAGGGACTCTCCAACCTGCTGATTTCAAAGCTTCCCTATTTTCTATTGATACAGCATCAGAGAAACAGCCTTGTGCAGTTTTAAACACCTTGTGCTGGTGTTATGTTCTAATGCTCACCTAAAAAACTTTATTTTTGAGGGGAAAATAATGATTTGGTTCATTTCATTCAACTGAGGAAATCTGCATGGAAAGAATATTTTCCAGGGAACCTAATTTTTAATTTTTTAATTAGTATGTTGTTCAGAGTATGGTATGTTTAGTATTTAAGTGTCAAGATACTTGTAATGCTTAGGGGTTTTTTGTAAGTGTTTTAGAGGCATCTGCAGAATGTTCTTATTGGCAGTCTCACAGATTGCTACAGAAATAAAAGGTGTATATTGGGCACTGCCAGGTGTGTGTGAGGGTATCTAAATGCACATATATATTTGTGTGTGTATTTAAAATGCCTCCTGTGTGCAAGTATTAAACACATCCTCTTGGGGATTACACTGTGACTTGCATACTTGGAGGCAAAGGCTCTGAATAAAGAAGAACCTATCCAGAATAGAGTGAAATTAGCTGCAGTTGCTGTGGGTTTTCAAAGCAATGGCAGCAGTCAGAATCTGGCCTAAGTAATTAACTTACGAAGCATGGAAAGGAAAAGCAGCATGTGGAAGATATAATTAATAGGAACATATAACAGTCAGCTCTCACATAATAAATTGGCAGCTATGCCTGAGGTAACTGCCTTTTATTTGCAAAATGCTGTTGGAATTTTTAAAAAGTAATTGCACATTTTCTTCCATTTCCACATGGTCACAGAGAACTTAGTACAGTACAAATACCAACAGGAATGCAATAAAATCATCGCTGTTGTTTGTTTTTCTTGCTCAGGGCTATGATCTTATTTGAACCAATGTCCAAAGAAAAGGAGGAAGACATTCTAGCTCAGGAAAAGACAAGTGGCAAAACATTTTAGTGAGGTTTAATATGGAATAATCTAAAAGGACAAGGCAAAACCAACCAGAATAAATAACAGTAAATGGCCAGATATCTATTTGCAGAACAGATTTAGTATTGTGTTCTCCTGACTCAAGTAAATAATGGTTAAGATAAATGTTCTGAAATTCTTCCATTTTGGAGGCTTGAATTTTCCGCATCTGAAGGTTTACTGCAGCTTTTCCTGTAGAGCAAGCGTGACTTCTTTGGGTACACCACAGGTGCTGGCAGATCATTCTACCTCTTGCCTAGTGCAGAGCTTTGGAAGGCTTTGGGATGGCATGAAGACTCCCCACAGGCAGCTGCTGCTTCAGCTGCCTCCAGCAGCCTGCTGCAAAATGCAGAGCTGCTGTCCTGCTCCAAACATTTGCAACAGGAAACTGAGGAGGGCTTGCAACTGAGGTTTGCTGCTCTGCCCAAAACATATAAGTTACTAGACTTCTTAATTGCCATTTCTAGGCTTCTCGGTGTAATAGAGGGAACTGCATGTCACTCCTGCTACCTGGTATATGTGATTCCTCTCTGTACCCAACTGGGAATTTATACTACTGCTTTGTCAGTTTGGGCTCTCTTTTGGTTTTAAGCAATCTGACTGCCATCACTGCAATAGCAGGGAGGAAAAGGGAAGTCCAAATCTATTCTATTGTAAGTGTGAAGAGGATCTAGCCTATTTTGTCTGTGAGTGAAAGAGGATGGGATCTTGTTGTAACCACCTAACACTGGACAGTTCTAACACCATAAATGTGATTAGAAGCTTTACTCTGTTTAAAATTGAACAGCCGGAAGACCAGGAAATAGAGTTTGCTGGGAAATATTTCTGCTGTAACCAGTCTCTGTGCTGATGACCCCAGGGGATCTTGCATTTGCTGCAGGCTGAGTCTAGTAGGCAGTTTGTTGCTGAACGAAGACTTTAAATAGATAGCGAGTTTAAAAAAAGTACATCCTGCAATTCTTGTGCTGATGAATTTAGAATGATGTTCCAGCAAGCTCAGTACACTCCAAATTAATTAGCAGTGATCCTTTTAACAGGATAATTACTATATCAGCAAGTGGTAAACTCAAAATGAATACAAGTAGTCCCGGCTTGCAACCACAAGGAAGAGCTGTGTTGTGGTTCTACCAACTGATTCTAAATTCATCCCAGTGTGAAAGGTTTTAGACAGCACAGCTCGTCATCAGAGCTGTCACCTTTTTACCTCTAGACTTGAATTAAAATCCTAAATGAAGTTGCATTCCACTCTCCATATGTCTAACTCACACCACCATGGAAGTAGTGATTGGCTTTTTAAAATTGCTACTGGAAAAAGGCTGAAAATAAGGAGAGAAGGAAGTGTTGCACATTATTACTGCTGTATAAATGGTAGGAAGGGCTGTGAAATATATGATACTTCCTTATGGCTGTGCATTTTCTTCTTTCATAATGGAAGGGTCTTATCCTGCATAGTACAGTAAGAACTCACAAGTATAAACATGCTCGTATCTTTGGTGTTTGGACTTTTTTTAAACAGGTTCATCTTTCAAAGAATAGATGTGTGGTTGCTTATGAGGCTGTGGATAAATAAGTATATGACTGCTGCAGTGATGGTAGAAACACTTTTATTCATTCCTGAAACCAGATTCTGGTTTTAGAGAGCTGAGGCCTTAGAAAATAAGGTTTAATTGGGTATTTTTAATATGGGCAATTACCTTAATTAGGTTGCTCTACATGCTTTTCTGGTCTCTTTCAGAATGGAAGCAGAAATCTATAAAAGCACCTGCCATTTTCTGTGGGAATGTAAGTTTTAGGCAGACTTTCAAAAATCACTTATCTTACTTTCAGCTTCTCTAAGCTAAGTCCAGCAAAGTCAATGGTCTTACACAGATCTCAGGTGTGCTCTTGGGAGAAATTGGGGCCCAGGTTGTTCACTCCAAATGTGAAAGTAGTAAATTATAAATTTTAGCCATTTCTTAAAAATGGATCATGACACTCACCAGACCAGACAATCTCTCAGGTTATTGCATGGGAGCTTGTGGTGCTTTATGAAATGTGGAGTGCCTGCCTGAATCCTTTGGCTTAGATTGCCTTGAGCAGCACTGCCATCTTCTTTCTAGAGAGACTATATGTCTGGGTCAGGCCACTTTTAAAAATCATACAAAATGGAGACATTTAAAAAATGGTCTCAACTGTAAGAACAGTAAAATCAAGAGGGAAAAGAAGTATTTACAAATATTTTGGTGAGGTTTTGTCCATGTGTGTTCTAACAGGTAGAAATAGAAAGGCAAGCAACTCTGTAGAAAATGCCTGTAGCAAATGCAGTTGTCTTCTAATGATCCAGGGGACTGCTTTTTTTGTTTTGTTAAGGTTTAGGTTATTCAGACCATGCAGGTCATAAGAGTCTTTTGTATGCAGTTTTGTGGTGTTGCATAGTTCTTAACTGAATCCAGCCAAAGATGAGGTAACATCTGAAGAAGGTTTTCTTAAATTCCTGGAATGAACAACGTTCCCATGTTGCAGTAACAGCAGTAACACGCCCACACAGTTGTTGCTGCTGAAGTTGCTCCTGTGCACAGTGAACATACTGTTCATCACACTCTAGCTATAGCCCAGCCATTCTAGTAGAGCTCAATGGTTTTGAGCTTCCCATCAAGGACAGGCTTGTCCTTCTACTTGAATACATGCAAGTACATAGGTCAGCACAGTGCCACCAATGGTAATAACCAATCTTGTTAGTGCTCCCAACCTTTCTTGATACTACAAACTATGGCTACAAAATCCTTGTGAGTACTATAATACGGAACTAGTCAAAACCCACCATATAAATGGATTAAAAAAAAGTCCCATTTCTATGAATTTTCTTGAGAAAGTTCCCCTACAATTTAGAAGAAATTAACGTTCTCTTGATGGAAAAGATCACTTAGGCACTCAAGGTGTATTTGATCATAGAAACAGGCAAAGCCCTTCTGAAGAAACTGCGGGAAATGCAACCTCTTCCAAGTCAATAACGGCTCAGTGATCTTCTGATGGAGCTTGGGATTCCTCTTTTGGAGGGAAAGCAACAAACTCTTTCATTTCGTTCTCTTGGTGACCAGTAGCATGAGCACGAGCTTCATAAGGCTCACATGGGCAGCAACAGACTTCTCCTTTCCTGCTCCTCTGCAGAACGGTAGCACGGAAGTCTAACGTTATCACTGCCAGCCGATACAACTGTAGAGTAACAACTAAGATATTCTTAGCTGTAAAAAATACCAGCATCTGATTGAATATTCTGAAGTGGCCCATCAGAATTGAACGCACAATGAAGAAGGGGCCGTCCTGTATGAAAAGGCTGACCCCAATGTTCCAGAGTTCCGCGCTGTACCTGCAGAGCAGCAGGCTGGGAATCCGCCTGGCCGGTGCGCTTGGTTTGCAGCCAATATGCTGTACTGGAAGTAGAAGAGTTATGTTAAAACAACTTCGTGAAGGGGAGCCAGGGTTGGCCTAAAGGGCACTCACAATACAGGGTACCCTGGATTATAAATGCATTCAACTGTAAACTATGCAACATACAGCACATCCAGTTTCTGCGATGTTTTTCAGCAAAACACACTAAACTCATCTGAGGCACTTATGTGGTCTGGCAAACAGGACTAAAAACCACTTCCTCTTTTGTATCTCTCAAACATACTAGTATTTATACACTTCTACAACAAGAAGCAGAAAATCACCTAATGATTCTTCACAACTTCCCCAGATTTTTGGTTTTTTTTTTTTTTTTGTGGTTAATCAACATGCCAGAGCAGTATATATCCTTAAGAAAAAAACCAACTGTGCTGAATAGGAACAGCCAGTGCTGTAGCATTTCATTTTGTTCCAGGCTAAGACCTTGCTTTTAAAAGATTCACCAGATAGCCATTGCTTTTTTCATGTGTCATAGTAAGAATAAGGCCTGTCAGTGCCAGGCAGTATTGAGCATTATGAGGTTTCTGTCTGCCATGTAAGGCTCAAGGCACAGTAAACTTGTTCTTAGCCTTGTGGGCATCAATTTCACACAACTGCTGGAACTTGCATGCATGGGTTCCCCTTGCCTGTAAAGGTGGTGGTGGGCTCAAATGCTCTCTATGGTGTAGTGCCTGGAGAGGGACCATCAGAAGGGTTTGTGGGGGTAACTATGGCTGTCTCTTATGAAAATACACGAAGCTTGATTAACCTGTCTCTTGGACAGGGAGATTTCACTGGTTTAAAAAGCATCGCTACTTGTGATGCAGTAACAACCACCAAACATTCCAACTTGCCAAAAGAATTCTATTGTTTGAGTCAATGCTGGGGTTGAGGAAGAAACAGATGAGACTCAAATGGAAAATGAATTGTAAAATGTAGAAATTTGCTGAATCCATTAGGCAAAGCTTCAGCAGCAGCTAATTTTTTAATATGCTTCTGTTCCTTTGCTGTTTAATAGTCCTAACTGCACTGCTGTAATCTAATCATAAGTGCCTAAAAATTTCTTTTACGTCATGTTTGGTGTGTGAGTAAACATTCTGATGCTTGAACAAAAAGTACTATCTGTGCAACTGTATAGAACTGCCTAAAATAAACTGTACCCCCAATAATTTCAGGAAAATGTGTGTTCAGTAATTTAATTTTTGACTGGAAAATGTAATTAAATAAGTGGAAAAGCAACAGCTAGAGAAAAAAAATGAACAGATTAAGTTCTATTTGAATTTATTTGGGTGGTGGTGATGTGTATAGGATGTTTTTTATTTGGTTGGTTGAGTTTTTTAAACCTGAGTGCTGTGCATCTTTAATAGAATATATTTTACCAGTAGCAGGAATTTTAGCTATGATAAATCTGAAATGTGATTGCATCAGATTTTTTAGGAGGTGAGCTGCTGAGCTGAAATGCTGAAGTATTTTTATAACTTCCCTGTTGGAAACAAAGCCTAGCATTGTCCATTAAGAAAGGACTAATGAACAAAGTAATATTCCAGGAATTTTTAATTTATTATTTTAGTTAGTGTGTCAGCCTAGAAATCTATTCTGTATGAGATGCTAGTGAGGATAATGCATTTTTGGACTTCTGTAGTTGTTGCAAACTTGTAGTGATTGGAGACCAAAATGGTTGGAACAGATGACGATCCAGACAGCTTTCATTGTTTTTCTTGCACATGGAGAAGCCCTTTCTGCCCAGGAACAAACACAGCCCTGAGCTGGGTGAATGGCTGGGCCTTTTAGATTTAGAGTCCCAACATCATATGGTCCTTTAGGTTTCCTGTGAATAGGTAATTTCTCCTGTGCTTCTGGCTGTGCTGTTCTGTTGTTCACAATTGCCTGTCTCTCTGTGGGGTCTAGTAACCCACCCAAATTTGAGCCATAATAGACCAGATCTAACTTGAGAACTCAAATAGTGAAGCTTAATGCAGTAACAGGCAACTGGAGTAAAACAATAGTGCAATCCTTTTTTCCTTTTCCTGAAAGTAGAGCTCTATCAGAGAGATCAGAGGTTAGCCAGAAACAAGTGTTTCCTCAAAAGAAACCACAATGAGCTTTCTTCAAAAGCTGTTGTCATATAGATTCCTCTCCACCAGAAGTCCTTGGTACAGCCTGTAGTGTGTGCACAGCCACAAGATGTACCAGCAAAAACTTAAAAGCATTTTTTTCTTTTCTTGTCTACATGCAAGTACTAACCTGCAAGATCGAGTGGAAACTGCAACATACTCCAGGTCCATACAGCAAGAATTGAATTTATGAGAGCGTAATTCTTCCTATGGGAAGGGAAAAAGTGATAACAATGAAGATGCAATTTCCTCATATGATCACAAAAATGCTTCCTCTAGTGTTTGGAATGTCATTTGAAGGGTGGGTGAGTGAAGCAGTGATTGATTGATGTGTGCTTTTATGATGCAATGCTAAGGAAAACAGAAGCACCTTTTTGTATGGAATATTTGCTGTTAAGGCTTACATGTTCCAGCTGTGTAATTACACTAAATATCTGAAGCTAATGTTATAATAATAAGTATGTGAGAATAGACTCTATGGCTCAGAGGGAATATCTTTACCCTTGTAGGGATTACACGTTCCTTGCAAGCCTGAAGCTTCTCTACCAAGTGGGAAGGATACTTTTCCTCTAAAAGGCTCTAAAAGCATTGCTATGATATTTACAAAAAATAAAATAGTATTTGTTTGAGAGGATGAACCTCTTCTGTGCCTCTTTCTTTATGACGGATGTTCACAGCTCATCTCTCAGCAGCGTGAGGGGGAGGTGAGCTTACTTCCTCTGGGAGAGATCACAATGTTGAAAATTCACACCAGACTGTGCTGTTCCCCTTCTTCTTATCTTTGAACACTTTGTCATTCTATCATGAAGTACATATGAGATAACCAAAGGAGCAACTTGGATAATGAATCACTTAGGCCAGCTCTAGTTGCTTCCTTGCCCATCTAAAGCGATTCATTAACCTGAAGGAGGCTTACTGTGTATCCAGTGTTTCAGCTCCTGTAGCCATAAGAACTGATGCTGCCTGGCAGTTAGGCTGCTTGTTTGGCTCTCTTTTATTGTGATGAGGTGACATGCTTCTCTGCCGGCAACACTTGAGTAATCCCTAACAAAGCTCACAGGACTTAGGCCTTTCAACAGAGGGAAAGGCAAGAGCAGGCACACAGAGCCCTTGAACGTAGCCTTCTGTTTCCTACGGGAAACGCAGTTCCACCACTCTGAACACTGCACATCACACAAATATCTTGCACTGTGCAAGTTATTTACGTCAGCAAAAAATCCTTACCGAACATCCTCAATGTCCAAGGTTTCACTAGCAAATTCAAGTATATCTGCTGCTGTTCCCACAAACATGAGAAGCAGCTGAGACAATTGATCCCGGGTGATTTCAACTCCAATGGGGAGAAGCCATCTCCCAACTACTAGTAGCAGTAGAAAAGTCTGGTGGAGGGCCAGTGTCCATACAGTCTCACAGATTGTGGAGAGCTGGTTGACAAAGACTTTAGCCTGTTTAAAAGACAACAATAATATACTGTAACTTCAGGAGACTGATGTTATAGGTACCTTCAGAGACTGCATTTGTCCTTGAGCCTGCTTTTGTTCTCTTTCCCATTGTATGAGAGCAAATAATTTCCATCTGGCAGGCCTGGTTTGAAAAAGGCACTTTAATACAAACTTTGGATAATGAATATCAAATCTTTCAAATCAAATCTCTGTGTACTACTCCTCCTGTTCTCACTTTTCAGCTGAGCATTATCCTTTGCAGAATCTTTACCCAGACACCTTCTAAATTCAGTTGCTGAGATTTGCAAGAGAATGATAGGAGCATCTCTTCTTTACACAGAGACTTGTCTTGGCAACAATAGTGAGTATGCAGCATGCTGTATTTTCACAATGTGGTTTTCCAAAGTACAAATATATATAATATATGTCTTGAGGTTTTTTTTTGTTTTACTCACTCTGCAAGGTGCTTATCTCTAATTGTCATAAGATCTCTACTAGAAACAGGAAAAGGTGTCCCACCGTCTGAATGATGTGGTGATCTGTTCCCTCACTTCCATAATTGCTGTCTCTGGATTGATTGAAGTCTTGGTTGCTGACATTCACCTGAACTGCCCCAGGCTCATTGCCACAGTACTGTTGTGAATAAAAACATGACACGTGTGTAAACATCCCACACAGGGAGCAGATGTGCTCTATGACTGAGAGTGTCCTGTTTTGCTGAACTGCAGAGGGTTCATTTGTTAAAGGTATCTGATGTTTACAAAGGTCCTCCCTCACTCTTAATGGAATTCCCTTCTTCTTCAGAAGGGAAGAATTCCTCTCATGAGGACAAGAGTGATGTGTTGGTAGGTTCCTGAGGAAGTACAGGGTTGTACTGCAGAAGAGGATGCAAATGCAAAGGCCAATGGAGTGGGTGACATCTCTGTGCTGCTAACTCTGTACCCTTTGAATGTGATCTGCTTGCAGCTCTCCTAAACTGGCAACTGGGTTCCCTACATGGTCTCTCTTTAGTTAAAACAGTCACATAAGGTAAAAACTGGTCATGGTCAGGCTCTATATTCAAATTTATTCTCAAAATATCTGCTTCTCCTTACTATCCAGGAAAAGCTCTCTGAAAATGTCACTGTTTCATTTTTCTGTATGATTTCTCTCAAGGCTGAAAATGAGCTGGGGTATGATATTTGGGTTGTATTCTCCACAACTCCTGCCCCTGCTGTGCCTTATTTTGTAAGGAAATTCATAAGGTGAGAGGTGAAATAAAGGAGTATTTAAGAGAAATAGAGCTGTATTGTTGCCTATCCCTTTGAAATGGAAAAAAGGGTGCTTTTACTTTCTCCAAGAACACAGTGATCTGGGAAATTGAGTGTTGGCTAAAACATACTGTTACTCCAACTGCAGTAAACCAGTGGTGGGGCTATGTTCTGTCTGCAGCACTGTCCTGCCCTTCTACCTTCACACCCAAGGCTGGCCCAGGAGCAACTGTGAGGGGCATGGCTCCAAAATCTGTCTTCATAACAACCCCTTAACATCTCTCTTCATTGTAATAAAAAGAGGCTAATTAGAAAATCAAACCATGCTGTTACTAAAGACTTTTATCCTGTCCTATTTTTGCCAGAGAACTGCACATGATTTGCATTTCTCCATTGGGCCCCCCACCATTTTATTGCACAGGGACTGATTTTCTGCAACAATTGGAATGTGTTTGAGAGCATACTGAGTAGCTGTGTTCAGCACAAAGCCTGCCAATATAAGAGAAACATTTTCCAGCAAATTTCAGATTCTACTTTGATACTTTGCTTGGTCTCTGATAATGTTGTTCAGTATCTGGGTAAATGCTGCCTCTTGACTGACCTTGTGGTAGATAAATTTCCTGTACTTGAAAAATCTGGAAAAAATGTGCTTGTTGCTTTTAGAGTTGGCAGTAAAGAGTCTTAAGCTGAAGGCTTGTCTTATTTGAACAGTGGGTGTGAGAGTCTTGAAAGATTGACACAGATGTGGGGAAGATATTTCCATTTGGAAGAGGGAAGTCTAAAGTTCTGGGCATGGAAACAGTGAGATGGAGGGGCTGGTACTCTCTGCCTGGCTACAGTCCTGTAGGGCTAATCTCCCTGGGTTTGCCCTTCAACTAAAGGAGAGAGAAGAAATGGCTTGTTCAGAGGATGTTTTGGAAATGAAATTTAATTGGTGCTCTGGAGAGGCATCTATATCTGTTGCCTACAGAAAACCCCTAAAGTCTATGGTGACCCACCCACAAGGTCAAAGTCAGGCTTTCTGAGTTATTTCCACAGGCCGTGTGACACAGTCATCTGAGGAGACCACAACCTAAAAATATTGCATAACTGTCCTAACCACCCCAGAATACGAAGAAGTGAACATCAACAAGTAGTCTGGGTAGGGCAAAGGGATGACTAACCTGTGCAGGAGAAGGAAGGCTGACTCTGACAGCCTTTGGTTTGTCATTAAGTCTGCATTTAAGCTCCCCCCTCTGGCCCCTTGCCTGGTCTGGCATGGTAAGAGGAAAGCAGCCATGAACCTGTACAGAACTTCACATCCAAGTCTGAGGAGCTGCAGGACTCAGCAGCTCAACTGCTAGAGGTAGGCAGAGGAAACCATGCCATGGCTTGCAGGGGAGCTCTTTTTCTCTTGTTCTAGTGGCACGAAGGTGCAGGAAATACCTCTAAGAAAATTAATTCACATTATTGGTGTCTTTGGTTGGTGTCTTTCCTTTTATGCCATTTTTGTAAGTACTTCCAGCTGAGAAGTGGCTTACCATTTCAGAGCAAGGCTCCGTGATCTTGGACTGAATGGCATGCTCAGGGCCAAGCCCTTCCCAATTGCTTCCAGGCAGGAAATGGAAATCTGCATTTGCAAAGCCAGTCCTTTAAGTAGGCTCCTGTTTTTTTCATTTAAGTATGTTCATATCTTGTTTGGGTTTGTTCCTCTCTGAATATTTATTAAGTGGTGATTGTGAAGTGATTCACTTGAAAATTTGGAGAAGAGCCTTTATTTACGTCATGTATATGCATGTAAATAGGACTGTTGGTGCCAGGCATATTTACCTAGCGAGTTATGGATGAGCAGTGACTAAATGGGAATGTGACAAGGAGAAAGTGAATATTGTTTTACTGTTTCACAGGCATTTGATAAACATGGTTTGCCTTTTTACTACTAGATCCGAGTTAGTCCTAGGTATTGACTGTGTACCTAGCTAAATAAAAATGGCTTTGTTTTCAGTTTTTTTTCTGTGCAAAGGTAAAATAGGAAGAAACTGTACACATTTTATATCGATTCTGGCTTGGCTTACTTCTTTTTGTTTCTTCTGAGATGAAGCTTACATACCCCTGATTCATAAACCATCTAATCAAAATGGAAATGCTGTTGCATGACATGCTGATGTCCCGGTGTGTGGTCTGCAGAGAAGCTCACTGCCAGTGCATGGGGGACACCTGAAACACCAAACTAATTCAGGCAGTTTCTGTTTGCACCTTATTCACAATCTATTATTATCAAATAAAATAGGTTAACTTTTCATAACAGGGCCAGCATTGGGGTGTAAAATTGACACTTGAATATTCGAGTGGAGTACCCTCAACCTATTAATGTGCATAGAAGCTGAGGACATTTTGGAAGAGTCTAGCCCTTCCCTGGAGCAGGCCCTCTGCCAAGCAACAGGTACCTGGCTTGCTGTCTGTGCTTTGCTGCAAACAGTGAGGCTGTCACTATGGAAACACGTGTGATGTCAGAAATTCAAAGCACTCCTGACTGCTTCATTTTGCTCACACAGGAAAGCTGGAATGTAAAACACGAAGAAAAGGTTGCCTAAGCTGTTTTCCAGATTGAAGAATATAATGGGTATGGCAAGGAAGGAATGGTGAAAGATGAAAGATCACTTTGAGGCATTCATTATGCTATAATTTTAGCTGGTAAGAGAATTCTACCTCAGAATGAGGGTGAGGGAATGGACAGTAATATTTACTATATCCTCAAAATGTTCAGGTTAAGGTGGTTAAAAATAATTACAAGGTTTACCAAGTATCTGTCTCATTCCTGACTGGAAGCCTGTATCAACTACAGCCCTGGTAGTCAGGTAAGCCCTGCAAAAGGTGGTCAGTTACTGCTTTCTGTAGCAGTGGCACACCAGGCATTTGAAAAGGTAACAGAGCCCTGAGATCCTGTACATTATTATGAAAGAATGTTTGGGTTTTTTTATGGATTAAATGGTTTCAGTTTTCTCGACAGCAGACAGCAATGTTTTCTCTCTGTACAGTTCAATTGAGTTTATCATCTCTCCATAACATATATTTCATCCCCAAATACATTACCACAGAGCAGTAGTTTCTATGTAGCCAGTATTTCACCCTTGATAAATGAATGGTGTTACTTATGTCCAGTTCTGCAGTACACAGAGAGGCAGAATTGCCTCTGTCTTCAGGAAGAGAGACTGCCTATTAGCACCTGCTTTAAGTGACAGCACTGACACAAGCAGCTGATGCTTCCTGGTAAAGATTGAACACGAGATCAAAGTTCTACCACCTTAAAGACCACACACTGTTTTCATAGTGTAAAAGTGTGGATATAGCAACTGCATAATTACCCATTCTGTTAGCATTTAAATAATGAAAATCCCAGGATTACTTCAGTATTGAGAACTGTACTAGTCTGGGTGCTGTGTTTGAGATTATTTGTTAGGAAGCTGCTCCCCTTCTGGAGGTATTGTTTTTGAATCTGTTAGATTGTGTGTTTCCAGAACTCTCTATCCTACCTCTCCAGGTATAAACTAAGCTGTTAACTTGATATACTCGCTCTTTAATTCACAGTAGCAGTATATCAATAAGAACAAAGTATGCCATGTTCTAACATCATTTTGGGAAATAAACTGCTGCCTTTGACTACAGAATTAGCTTGTTTCTTGGACCAGATTTAACTATGACAAATGTTCTCAATATCCACATTACCTGTCTGTAACTGTTTAAGGAGATTTGGGAAAACAAGAAGACAATAAATTCCTGCTGCTGTATTTAGAAAAAGCCTCAGGCATTTTCAGTGTAAACACAATTTTGAATATCTGATTATGCTTCTGTGGGCTCTAACAATGTTACAAAGGAGAAAATGAGGCACTAGGTCTTCTTAGTATAATTTATGTATTTTCTTCTGTTACTTTTTGTTCTTGTTCCAATCAGAACTTTTACTGCTGTGGATGTAAGGCACTGCATATGTGCAAATGCTAGGACAGACAAAATTTCCTTTTACCTACATGGAAGTGCTATAGGGACTTGAAACTAGCCTGCATGAGGAGACGGTTGACTCAGTGAGAACTGTTGGGCTAAGTGGCTCTGTTCTGGCCCTAACTGACCCCAAAACATTTGCCCTTAAAAATTTTACCTGTTTTAGTCCTGAATCGGAATCCAGACCCCCTGCCACTAGATTACTATGCAGCACAAAGAAAGGAAGGATATAAACCTTGTCAGACATATTACCAGGTGAGGTAACAATCTGTGTGTTCTCCTACATTGCAGCAAGCATGAGGAAACCAGAGTTTAAGACCCCTTTCACTGATACCTGTCTCAATTTTGACTTGCTTGGAGTTGTGGTATTTGCTTTTAAGTACTCTGAAATTCACTTTATTTTACAAAGGCCTCTAAAGCAATGAAGTTCTTTTACCCTACTGAGCAAGATTCATGGTGGTAACCTGGGGGTGAAAGGCTGTGTTTTTCAAACTTCCTGTCCTCAGTTCTGCAGATAAATACAAATAAATGGTCTCATTTTTAGCTAGGAAAGAGGCTCATTATCTGGTAATTAGGAAGTGCGCAATAGTCACAATATAGCTGTAGCTAGATTGGGACACCCACCAATATGAAAGAGAGAACTGGAACAAGATTTAGCAGACTTCTGTCTGCATGCCCAAAGCCAAGCCATCAAATAATGCATCAGTTTCAAACTAGTCCATCTTGTCTCATAATAAATACCTGAGTCCCATGATGAATTTCTAGTAGCCATAGTGATGGTACTATGCAAATCAGATATAAAAATATTGCTGGTGAAAACCTGTGAAGGAAAAGAAAAGGTATCTTGGTAATATGGCACATCATAAATACTTTCCAATGCAGATAATGTTTGGGTATATGGTCTCTTGTGCCTCTGCCATATGGGATATTAAGAAATAGGGTAACTGCAAATAAGAATTGCTATTCTTGCTGGATTGCTCGTGCTGTGTCAGTATTATAAACAATGGGTTTATCTGTACATCCATTTAAGGTCAAATATGGAAGTTTATTTAAAATCTCTTTTTTAAGAACTGACCAAAGGCACTTCACTGTTTGTATTTCTATCACAGCATTTTCTGTATTTAAAAAGCCTGTAGCTAACATGCTCTTTCTGATTTCATGAAGAGTGAATTAATGCATTGAGTCAGTTCACTGAGTGATGCTGAGATAAAGGCTGTTGTTCACAATCCTGTGCATTGACACAGGAAAGGTAGAAATAGCATCAGCTTTCCTAAAACAAGCATTGCTTCAGTGTGAGAACTTTTAGTTGCAGGCTGTGCACTTAAAATGGGTTTATGAAAATGTGTCTCAGCCTTGTTTCTCCGTTTGTGCAGGCAGTTGTAGAATTTTCTAGTTCTTCTCTCCCTGCCAGTCTTCTGTATAACTTATGTTGATGAAGCTTTATTATCTTCATCTTCTTTACTGGGTTTATTCAGAAGTAATGGACAGGTTTCATGACTCCTTCTGCAGGTAGTGATTCTTGTGAGAGTTGCAGATGTTTTCTTATTAAACACTTGACATTTGATTGGGGTGGCTTTTTTTGGCAATTCTATCCTTTTGGAGTAGGAATGAGGTGCGATGCCACAAATGTTCCATCTAGCTCTGCCACAGTATGGAGTGGGCATTGCTGCAACACCCTGGGACTGGGCAGTGGGGCCCAACTCACAACATTTGCTTGGTTCCTTCTATCCTGCCACTGACACATTCTGCAGTGAATTTAAACTGCTTCTAAGTATGCAACTGCAGCAACATTTTGGTCAAATGCTGTTGCATTTAGTGTTTGTTCCTATGTTGAATGTACCTTTATTTTGGTAATCATAACATTTCCAGTGGATATTAAGTATTGAGGAAAACAAAAAAATTCTGCTGCTTAGGGAATTACTGGGTTGCTGAACTGCACTGAAATGTTTCAAACAATCCCCTCTTAGATTAGACTGAAGACAGTCTGGGTTTGGGTTTCATTGCATTTTTTTGTTTTTCAGGGTTGAGGGGGTGTTGTTTGTTTTGGCAGTGGGGGTTTTTTGTTGTTAGATTTTTTTTTAAAGAAAAAAAACCTTAGTGATTCTGTGGGTTTTCAGCCTGGTTATTTTGGGAGAGAACACACCTCTCATTTGAATGGAAGAACTAACATTTTACAGTATTTCCTGTAGGACTTGAGCACATGAAAAATCCATCCAGCTGGCAGGTTAGCAATACTGAGCTAATGATACCACATCAGGCCAAGAGACTTGAGGGGCTTTAACTCTGCCTTTCTTTCGGAAGGAGCAATCTGGAGGAGGTATTACAAGGCTCACAAGAAGACTTTTTCTCCACATGTGCCATTTAATGTTTTATGCTGGTGTAATAAGTAACAGTTCTCTGTCAATAATGAACAGAGAATATGAGGGTGTTGGAGGCAGGAGTCCTGCTGCATAGTCTGCCCCTTGCTTGGATCGGTGACTGTCTGTGGAGGTGTTTCTACAGATGCTGATGTGATGATGCCTGTTCCGAATGTGACTGTTTTCCACTGGAGCAGAAAATTATCCTGATGCAAATAGATGCTGGTCATTTGTCTACAGTTCTCACCTATAATGGTACTTTTATTTTGCTGTTTAAAGTGCTGGACCACATCCATTTTCAAAATTTTCTTCTAGATAAATTTAGCCCAGTCTTCTATGTATTCCTCTAACATGGATCTGCTTTCGATATCTATTTCTGTTTGGATTTTTCAAAACCTGCCATTGAAAGTGTTCCTTCACAAAGATTCTGCTGCTGCCTCCTCTCCCAAAAGAATTGGGTCTGTTCAATCTGCCTGTCTCATAACTGCATTTTGGGCTCTGCTGTTGTTCAATTTTCCAGTGTCCTAGACTTTATCACTGCTTTTATTACATTCAAATTTAGGGCATGGAACTCTTGTGTGAATCGTCAGACAACACTACTTCTGTTATAATGACTTTCACAGGTTGCAATGGGCAGGATTTTAAGAACATGGAAATACTCCAGGGCTCTTTAGTCCTGGATTTTTCTCAGGGCCTGCCTGCAGTTTGAGTTTTTAACAATAAAAGGTCCTAGTGAAATCTTGACAATTAGTTACATGACCGCTTCCTTTTCACAGAGCATTTTGTTTTGGCTGCCTGAGCACTGATGAGCTGTAGATGACAGCAGTAATTCTTTAGATGCATGTAAAACCCCATGTGCTTGGGCAAGCTCTGCGATGACTAACTTTTTTGTTCATTTCTTGGGCAGCCTTTCATGCATTTAAGTTCCCCTCTGGAACAGCCTCTCAAATCGAAATATTTAAGCCACTCTTGCTGTATCAAAAGAGTGGTTGCTACTCATCTTTTATTTTTTACCGAGTTTAGGTTCATGCAGTAGCGTGGCATTAGCACTGCTGCATGGAGGAGAGAAGGGGGATACAGTCCCAGGGAAGGAGATGCAATCCAAGGCGCGGCAGGACGGGGTGTGAGATGCAGGGCATTTGCAGGGTTCCCCCGCACCCCTCTGCCCCTCCAGCGCGCAGCCCCGACCCGCTCAGGAGGTGGCTCAGGAGGTGCCCCAGTGCCCCCAGCCCGCTGCAGCCGCAGCCCCGCGGTATCCACCTTTTGCCTGCAGCAAGAGACACACACAGCCAGAGTGGCTCCCGCGTAGTCTGCTGTACAACTGCCCCTCCTGAAAGCCCTCTCTCTGGCAGTGGACGAGCCAAAACCCACCAGCTTTCCATCCCTGCCTCCCAGGAGCGGCCGGGGAGCAAACGCGATCCCTGAACGCCTGGCAGCGCCGGGGCCGGGGCAGCCCCTGCTCTCGGGGACAGCTTTGCATCTGCAGCGAAGTACATGCAAGGAAGCAAGAGGGGCTCGGCGGGATATGCTCACCATTTGTAGCCTCTGCCTTGCTTAAACTTGAGGGTGAGCCCTGTCTCCAGGCACAGGAGAAGATTGAGCAGTGCCAGCAGCCAGTACTTGGGTTCCTTCTTCACGGCAGTCACTCTCCAGACCCCGATGAGTGAGTGCAACACGAAGAGCAGGCGAGTGACCAGGGCATTGAGCAGCACCATCAGCTCCATGCCGCTGCACCCCCTCCCTTCGCCCCGCACCGCGGGGCCCCGGCGCTTCTAGGAGCCCTGGCAAGTTACCTTGGGAGTCACCGGGAAGCGCGCGCCTCGCCGGCACACAGATCCCTTCTCCTCTTCCATCTCCACAAAGGGGCCCATTATAACAAAAAAGAAACAGCATCGCCCCTCCCCCAGACTTCCTGAAAACTTTTTAAAGGGAAGAAGAAGAAAAAAAAAAAAGATACGCTTCCATGCTGCAGTGGTTTGCGGGCTCGGAACAGCCCTGGCCGGCCCAGGCAGGGGTGGGGAGAATTGTTTCTGTCCCCTCTGTCATCGGCTCAAGGACCAAGTGCGGCAAGGTTTTCCCTCTTGCCCAGTTACCATCGCTCTGCAGCCGCGCTTACTGCTCTCGCCTCGTGCGTTTCCAGCAAAGACACAATGTAAGGCACGATATTAATTTGAATCATTTTTGCTGAAAGCTCCACTGCATTTCTGAGACTGCAAACCAAACCCCTCTTTCTGCTCCCCCTGAAAGAGAATTCATATTTGGGAGCTCTTAAAATCGTTTGTTTAACATTGCAATATAGAAAGCAGGAAATGTATGCTTAGTTCAGTACTGGAATCCCTTGTGCAGCAGAAGTCAGAAACTGAAATCCAGTCAAACCATTCTATTGTATCATCTGCACCCTGCTTTAGGACTAAGAGCAGGCCAGGTACAGAACTCCTGAAACAGGGATGAAATCTGGGCTAACACTAATATTACTGAATTCAACAGAGGCATATACAAAAAATGCACAAAAGTTTGACTGTTAGGTCAATTACCTCTAGACAGACTTCTTGTATCCTCTGTGGGAACAGTATATGAAGTACAGAATATGTTTTAAAATTTCCTTAGTGTTTCTCATAGAGATTATTAATTTTATTTGAATTTACTCTTGGGTAACCAAAGAGAAATTTCTTCTTGATCACAATTGTCACTACGTTGCTCCAGTTTTGTGTTCATTTGCTGCCAAAGCACTTAAATTGAGATAGACCATTGTAAAATGCAAGTAGAGAATCAAGTCCATGTAAAGTACTGTGGTGTTTCAGAGGTCATAACTTCCTAGATTTAATTTTAAAAACTCCTGTTCTATTTAAACACAAGAAGATATTCTGCTAAGAGTTGTGACCTTTATAAGAAGGTATTTTTCCTCAATTGCTAAGATCCAAGTTTTCCTTACTGCAAAGCCAAGCCTCTTCCTTTACGAAGGCCTGGTGCTGGCCAGCTGATATCCTTGGGAGTGGGGGAATAAAGGGGAGGAAGACTACTTTACTTTAACCCTGACCAGAAAAAAAAGGAAAACAAAAGTCCATTCCACAGTAGAGATCAGTCACTTGGGAAATGCCTGAGTAAATAAAGGGACTGTGTAGTGTGCCTTTTTGAAGGAACAAAATCAAGCTCCTCACGCTCAGAGGAAAATGAATTCAAGTCAAGGACCTACTATTGATAATCCCTGCCAACAGCCATCCTGCCATATCGTGCCTTGGGTGCTGCTGCTTCACAGCCCTTCCGTTGGCGTTAAGGTCAAATATAGTGGAAGAGGAAACCGGGAACTGACAGATTCAAGAGATTGTTTAAACAAGATATTCCTCTGTGGCAGTGCTTAGTGTTGAAGAAATGACTTGAGGGAACTGGTATGTCTGATTGTTCATGGAGATCCTAACAAGGCAGACAGAGGTCACAAAACTTGGAAGGAGGTTGGTCAGTGGAACATTCTCATGATACCGTGCTCAGGAAGGATGCAGAGAGCTTTGCTGGGAGCCAAGTAATTCTGCATATTAAAGACACTTGGGAGCTGAACTGCTTAACAAGGTAGTTTCATCAATGAACTACCCAAACTTCACATCGCTGAAAGTCCCAAACTTAAGTAGGAAGAAGATATAATACTGGCTCTGCCTACTCAGTGGTGGACCACGATGGCAGCACAACAGCCTGAGTAGAGGGGGAAGTAAGTACTCATGGACAACTTCATTTCTTTGGCCTAGAAGAGGCAAATATTGCATCCAGATTTGACGGAGTGCATTTTTAGATGTTTCAGTGGCTGTTTTGTGGAGCAGCTGGTTCAGGAGCCCATGAGGGCAGTGCTTGACTTGAATCCTGAGTGGTTTATGAGATATGATGTCAGGAGTAACAGCTGAAGAGGTCCCCTGAGAGGGGCATCTTAATGTGCTTAGATTCGGCATCCTTGCAGGAGTAAGACAAGCCAGAGTTCTCTACCATTGCTCTGCTTCAAAAAAGAAAACTAGATGCAGATCAGCAGGCATGTTGAAAGTAAGATAGATGGAGCACCTAACTCTGCAGGGAGTGTGGATATTGCTTCCGTAAATCACATGGGAAGTGCAGAGATAATAACTGTGCATCAAGGGAAACTTGAGAAAGAGTGAGAAGAAGCCAGCATTGGCAGGGTAAGTGAGGTTGCAGGAGCGAGAAGGTATCCTTCAAAAAGCTGAAGTGCTGTCCAGCTGAAGAAAACTGAAAAGATGATTAAACTCTGGCATGGACAAATGTGGTAAGGCTGGCTGAAGGAGTGTGAGGGACAATTAGCAAAAACCATAGTAAGTAAAATGTCGGTTACCTGTTCAAACATGTCATGACTAGGAAGTCTGCCAGGGAATTGTTCGGTCAGTGGATGGTCAGGTGGCACAGAAGCCCTCAGGGGCTGTGCAGGAGGAGTGCAGTCCCAGCATGAGTACAGATGTACACTGTAGTATGGGATAGCACTGATTCCTGCACAGAACCTTATAGAAGGGTTTTTTAGAATGTTTTTTTCCCTCTATGACTCTGTGTGTGCTAGTGTTCCACCAATTCAATTCTTGTCATAGTTTCTACTGATCTGCAGCTTACACTTGTCAGGCTAATTGATCATGGGCTAGAGAGTACTTGAGGGAGAAACTTTGTTTACATTGTTTTTATACTCTTTCCCTGAGAATGGAGTTAGGTCTACTGCTGGATGCAGGCAATGGAATTAGGTGGACCTTTACTCTGACCCGAAATGGCTGCATTAGTAGAGACTTTCTGATCTCTGAAGAAATTGATCTGGACTGGGTTGTGGTGTTGGTTGGATCCAAGCTGAAAGCAAGACTCATGTCTGTCTGTATAGAGTGCTCTACTAATGATATACCCTCCTCTTCCCTATCTTTTTTTTTCCTTTCTCTTTTTTTTTTTCTTTTTCTTTTTTTTTTTCTTGGAATATCTGGCCTGTGTCTGGGAACCCTTGAGAGTTAATGTTTGCATGAGTTTCTGTACTCTGGCAAAGCCTGGACACAGTGGTGTGAACACGTGTCACAGCGTGTGGGATTTTCATCCAAGACACCTTGGCAAGATCCACTGCACAGCTCTGCCACATAACAGCCAATTGTAGCATGTCTGATGCATTTGGGAAATGTTAAACCTTACTGTGCCCCAGCACCAGTGACCTTCTTTCTGCAGGAATAGGAAATCTGGCACTTAAAAAACTGTGCCACAGGATCTTTGTGCTTGCGTTGAATAATTTCTGCCTTTAGGCTGAGTCACTATGATGATTGTGCTAAGGAGACTCCATAACTGTCAGAAATGTGAAATTGCAGCAGTTCCCAGCAACAAACTAGGGTTGGAGGGGGGTCACAAGCTGAACATGAGTCAGCAGTGCCACACTGCTCTTAAATGAAGAGTCACATCAGCAAGTAGCTCTAGAGCTGAAACCTGACAATGTCCACCTCCTCTACTTGGGAAGGCCTTTGCTGAAGTGCTGCCCTACCTTGGCTCAATGAGGGAGGAACCAGTAGAGAAGGGCAGGAGTGTTTCTATAGTAGGAAATTACATAAGCAAGTCAGTTTTAGATAGTTAAAGTGACATCCTTGCTAGGTTGCAGTGCTTATAAAATCACAAGACCCCTGTTCAAGTACCTGGACGGACTCCAGTTTGAACTGGAGTGCAGGGCTTAGGAAATCCTGTGAAGAGGAATTCCAGAACAAAAGTTCTTTGAGTTTTTGTGATAATGTGCAGTGGTTTTTTGTTCTGCTTTAGGGTTTTTTTTTTTCTCTTTGGGGAGAACTCTTGAACACAGAGACCCTCAGAATTTACTTCCCTTGCTTACAAACTGGGATGTTTTTGGCAGTGAAATTTGGGGGTAATGGCTATTTGCCTTCAGTTCAAGAGACTTAGAAGATTTGATTTACAATATTCATAAAGAAATAATTATAGGGTAATAATCTGAAAGAGACTGGGGATGAGAATGGGTCATAAATTCAATGTGAGTCAGCAGTGTTGTTCTGCTGTGAAGGAGGTACACTGGGATGTATAAACAGACCTGCAATGTGCCAAATTTCAAATTGCCATTATTTCTTCTGCCTGCCTTGATGCTGGGAAAAACCTCAGCTAAACTGCCTTAATTCTGGTGATGTTTAATCCCAGGGGAGAGCTGACAGAATAGAGTGTCCAGAGATGGACAAGACTGCTGAGGAAAGAATAAGATACCGTGATTCAATGTAGAGAAAAGAAAACTGAGGGGAGATGAAAGCGGCCAAGTGTTCAGGAATAGCCCGTTCACCAGTCCCAAAGCAGAGGGAAAGAAGTAAAAGGTTTAAAAAGGAAGAAAGACAAAAAATTGCAATTAGATGTCTGGAGACATCTCTTGCTAGGAAGGACAGTGAAGCACTGAAATAGATCGTGTAGAGAGACGTCCATTGTTGCAGGCTTTTAAGCACAGGTTAGGGAAACATCTGTCAGGGATGACAGCAGTTTAGTTGATCGTTTGCAGTAGAGGGCTGACTAGATGATCTCTGGAGGTTTCTCCAAGTCTTACCGCCTAGGGCTCTAAGGTTTATTTCTTTATTATCCAATCATTGTCTTGAGTCTCTGAGGAAGTTTCTTGCTTAAATTAAATCTGTGTAGTTTTACATGCATAGAGTTCTTTAAGAAGAGGAAATTGTTCTGCTTTCTTAATGCTTGACTGCAAACTGTGAATAGTTATGACAGCCTTATAAGGAGATCACCACAAGTGGCAATTAACATACATGTTAATATATGTTACAAATGGGAATGATTCAGTTGCACATGGGAAACAAAAAAACCTGTCCAATTCTGGCTTAAGTGAAAGCCTAACTATTGCTGATCAAATGCAAGAGGGAGAAGCCAAATCTTTCAAGACATGATATGTGATAGAAGGTACTAGCTATAGCTCAGTAAGGGTGTGAAGGAAATGGATAAAGGAGTGAAAAAAAAATGAGTATAAAAAGATTAGCTCTCTAGTAAAGAGCCAATATGATTGCAGAAGCATTAAAATCCCTGCAGGAGATTTACTGAAGACTCTGCCCTGGATTAGAATTTGATATAAAATAACTTAACTGAAGTCATACAGTTTCTGTGCCATTTGTAGCTGAGTTAATAGCATATGTTCCTGGAGGATTACAGTCTATGATTAAGGAAATTAGGTTTTGTTTGAATTTAATTTAGTTGTATAAAGCTGCTACAATAATTTACAGCTTTGATATTTAATATTTAATAACCCAGATCCTAAAAGAATCCGAGGTATAGCAATGTCATTATATATTGAAATATTATCCCCATAAGTCATTTATATTTGCTAGTTGAGAAGAATGTTCATCAACTAGATGGGCTAAACAGGAGCTACTTGATAAAAAACCAATGCAGTTTTATGGGTAGTGGTAGTGAAATCTTTCTGTATCTGTTATCCAGTAAATCATAATTCACTTAGAGAACTTTTCAATCTCAGTTTCAGTCTTCATAAGAATATACCCCTGATAGGTTTCTTTCATCTAATTTCCTAGCTTTTGGCTTTATGAACATTACAAATCCTGTCTATTCTTTCTTATAAGCCTCTTCTGCTGCTCCCTCCTTTCATTTAAACAAAGAAGAAAAATGCTTGGTCTCCAATTTAGCGGAGTACCCTGTTTCTGTTCAGAGGAAAGGAGGCATGTAAAAACACCCTCATCCAAAAATCAAGCCCCCCCAGTATTTTCAGGCACCTTTTTATTTGCCACTAAGTTTGTAAGAGCCTCAACCTGTGGTCTAAGTCCCCCCCATACTGAGGCCACCAACTGCAGAATCTAGTCTCAAAATATACTTGGGTGAGTTTATAATCCGAAGTGCAAACATGTACCTATGAAGCACAAGAGCAAAAGGCTTCCAATGGCCAGCCTGCTCTCTTGCATCTCTGTAACCTGGACATAATTGTACTCCATGGTTCCCTTCTTGTACTTGTAGTCATTTCTCTCCTTCTCTATACCTTTTCCTAGGAGGACAGAACCTGTCAAATGGTTGGCTGTTTTGGATAGCTACCACCTGCTGTGGGCCACTGCCTTCCAAGACTCAGATCTGATAAAGGAGAGTGAGTTTAGCACAAATTTCAGCTCATTTTTAGTGTGAGTCCAGGCTTTCAGAAAGGAAAGTGGAAGCACTGACTGCCTGGCACCACAGTCAGGAGTGGCCGTGGGTCTGCCACAAGCAGTGGGGCCCTGGCTGGAGTGTGAGGTGCTGGGAGTTGGCAGAACTCCACTGACATCAAAGCCTCTGCAGACCCAAAATATGGCAAAGAGGGGTGTTTTTTCCCCCTCTGATTAAAGCTGGGGGAAAGCACATGAGCAGTTTATAGCTTCCTACAATTATACATCTTTTCTGTTGGTTTTATAGTTCAGAAAAAAAAGCGCTCTGGAAGGACCAGTTTTTTCTTGAAGAACTAGAAAGAAAGAAAAGGTTTCAGGTATTTTATTAGGATTTGTAATTCCTCCTTCAGCCTCGGCTCTATTTCTGGGAACACACAGGAGTTCTGAAGCACTGCATATTTCAAAGAAGAGTAGAAGCAACCTTGTTCTGCAGGCACTATTTCAACCATGACTGAAGTGGAAGACCTAAAGTTACAAACAGTGAAAAGCTGTAGCATCTGTCCTCAGCAAAGAAGAAAACTTTCCAATTTTGGCTAGGAATCCTTTGAGTTGTCTTTCTAGTCATTCTCTCTCCTGTTTCCCAATGTAACAATCATGTGGTGACCTGACAGGAATAACATGGTTCATGTTTGGGGCACAAAAAAATGGAGGCTGGGCACAGGTTCCTGGTACATCTATTGCCAGTGACAAGGCCAGGCTCCTCTTACAGATGGAACACTGGGCACACAGGGAGAATATCTCAGGCTTTAGACAATGGTTGTCAACATAAGCTGTAAGCTAAAAACTTGTGGCACTGTTTTTGTTTACCTGCTGAGTACCTCTGCATAGAGTCTTACAATTAAGTTTTTCCTCCATGGTCTGAATTCACTGGAATTCCTGTGAAAGTGTTTATTATGGCACTGAGGCTAAGCTAATGAGTCTGAAATCAAGTCAATACAGCCTGTGTCTTACTGCAACTTGGTTTCTTTGGGTACGGTGTCTTGCTAATTATGATCATATGCTTCTGATAAACTCAAGTCATAAGTAACAGGGATGAAAAAAATGTATATAAAAAGAAAATCCCCAGACCTGTAATGTTTGTACTGGGTACATGAGAAGTCAGGTCTCACAAAGCCAGGCTGTATCTTATCAGGGGACTCATGGAAGGACACTGGCTTCTCTGCTTATCTGTGCCTGATAAAGTGTCTTTGTTGGGTTTTTTCTGGGTTTTGGGGGGGCGTTTTTTGGTTGGTTTGTTTTTTGGTTGGTTTTTTGTTGTTGTTGTTGGTTGGTTGGTTTTTTGGTTTTTTTTCAATGATTTACAGGTTGTGTGTAGGCCTTTGCCATCATCACTCAGAACAGTTAAACAATGGTACTTGGCTATGGTCCTAGCAAGCCACTTTCCTCCCTGGTGATATTGGGATCCAGTGATGATCATCTGCATGGGTTTTTATGTATATTTTTATATATCTATATAGATTTTGTCAGTCCCCTGACATGTGTTCAGAATTTAATGAAGAAAATAGTCATGGAGCTGTGTGCAAAACTCTGTAATATTTTTACAAGCTAATTAGTTAAGCTGGCTTTTTAATCTCTGTGCTGGAAGGGGCTGAAAGACAGGACCGTACCACAAAATACAGGTTGGCAGATTGGGAAATTACTTCACAAATGCAGACAAGGGGAGGGGGAGCGTGTAAAGAAAACAGCTCTCCCATCCGCAAAAAACCCTGCTAATCATATTCATCATCACTGCAGTGGAAATGTAATGACATGGGTCTTTGTCTGAGAGCAAGGCTTCCATAAACCTGTCAAGATGCTTAATTATGTTCTGTTGCACTGGACTGCCACAGACCTGCTAAGTAAAAAAAAAAAAAAAAGTAGTAAGATTAGATACTCCTTTTGAACTGGAATACTGTTCTGACTTTCCTGTCCTCTTGTTAGCAGTGAAAACTTCCTAAGGACAAAAATTTCCACATCTTTGTTGGTTGCAAAATATATTCAGTTTTACAAACAAGCTTCTTCCCAAAGGCTGCAGTTTCTGAACAAACCATCTGCTCAATCATTTTCTTTTCTGGCAAAAAGAGACACTGAGTGCCAGAATTTTTTTTTCTGTGATGTTTACCCATAAGTTATTAATACCTATCTGACACCCACAGAGATCTTCAAACTTTTTTGTTGAGTAAAACAGTATTGTTGACTTGTGTGACAATACCCAAAAATGAGTGAGCATTGTTTCTGATCACCCCCACTGTACGGCTCACAATGCCGGTTTGTTTATAAATAATGTCATCTGTTGTCTTCTCTTGAGTGCTTTATCCCATTGACTATACTTCCCTCATCCTTTCTTTGAGACATCTGTCTGTGCTGGTCCTGGCATGCATAACAACTTGAGAGATGTGAATAAAGAGAGCTTATATGGTGTAATAGGCACATCCAAATATCTTCTGGAGTTTAGACTCAGCAATGTCACAGTGTGTTCCTAATGGTCTTTAAACTGCCTTGAAGTCAAATGTCAGTTCTGAGTACTGCTGATGGGAAAAGCCAGTTAAGAAAATCCAAAAATCTACCACCCCAAACCCCCAAATAATGATCCCAGTGAAGGGCCACTAATTCTTGTGGATTTGCTGACTGATAAAACAGTGTTTGAAGTAGCAAAATTTTACTTGACAGGAGAATCTCCAGCATCTGGCAAGAAATAATGAGAGGTTTTAGACCAAGTTTTGTAACTAGCTGCTGACTTTTCCCTGTTTACAATGTACTAGTAGCAGCATTACAGGGCTCAAATGACAAGTCAGAAGGAAGGGTCTGTGGTGATAGGTCTGGTATGTGTGTATGGCAGCTGCATCCTCAGACTCCTTCAGAGAAGAGTTCAGGAGTATATCAGAGTATTTACCCCGCTAAGTAACAGTCGTGGAACATCACGCTCAATTTTTTGGGGTGTTTTTTTGGTGGTGGTGATTTGGTTTTGGTTTGATTTTCTTCAAGAGCAAAAATTAACTATTTTTATCCCACTGGAGTATTTCAGTTATGCCAGCTCCTGTTAAGCTTCTCAGTGGGGTGAGGTAGTCCTGTTGCTCTTTGAAAAACCTTGACTGATTAATATTCTCCAGTACCTCTATGTTCTGAAAGTCTGAGTGGGATCTACTCATCTAGTGTTCTCACTCTAGCTTTGTAGGAACCAAAGTTTATCCAAATGAAGTATATTTTTAGAAATCCTACTAATGGATTATTTTTGTCAGTAACTGAATTGGAAAACAGAGGCTCTTCTAAAACAGGATTCATAAGGTCCTGTCAGTTCTCTATTTGAAAGTCCCTTTCAGAGTCCCAAAGACATACAACATGGTTTTAAAGTGCTTGTTGGAAGATTTGAGGAGGGAAGTATCATCCTCACAAAAGGAACTTTTTTATTATTTTGACTGCGACAAGTAAAACCAAAAGCTTTTAGAATAAGGCCATTACATTGTAGATCTCAGTGTGTCACCCCAAAGAGGGAGCTGCCATATTCACAAGTGCTACAAATTAGGGCCACAATTAGAGTTACATCAAAAAACCTTGTGTTAGGAATTGTAGTTGTCCGTATGGTTTAAGTTTTGGGGGATTGTTTTAGGTATATGAGAGGGTTTTTTTTGGGGTGTGTGTTTGTTTAGTGAGAGTAGAAACCAGAGAAAGAGAGGTGAGCAAGGATGATGGGGTCTGATCAAGCTGTCCCAAACTACTTTTATTGCACAGAGGTAGTATAAGTCATGGTAAGGTACATTAGTTTGAAATGCAGCCCCAAATGTCCAGAAGCTCAGGATACTGATTTACAGGACTCTGAGCTAAAGACATTTTTGCCAATTCTTTCATTTCCATGGTGAGTCAGGAAATACTTAGTACTTTTCTTGAGCATATTTTGAAATCTTGGGCTTTTCTAAAAGTTTGTCTAATACTGCCAGGAGAGACCTTTGCAAGCCAGAAATTCAGAAACCTTTATTCTTTGGATCCACAGAATGTGTGGCTCCTGATAATTGTAACAAATAGTGTTGCCTCGTGTGCCCCTGGATTGCCACTGCTGTTGTAGGTGTCAGATAACACTTACTCAGCAGTGGTAGATACAGAGGAGTATGCAGCAAAGTGGCCCAATGGTGCTCCAGAACTGGAAACTGCCCTCAGTGTGCCGAACCTGAAGCACCAATGTGACAGAAGGGCACATGAGCATCCAGTTTATAAATTGTGATTTGGCATACTTTGAGGAAATGTAATACGTGTGAATTCTGTCCGCATTGTGAGATATGGATGTTGCAATGTAGTAGTTCTGGACTGGGTCCAGTTTCTGCACAAACTTTATATATATTTTTAACTGATTAACTAATCTTTGTCTTGACAGGAGTTCTTTTTCTCTTAACAGTCTTATACATGTTTGATGGCAACAGTGAGCCACAAGTCTGTGAGCTGTCATGCACAAGTGAAATGGATAGTTTCCAAATATGCATTTCTGGAACAGGAAAAGTTCTACCAGAAAGAGATAGGTTTTTTTATTACTTGTTGTGATTATTTATGAGCATGTTTATTACATTGATATAGTGGTAGCATGAGGAGTGTCCAGGTATACTCATTTATGATTCTATTTTTTCGTCATTGTATGTTGATTGCTCTCCCTGTGGCACCGTTTTCTTCTGCACAGTATGTTTAATGAAACTAATCCAAACTGATCACCCATTCAAAGGATCGAAGGGACTTGGGATTTGACTGGAAAATAAGATGCAAACTTGAATAAACATTTTTGTGTGTTGCTATGGACTCCAAGAAGCCAGGGAGAAAGCTGGTGTATCAAATGCAGAAATTAGGTTGCGTTAGTGTATAATGAGAGGTCGCTTGTAGGTGAATTAGGATAACCAAAACAGACACAAGTTGAAAGAGGCATCTGTAAAGAAAGAAGTGAGCTTGGGCAATGAGAGCTAGACTTTGAAATAATGGAATGGTTTGAGTTGGAAGGGACCTAAAAGATCACTTGGTCACAAGCTCACCACCACAGGCAGGACACCTTCCACTAGACCGGGCTGCTCACTGCCCTGTCCAGCCTGGCCTTGAACACTGCCAGGGATGGGCATCTGCAATTTCTCTGGACAACCTGTGCCAGTGCCTCACCACCCTCTCAGAGAAGAGTTTCTTCTTAATGTCTAATCTAAATGTACTTCCCTTCAGTTTCAAGCCGTTCTCCCTTGGCCTATCACTGCATGCCCTCATTAAAAAGTCCCTCTCCAGCCTTCCTCGTAAAGTGACTCATCTGCTGTTGCTCCAAGAATCTTCCAATGTGCTGAGTGGACATGCATTCCTGAACTTGTAATAACAGTCAGTTCCTGAGCCTGATGAGGAACCACAAAGGCAAGATGTGGCTGAGATTTCAGATAGGGCAGAGTTGAAGCTGTGTTGGAGATGTTGAAGGGCAGATTTACAAATGCAGCAGGGGCTGAGAGAGGGCAGCATTGTTTGGTATGATGTCAGGAGTGAAGCATGAGTTAATATAGCTAGTAATAAATGTAGCGCATTGTGCAGTATCCTAAAGGGACATAGTGTGTACTCTGGAGGATGTGGATGAACTGTCCACCCATTCTTGGCAAGCTCCACAGTTCTGAAGTCCTACACACCAAGATTACAAAATTGGACATTTAAAAAATGAGGCATTTGGGAACTGAAACCAGAGCTGCATTATGCTGTACATAAATATGTTTACAATCAGAGTTGAGTAAAATAGAGGAGAAAGAATTGGTTTCTTATAAACTGGAGTCACTGGCTCTTCCTTTTGTTTTTTGAGGCAGTTACCAAAACAAATTAGAGAAATCATGGGATTACTGATTCAGTGGTAGCAGAGATGTTTTACAAACTTGGCTGGGGCAGGAGGATTGGTGTTTGGTGGTGGTTTAGGGTTTGGTTGGTTGTTGTTTGTTAGCAGCTGTGCTGCAGGTTTGTGCAGACTCTCAAACTCATCCTTTTCCAGCTTCCTTCTCAGAAATATGAATAGCTTTTTTGGAATCAGCTTTTTAAAAAGGAAAGTTCTTTCATTAATTCATCTGACTTCTTCAGTCTGTCACTACCAAAAGTCTGTGAGGGGGGAGGAGGTTATGTCCACACTTACCATTGATGCCTTTTAGCTCTTAATTTGCAGGATTGTTACATTCCAAGAACAGGATTTTCTTTGTTTTAAGAATAAGAGATTTAGTCACTGTTACCCATATATTGTACACCAATAAAATTTGCAAGAGGAGAAATGTCACGGTAAGACATATTAAATAAGGGACATTTCATGGAATATGGAAAATATCATAAGTCAAAGTAATTAGTATTGAAAAACTGGCAACTGCTATTGCTATAAATACAGCTGTACCAAAGAGGTGAAAAAAGATGTCTCCATGGAGGTATTTAAAGGTATTTTAGTACTTCTGTCACTACAGTAACTATATACCATCCACAGGTGCAACTGTAAAATGTTCATGTGTGATAAAATAGCTAAATAAGAAATACCAAATAATAGCACACAAAAAAGTGTACATCTTTCTTTTGCAAGGTATTTATTGTATTAAACATTCTTTAAAGTACAGAGTCTATGTCCGTGACAAGCTTGCAGGGACTTAAGTTAGGATTTTGAATGGGTTCATTCCACTTCTTGCATTAGCCTCCAAGAGTAAACTTTTAGTGGACTTTTGACCTCTCTTGTACTTGCACGTCAGCAGGTTTGAGCCCTTGCAGCAGGGTGGGCAGAGCTAGCCCCTGGGTGTTGCTCAGGGACCTCTTCTAGACACAACGTCTGTGTGCACAAAGCTACCAGCACAGACAGGCAAGTCAGCTGTGCTCTAAAGCTTGGGCAGATAAACCACTGCTGTGTTCTGATGCAGGCTGCTGGATTAAAAGTGGTTTGATGCATTGCTGTGCCCCTGTCTGAAGCCAATGCAGAAGGAAGCTAAAGGTCAGACTAAAAATATGTTGATGAATCAAACCCCTCTTCTGACTCTTGAGGAGCCAGGAAATCCCTGTAAGTGTCTGAAGCAAAAGGAAAAAAGTGTCTGGGGATGGCTTTTCTCCTTGCCATGGATGATGCTGTATCTCTCCAGGTCTTCAAGGACAGTCCTGCCAGCCAATGTTACATGTAATTAAGTGATTAGTCACTGTAAAATTACAGGTTGCACCTGCATTGCTAAACCAGAGACCAGTTTTCAGACATTTCCTTAAATAAAATACTGCTGGCCAAGTTTTAGATAATGTAATTAAAGCTTCATATTTCAGTCCTAGAAAAAACCTGGACTTTGAGGAGCACTCTCCAAACTTAACCAATTCAGCTGGTCTGAGGTGGTCTTGGTGGGCACTGGTGAGAGGCTGTACTTCAAACTAGAGCAAACTCTTTCCATTCCAATTCTTGTCCAGCTGCTGCCTGCAGAGGACTGGGCTGGGCAGTACTGTGAAGGTGACACACACTGCTTGTCTCTTCCTCCATGTGACAAACCACACTGTCCCACTACCCTGCCATGCTGCTGCAGCGCGGCACAGTTAGCTGTGCTTGGACAATAGATGGGAGAAGGTAAACCAGAGCTAGGAGGCAGGGATTGCAGTCAGCCAGCAAGGACATTTGTAAATGCCCTTGTGATGAGACACTTTCCAAGGGGAGCTCAGCAGTACCTCGCCACAAAGCCTTGTGAGCCTTGGAAGCTCCAGAGAGCACGAGAGTCTCCTCACCCCCAGGAGTTCCCAGAGCACATCAAGCCTGTCTTCACTGTGCTGACTTATTACTTGGCATTGATTTGAGTTCAGCTCCTCAGTCCTTCTATTCAGAGACCCATGGCTCAGGCTCAGGCCCGCTAGAAGGCAGCTGACAGCTCTGGGTTTGACATCTTTCTCTTGAGACCTGCTGGAACATCCTTATGATCAAGAGGTCAGTGCCAGAAAGTAGACTTTCCAAAGGGGGCACTGTAAGACCGTGTTCTAAATTACCCCAAGAGCTAGGGCCCTTCAGAGATCTCATACCCTGTTCCACATGTAAAATACATCTCTTTGGTCTTGGCTCCTCTAAGATAAACATGTAGCTGTGTGCAGTTTTTTCTATTAATTTCCTACCAAAACAAAACACTTCACTGCAAATGCTTTCCCCCTTGAGGGACGAGAGTACTAATGACACATGACAGATGTTAGTCATGGTTGCTTTGTACACTACTGGAAGGCACTTGGGTGCCACAGAGATGTTTATGGCATAGTAAGTTTTAGAATAATGCAACTGGAGCTTATGTTGGTATTTAAAATTAATCACTGGCTTTCAGGATTTTAGCTACTAAGTTGACAATTATTTTCAAGCCATGTGAAGGACAGGTCTCAGGTAGAAAAATAAGTTATTTTTCCACCCAATATCAGTGCATTAGTAATAAATTATTTAAGTTCAAGGGAATTTGAAATCCAGTCCATAAGGGTGAGGTAGAGAAGTGGATGCATGTGAAGGGGGAAGAGAAAATTCAATGAGCTACTGAGGTAAGTGAATCTCTCATGTTCTTCCCTGGCCCACTTGTAGTGTTGATAAAGATGCTAATGGACCTCTATTGTGCGTGTATCTGTTTTGATAACCATAATGCAGGAGAAAAAAAGCATTAAGTTGAAGTGCTGCTTCTGCAGAAGAGTATTTATTGAGCTGTTCTACAAAAGACAGATCTGGGCTCCCAGCTTAAACACTGGTTTCAGATATGAAATTCTAGATATTGTACACCTGGCATGACCCTTGTCAGGGAGGACCTCAGAGCCTGTAATTTTCACCTGATCCTATGTTCATTGGACAGTACCTCGGCTAATGCAAACATAGGCAAATTCCTTAGCATCCCAAAGGGAAGTTTCCATCCTAGTCACAAGGTTCAGTAATTCTTGGTACAACCAAGTCCATATTGCATCTCTCTTTCCCAAAGCCTCACAAAAGATGATGGCTTAACTACTAGCTAGCAGACTTGGACTGTCATTTTAGTCGAAGACACATAGCACACAGTTTTGCATGCCTCAGCAAGAACATCTGTTTGGCAGCTGCTTCTGGTTTCAAATCAAACCTCCCCTAAGAGCTGCAGATGAGAGAAGTTAGCTGTGGCTTGCTTCCAGTTGTGTTGTGTGATCAACTTACCAATGGGGCAACCAGTAATGTAGAGAGCACTCACCAAGCGTGGCTCTCTAGCTGTCAGATAATTCACAATGTGGATTCCTGTAAGAAAACTGAATATATGCAGAAAGAGTTTCCAAGTGTGTTTGAGCTGATCACTTGTTTTCAGGTTTTGGGGAGGTAAGACCTCATCCATTATCATGGAAGAGCCCTGAGCATTTCTGTAGGCAAGGAAACATCAAAGTAGTTATTTAAACGCCTTGTGAAAAATCTGCCTGCTCCAGATAGAATAATACAGTGTTTGTTGCTATTTGTATTTGTTCTTTGTAAGAAGAGTTATGTCTGTAAAATGGCATTGAAAAAAAGGACAGGACTTGTTGCAGGATATATTTTACCTTGTTACCACAGCTGCACATGATCAAGGGTTTTCCCGGATCCTGGCATACACCACAGTTTGCTTGAAAAGCACAATATGAAATGGTTTGTGCAATAAAGGGAGAGCTGAGACCTTTTTAGAAGAACAAGAGTTGCTATAGCTGATTTGCCCACAGAACCACTGGATAACAAATCCCATTGTTCAGTTCTTTGGCTGTTGTAAGCACGTGCTTGTTTGTCTGGTTGTTTGCTAACTGTTCTTCACCCAGTAGCTTGAGCTCATGTACCTCAGTGAGCCTTCTGGGTGCACAACAACTGCAGAAATGGAAAACACCTCTCTGAACGTGCCTTCTCCCACTGCTTTTCAGCCTCTGAGAGAAGTACTTGCTGCTAAAAGGAAACTTCAGAAAAAATGGGGGGTACAGATATTGGGATTGGGCTTCAAACTACATGAGATTAGAGTAAATGTCATTAAAGGTACTTTAAAACAGTTATCTCTGAAACCAATTAGCAAGAGCTTTTAATTGGTGGGGGCATATTTTTAAGGACCTCTTCTTTAATCTTTTATGGTAATCAGGCTCCCACATTTACAATTCAGCAGAGTTCCTCATACAAATAACTAGATAAAATTCTTAATTAGATTATGGTGACTATAGGAAGAAGTTGTTCTAAAAGTGAAATTACAGAATGTTATGACTAATGCTGTACAAATTAGCATGAAGTAGCTCAGACCAAATTATCCCTGAGAGTTTGTAATTAGGAGCACCTGCTATTAGTGCACTTGCTAAACTTTTATCAATTAATCATTACTTCCTTGAATAACAAGAACAAAACTGAATGTTGTGAATATTGTAAGAATGATTAATTGCTAGTTGTAAATTGCTGACTAGCTCCATTATTACTTCTACTTTAAAGACTTTCAGAAACGTGTCTATCAGTTTTATGAATGCATAAATTATATTAATGTACTCAGTATCAGTTGGACTTTTTTGTCCTACTTGGCTGGTAGCGTCTGTTCTCAAATGTAGATAAGTCTGAGACTTTCAGAGCATGAACTGTGTAACAGAACATCATTTTTACCTTGGATTTTTTTCCTCTTTTCTCTTTCAAAATGGACCCTAAACTCAGACTCCTAAATGCTAAGCAACTAAATCAATGACTCTATTAATTCTTTTGAGTACTGGGTATAGGGTGATTCCCTCATCTGAGGATACTGACCTTTGACATCTGGAAAGATATTTAGTGTTGTTAACATCGTTGCCTGAACTTACCTGTTTGGTCCAGCTTTGTGGAGCAGCATAGTCCCACTTCTTTTTCAATATGTAAATGAAGTGATGAGGGAGTATTATGACATTGGAGTGTAACTAAAGTGGATGTTTTAGTCTTCTGTTTTCCAAGAAGACTGTTTTCATCAGTCTTAGGCATTCTGGAAAGGTCAGTGAAGTAGAATGATAATTAATGGTTCAAGAAATGATATTATATGAAGCATTTTTTCTTTATATTAACTAGGGGTTGGAGTAGATCTTAAATTTTGCCAATTCAGGAGTGCTTTTAGTCCTGTGTAATCAGAGGCATTGCAGCTTTAACATGAATTGAAAAAACCTAAATAGGAGAGCACAGCATTACAGCTGTTGAGTGAAACAACAGCAGGTTGCCAAAATGCATGATACTATGTTACCAGATTCATGAGAAATATACAAAAATCTGGAAATGATCAAGAGATGCATAAAATAGCTAGAATTGTTTATCTTGGCTGTTCTGAGATGAAGTCACTACATGGATGGAATAATTCTGAAGTGCAGCTTGTGAAAACTGTCAGAAATTAAGATTTCACAAAGCTGGGAGAAAAAAAAGAGGTTGGAAATCAGCCAGCAGGGGAAGAAAAAATCCAAAAGCTAGATATTTTTGACGTGCCTCGGAGATATAAAGGGAAAAGGTATGGGTGAAAGAATTTTCTCATTCCCAGAACATCTGAGCTGTAAGGAAGAACCACTTTCTAATAACCCTTTAGCTTCCTAGCATAAAAGGTATCTGTCAATTAAGTCTATGGGTTTTATTATAGTGTTGTTGAACAGGTAGTGCAGGTAAATATTGCTTAGATTACTTAGTCCCCTATAGCGAAATGGTGACAACAGAGGAGCAGCAGAAAACACGTTGCTGTCACTTAACCTAGCACCTGAAATGTTCTCAAGCTTTAATCACATGATAAATGAGACAATAATAGTCTTTGTCCTAAATGTTGCAATCAAGCTGCCTGACACGGTGCTGTTGAAATTCTGCCTGGGAGCTCTTGGTGAGCCAGGCTCATTGCCTCTGCACAAAGCACCCCTCATTCGGACCACTGGGCTCCCAAACCCTCCTGAAGTGAGCTCTCCCTTGTAATTAATTCCTACATTCCATGAAGTGACTATTTGAAGGCAAATGCAATGCTTACGTGAGGCACTTAGTGTGTTTTGATAATATATATACACAAGTTTCAGTTATTTCATAATACAGTTATAGAAATTATTCTAAATGAAAATATTTTACTAAGAGCTTAGACTTGAGGCATGTGAACCATGGAGGTGCAAAGTGGAGCCCTGCAGAGGGAGCCTGGCAATCATCAGAACAGAGGTGGACCTGTAATGCAGAAGCATAGTGAGGGAGTCACCAGCAACACCCTCAGGAAATGCAGGCATTTCAAAATGCAGTAGTCATTAGATTGATTATTTCTTCTATAATTGATAGGCTGACCAAAAGTAGAGTTTCAGCAAACAGCAATGAAAATTACAAAGTACCTAATGATGGTCATGCTCAAAATCGTAAAGGTTTTTGCTGTTTCTCTCACTGCTGTTTTCTTACTTCCCACCTTAAAGGTCTGGTACTTTTGACAGATGAAGATTTTCTCTTCCTATACCTCATCAAGCATAAGACAAACCGATTTTTTGTTTTTTAAATGAGCCATTTGTATAAGGTGGCTGTGTGCCTGCCCTCTTCTTTTCAGTAGCCTCAGGCTCTGTATACTTGTTTTCTGCCTTCCTCTCCCTGTATGGACCTCACTCTTTCTCTGCACATCTTTCACAGATGAAGCTGGTAATGTATGATACAGTGCTGAAGCCTAAGAACAATTCCCTTGTTTCCTTCAATATACCCTGGATCCCACTCATATTTGCACAATGGTGCAAGTAAGAAACAGCTTTGGTCATGACTGGTGACTATCACCATAATTCTTATTCACCTGGATCTGCTACCACACTATAATAAAAGAAATGGGTGCTACTGGCTCTGCTCAAAAGAAGAAAACAAATCCTAAATCCTTGGCACAGGTGCTGAGGACAGCAGTACTGATTTTAAAGAAGCTGCAGTGATTGACATGAGTGGAGTATTAACCACAGAAGTATATATAGGTCACCAGGGAGCTGACGTTTCAAACACTCCTGCTAGGCATCCCCTTTGGCACTTTGGTTGGCCTAGTTGGGAGCAAATAATGAGGAAAAATAGTGACTCAAGTGACCACTGTGTAGCACTTTTCTCTCTCTGCTTCTCCATATTCACAAAAATCATCAAATATTTAGTTTTAGCCTGTTCAATCCTTTCTCTTCTAAACATAAGGCAGGAGGTGTCACAAGAGTAGATGTCTCTCATGACAGTTTCAGCATCTCCCCATTTTTGACTTGGTTGAAAGTCCTGCTGCGAATCCTGCTCCTGTAGTATTGCCACTAGACACTTTACCAAACAATTAAGTATCTTAAATATTTCCCCAACAATTTATAATACAAGTTCACTTTATTTTAGTTTTTAGACCAAAGAGTGCAGCTGCTCTCACTTTATTAAGCTATTTCCCCACATTTTGACTACTATAGGCTTCTCTTTTTAAACAGCCATGTGGCTGCATTTGAGTTATGCCCATAGCTCATTTGGAAATTGTAGATAAGAACTGGCCCCCAAAATGCAGTACTGGAATGTGAGCTGTGCTTTCCTTCGTGTGTATGTGAGGGTGTATGACTCGTATGCAGGGAAAAAATCAATATAAATGTTGGTGGGCACATACCCAAAAAACAACTTTGTGTGCCAATGCTTTTCTTCTCCAGTTCTGTTTCTACTGATCTTGCAGCAAGCGGGTGAGGGAGATCTTGTGCTCCCCCAGCAGACCAAGGGATCCCCTCTCCTGATGCTACACCAGCACCTCCGTTTCAAGCCCTGATAGGAATGTAACTGGAATCAGGAGTAGTGATGGTCCTCAGCTAGCTGGCTGTGCATTCAGATCAGAGCCAGCTGGCGAGGGTCAGAACAGCCCCATCTGTGTGCTAGACTACTCCAACACAATCTGCTGAGGAGGATGGATCCAAACCAGCAAGGACCAAGAGCAAACTCTTCTGCTTACTCAGCATCAAGGAAAAATTGTTGTACTTCACTGATTAGTGGAGAATGTTCCTAATATATGCCTGTATATGTATATACACATGCATATGTGTGTTAACATTTTGTAAATCTAACCACTGGGATTATTTCAAAAATTGCAGTGCTATTTGGATCAGGTTTAGATTTATACAAGCAAGTCTGCCTGGTTTTTATTGTTCTGTACCAAATAACTGTTAGCTCATTTTGCCTAAATTTAATGGCATCATAGAAGTTGGAGATTATCAAGTTTCTATGTGTTTTTCCAACTAGGAGAAAAGCTGTCATGTCACTTGATAGATACCGTGGAAAGTCACAGAAAAGTAGAAGAATCTACAACCAAAGTTTGCACATACCCTCCCAGATATTGAAGCCAATCAATTGCAACACACCAAACCTTAAAGAAAGTAGTCTGTTACCCTGCTAGTTTTCCTTGGGGCTGAATGAATTAGTTTCACAATACTACCCTTTCTGATCTTTTTCCTGTGATAATTCAATTGTCAAAAAGTTGGTTTTTTACAGAAGGTCTCTTGGAGATTGTCTGTTGCTCAGTTTCACTTTGTCTAAATTTGTGGGAATTTGAAGGGGTCTTTGAAATACTTTTGTAGTCACTTAGGGCACATTTCAAAGCCTTCTGTGACACTGCAGAGACTGAAGTACTTAACTCACTGAGTAAATGTGGCTCATGCTAATTGTCTGGGGACCTTTGTTCTAGTAATATACTGAGTTTCCTGCTCTGAGATCAGTTTAGTCAATAAAAGGCTGGTTTCTTTGAATGTAGGAAATAACTGAAACCCAAAATTGAATATCATTATAATGGACATCTTAGGAACCCCACAGAACGAATGAAATTAGGTTACGGGCACAGGCCTTGTTAGGGGTGACTGACTCCATTCTCTTCCTGAAAAAGTTGGTTTAGTTGCACACATGCAGTGCTAAGTAATTGCTTTGCATCATTAATCCATTTTTCAGTACAAATTCGTCTCATTAAAGTTGGCTGGTGAGAGTCAATATGGCCAACTCTTCCAGAGAAACACGTTGCTGTGTGCAAACAGGCAGCCTCAGATCTGCCTTTGCTGGCTGGCAAGGCAGAAATTGCAAGTGCTCTGGTGCAGCAGTAAGGATCACAGTGCATACCATGCAACAATATATCATCACTCCTTACACCAACATGGTAAGGCTCGCTGATACTGCCAGACCTCTGAAAATACCCTGGAAATGGTTAAATTCACAAGGACAAACTTTATCCACTGTACCCTGCAAGTCCTAAACAGCAGGAACGCTGTAATTTTTCAGGTGAGAGAGGTAAACTGTGGTGAGTGTTGGCATGATTTATAGATCTTGATTTGTGTAGGCAAAGGGCAGCGTGTCTTTGTGTCGTATAGGTTGTGCATATCTGCAGAGACAATCAGTATTTGACTTTACCCTGTGTTCCTGAGTAACTCCATGCTCACTGCTGTTTGCCTTTAGCAAACATTCTTCACAGTTTTGCATTAAGTATTTTCAGTGATTGATAGTTTTCTTGTTCAAGGATTGATAAATGTGAATCTGCTTTTCATCTTGGCCTAAAGGGACCCTTGATGGAGTGGAGCTTTTGGGGCTGTTTTTTCTATAAGCTTTGAAAAGAGACTGAAAGTCTTGATGTTGAGTCGCTGGGGAATGTGATTTATAATGTGTGGCTTGGTCTATCTATCACTCATTATGCCGCATAATCAGCTAAGTGACCAGTTCAGATGGGAATAACATCACTGTCAGTTTTCTCAGAGAGCATCAGTGGATGAATATCCTTTGGCAGATTCCTAGCCAAACTCCAATCTGAGAAACAAACTGTGCTGTCTTTGTGAGTGAAGCGCAGAATCATGGGCTGCTGGAGAAACAGGGAAAAAAAGAGCAGTGCAGAGGGGGCTTCTATGTGCAGAACAGAGCAACTGTTTTGCCAGGTCTTCAGTGGTAGCAGGTTTTGAAATGTTCACTAAGAATAATGGTTTGAACTGTAGGAAAACATAGCTGCAAGGTTAGATATGTGTGAGATCTATGAGTCAAACCAACAGGGACTGTCCCAAAAAACCCCATGAAATACACAGACCTTGGAACATCTGAATATAGTTTGGAAACAGTGTTCAATGTAAGAGGCAACACTCAACTAACTAGCTATTAAGACTTAACATATAAATGCTTATTTACACCAACATATCCAGGAAATTTTAGCAATGAAAGTGTTAAGTGAAAGTGAACTGAATTTAAAGGAAACCAAAAGAGCATTTAGTGAAGAGGATTTAAAAAGGGTGAAAAATCCATTATGAAGTTACCAGGATAAAAATCAAAACTTTCTGATGATCATGTAGCTTTTGCATCATAAAAATGTAAATGAGCAAGATTTATTGCTAAGCCAATTTAAAGACTCAGCTAAACTTTAAGTACACTGCTACACTAACAAAATAAAGTTGGCCATGTCACCGGCAGAGAACAACTGTAATTCTTCAATCTTAGGGTGGCAGATTTGCCTAATAATTGTGACCTCTTCCTTTTATTCTGGTGGATTCTGCTTTCCCTGGTGGCCTAAGAAATTTCATGCCTGCTCTTGTGAATCAGAAGAGAAAAAAACAAGCAGTGAGGTGAAATTGTTGGTTACACACATGAAACAAACAGTAAATGATGTAGCTGCTGGGGCAGTAGCAAAGTTGGAATATAATAGAAGGTTTAGTTTTAATATCATGCAAATGAGATAAAGCATAAACAACAGGGCCTGAAATGAAAACATCTTGAAAGGGAGGTAGGCAGGGGTGGAGAGAGAGGGGAAGTGTGTGACAGGTGGTTGTGTGTGGGAATAGTGAATTAGAGCAGCTGAACCAGAAAACATAATGTACTTGTGTTTCACTTCCCAAATGAAGGGACACCTTTTCAGGTACTGTTTGAATGGCTGTGATTAAAGAAGATTTTCAGGTTAAATGCAAGTACTCCAGTTTCCTTTACACAATATTGGATATGAATTTGTAGAGGGTGTCTTGCTGTCTACTAGATAGCAAACTTGTTTGCTGTGGAAGGAAACAGCATCTGTTCAACCCTTTTAAGTTGTTAAATAAATGTCACAAGGTAAACAAAATTTAAAGAAAAAAGTACTGATAGGAGTTATAGAAGAACTTATATACAATAGGCATCTCAAAAGATGTTTTTGTTTTGTATAGCTGTGGTATTTGAATTTCTCAAAAAGCAGTTTGTTTAAAATATCAGATCCAAAAAAACCTTTGCTGTGGAATGTTAAAAACGCATTAAATTTTTAAAGTTTCACAGTGAATTTTCATTTGTGGGCCAGAGGTTATTTAGATATTTACTTGACGTGAAACTAAGTGATGAACTGCTTTTCATTGCAAGGAGCCAACATTGTGATCAAGGAAAGGAAAACCACATCTGCATTAGAACTAAGTAGCAGCTGCTGTTATTGACTCTTTAAATCCAACCCAAACAAACAAAAATATTTCAGCTATTATGTCTTAATGCAACAGGGGAGCACATTATATCTGCTGTTGTTGGCAAGCTGTGAAATAACAGTTATAGATCAATTTACATTAATTTAAGCAAAATATTTCCAATGGATGCTTTTAAAGATAATTTCATTCCAATCTTCTTCTTTTATCCTCTACAGCAAGTTTTGCTAAGATGTTCTCATGCTGGGGTGCGAAGGCAGACTTTGCTAAAACCAGCATTGCTAAGGACAAGCTTTCATGCATGGACTCCACATACAATGACTATTATCAGAAATAAGTTTAATGCTCCAGAAATCAGGGCAGCTATATAAAATGAAACGGGGAGGTGCCACCCAACCCTTAAGGCTGTGAAGAGAATCAAAATAGTAATACACGTGTGACACACTCAGTTGGATTCTCTGCGGGTTCATGGCAAGAACAGCCAATTTTTTTTGCTCTTTGCGATATGTTTGTTCCCACATGGGTAGCACAGGGCTGGACACACTGAGCTGCCTTTGCACATCCCAGCACCTGACCCAGTAACCTGGTATTTCCTCTCCCTCCCCTGACAAGGTGCTGAATTTTTCTCCACACAGTGTGATCGCTTTTTTAGGGCTTTTCTTATGAGGTTTGATTTCTTTTGTTGTTGTCCTACCAACAGTTCAAGCCTGACAGAAGTTTCCATATTAGGTTATTGGCCATTCCTGATTTGACCCGGTAGAGTTCCAATATTTCAACTGAGCTCTGACCTGTATCTTCCCATGTGCAGGCTGCTCCTTAAGACTCAGACAGGATAAATGTGGGTTATCTAGTATGATATTTTTTCTGGAGAGTAAAATTTTACTATATATAACACAGGAAAGAGAAATGGAAGTCCTGTTTCAGGAATTTCTTTTTGCTGCCTTTTTTTTTTTTTTTTTTTCACCCTAGCCTTTATGACTTTCCAGAGAAAAGAAGTTAAAATGACTGAACTGAATCTCTTTAAACCTTTAATTAAAGTATTGGAATGAAACAGGGAACTTTAAAACTCAGAAGTCTTATCTGCAGGAAGCAGCTAATATCTATTTTTTAAAAAAAATATTCATATCAAACTGTTGGAGCAAATTTTCTTTTGGAAAGGAATTAAAACAAAGTAATAGCATGGGGCCAAATGCACTCCTTTACATAGCTCGCTTTTACAGAAAGGCAGAGCAGCTGAATGATAATGAAGATAAGAGCAGCAGTGGTTCAGATCTGTGACCTGCCATTTCATCTCAAGATCCAGCAAAAGCCTCTTCTTACTCCCTCACCTTGGATTTTTTTTGCAGGAACTAGGGAGCAGAGCTAGGGGTAAGGATACTAAGCTGCCCATTTCTCTGGCAGCCTTTATTTGCAGATTCTGCTTCCTCCAGACTCTGTGGGCCATCTGAGTCCTCTGCATTGGAGGGGAAATGAGGTGGAATGGGGGCCTCTGTAGGAGGCTGGACAGACACTCTGACAGTGAAACAAAATGAGAGATACCAAGTCCTGCCAAATGCACAGAGTAAAAATGGGGCTGTGCGTGTGCAGGAGGAGCACGTAGGCCAGAGTCACTGATTGTTGCCTCACCATCTTCAGTAGCAGATAAAATAGCTCATGGAAAGGTGATATTTAAGCAAATATCCCAATACTTTTGGTTCAGTGAAGTCTGTATTTGGGTAGGGAGCATCATGCTGAGCTAGTTATCCTAAGCTTGTGTTTCACATGCTGCAGCTTAAGCAGGCCAGCAAATAGCTTGGTAATGCCACATGAAAAATCTTGGCATATATCTGACAGCTCATTGGGAAAATATCCTGGAAAATTGATCACCTGACTCCATTACTCAAAAATAAAATTGAATTGGTGTAGTGAGGTAAACACTGGTGAGGGTGTTTGAATGCTGTTACAGGAAATTAAATCCTCTGCATATATGGCAGTATTTATTTTACATTTTGTGTACTTCAACAGGAAATGAGCTCATATTTATCTTCACTCTACAGCAAGATGAATTAAGCTCCAGAGCAAGTACAGCATCATTCTCCAATGGTTTTCAACCTAAAAAGTTGTATCCCTGAATCCCTCTTGCTTGCCTTACATTTATGCTCCTGCATAGGATGGAGAGGGCAAAAGCCCTTTGAGATGCCTTTTCTGATTGCAGGTTTACTTGCTGCAGTATTGTTGAGGGGGGGAAAGGGGAAGTAAGAGTAAGTTATATCTGCACTTAGCTAGAATGACTTGACCTCCTGACTCTCCTCAGACGTTTGGCCAATAGGACTTTTCTGGCTGCACCTTCAGTACCATTAGAAATAGAAGTATGTAATATACATTGGATAAACTTGTGACAATTCTGAACATCTTCTGGATACATGAACAAAATTGATGTTAGGTCTCACTAATCAATCCAAATAACAGAATAATACATAAAGAGAAGAAAAAAAACCCCAACTTTTGTAAATCGGTTTATTCCTTTCCACCTCAGGATCTTCTTTCTGCATTAGAAATTAATATAGTCTGTCTTGATCTGGTCCTGCTTAAGTGAACAGCAAATTGCAAGGTGGAAAGGAATATAAGACTTGCTCTACTTCTTGTCTTAAACTCGTTTATGTACTGCACTTTATTTCTCATTCATATGACCACAGTGCCCACGATTTGTAATCTTTTCCCCAACAAAACACAGTTATCCTGTAGAGCAAAATGTGTTGGAGGAAATTTTGCAAGTTTAGACCTTGTAAGGGAAAGAAAACAGTGAAATGAGAAATGTTTCTAGTGATAATTGAGTAATACATATTTGTCATATGTTAGAGTGACTTTTTTTCCTCCTAACTGTAACACTCAAAAAGGTGATAGCAGAGAAATTATCTTATCCTGCTTCTTTATTCCTAGCTCAATACTTGTTTGGGTTCCACAATTTAAAAACCACTTTCTCACAGAAAGCCCTTATCTAACATATGGCATTGTCTCTGCAGTGACTGAATGCCCCATGAGCATAGAGTGACTTTATTTTCACAATAGCAGCACCCTGGGCTGAGGAAATTTTCAACCCTGCTAATTGGGTGGGGTGGAGGGGGAGAGAGAGGAAATGAAGTGCCTTGCTTACTTTTCTCAGCTAACTGCTGCTGAGAAGCCTGTCTTTCCTTCCATTGTCTGTAAAGGGGTTGTGATTTTCATGGATGCTAGGAGGATCTTTCTTCTCTCTGTATGGTGGGGGAAGCTGTGACAGGGCATTGGTGATTGGGACACAAATCCACCAGCACATCATCTTTACTTTATGAAGTGAATATTGATCCTGGTGATAGTATGGGCAAATGGGGCTGTAAGATATCTGGCTTTTGAGGCTTAGAATGAAATTGGGAACATTGCGGTTTAACTAAATTTAGTGTTACAATCAAGTAGTGCACGGGAGCTAAAGCAAAAGAGATGAAGCTCATACCCTTTCTTCCCAGCAGCACCTGCTGACCAGTATTTTTCTTCTAACATTTTTTTCTTCTACCCATTGTATTAAAAACATACCTTAGTTAGACTCTACATCAGAAACCTGCCCTGGTGGTTCAGTAACCGCTGTCATCAGCACGAGAGAATGAGTCACCTTGTCCTGGCCATGTGGAAGTGTGCAGAACTGAGGTGCATGTCCCAGTCACTTTTGGCCAAAATGCTGATGTAGGGGTTGCACCCAAGGATACATCTGCAGAGATGAAACAGCCCCAGTGGAATATGTTCTTCATGCTCTTAAAATTGCTACTCTGAGCTCCTTTTACCTTCCAGAGCAAAGAATCGGCCTACAGCCTTCCTGTTGCCATTTCAAACAATTGGCTGTGAGAGGTGGCTCACCAGCTCCTTGAGGCCTGTGGCCTGGGAGCATTTGACTGCATAACCAGAGTTTTTATACAGTGTCTTTTCTGTATAAAAATGTGAATACTCAGCACCAAGTAGCTGTAATTAAGCACTTCGCTTTTTTCTTGAAAGCTCTAAGTATATTAATAGGTATCCAAAATGTACTATAAGCAGGGTATACATTTGTTTCTGTTATGCTAACAACAAATACTTCATTTCTTTAGGCCTCTCTTTCTCTTCAACTTCTCTTTCCTCTTCATAGCAGTTCTGAAGCATAATGCAACTGTTTTCCAACCTGTCTGTAACCATGGTTTTAGTTTTTTGTTTCCTTTGCTAATGAAAAGTCAAATCAATTTTATCAAGTTACTGGTAAAGTACAGGGAGCATTTACTGTAATTAGGACACTGCATTACAGAAGTGATCTAAAGAATCCTGTTAAATGTCATTGCTCTTAGCAAAGAAACTACAGAAGCTGAAATGGAATTTTTAAAAGGAGAGCTGAAGAATATGCTTAGCTGTCCAATCATGTTGACTGTTGTACTCATGAGCTGTGTTTTAATTTAACAAGTTGGATTTTCTTTCTGCAGTAAAAAATTAGGAGAAGTCTTTGCTCTAAACCAGGTAATTCCACACTTGCCTGCTCTTTGTTTAGCAGCTGTTATGCCACCTTCCATTCATTCTGGCAGTTGGCACAATGCAGGTAATGATGAGGTATGTGCTGACAAATACCTTCATTGTCTCATTTCCGACTGATTTCATATCCCAGATTGTTCAAACTGCTACAGAGTAAACCCAGTGCTGATTAGAGTCTAATTTTTGATTCAAGTTTATTTTTAAGGAATATAAATTTTCTTCAGAATATGTCTGGTCCTTCAATCTTATCTATACAGATATAGTTGTATCATTAATTCATTGGAAGTAGGTGCTTATCCTCTTGCCACTGTTGATTGGATTTGCAAGATTGGAGCCTTAACAAGACGCTCTGCAGTGAGAAAACATTGTATGGTAAAGATCTGCTCATACATAGCACTATTTAGGAATTAATCTTGCAATCAAACTGAATGCAGGATTAGCTCTGAAACGCCTTTCTTATATCTGACACACTAACCTGCATGTCTAAGAGACAGGCAACTGCTTCAGGGGAGTCACTGATTGCTATGAGCTGGTAAATACACAGTGGTAAAAGTTTGGCCTTGGCTCTTCCTCTCCTTGATTCAGAACTGGTGAGAGCAAACTTGGCCTCTGCACTTGAGACAGAAGTCCAGAGTTAATGGACTCATTCAGACAAGTTTTTTTCTGCTTACTTGTTCACTATGCCTGTTCTAGGCCTACTTGAGTTCCTCTCCCCTTGACCGCACGTGTGACACCCCTCACTCTACAGAGAAGAATTTAACCTTCTGTTCTTACTTACCTCCATGAGTGAGACTGTATCCTCTTGTTAGCTCAACTGGGTGGTCACAGAGTCCCTGAGCAATGCACAAAGGGAGGTGCTGATTTTGTGGTAAGTATGTTATTTTTTTCATCCCTTATAGAAACATTTCCTTAGATGGCAAACCGTCTGAATTTTATAACATCAATCAAATCCTGGTTGGGCTGTGAAGGGGTATAGACACAGGCATAGACACGGAGTATAATACTGAATATATCAATTCTGCATCTCCTCAATATGTGCAGAAATTTGAAAGAAAAGGATCAAGCAGTACTTTAAAGTTCAGGTCCTGAAATCAATAAATTTCCATCTGCCTCCATTTGCCCTCCCCCACCTGCTACTTAATGATCTCTAAATATCTTTAGACAGAGAAATGCATTGTAGTATTTTGGACTGACCTGGTTTGAGGATAAAGTACACTCTGCAGAAGAAACAGGAAAAGAAAGTGAAAAGAGCACAAAGGCAAACATTCAGGGGTGAACAAATGTGCCATATTTGTAGACAGGATGTCAGGGTGAAATAGATTATGAAAGCATGAAGATCTGGCAATTGAAAGGAAAATAAAGTGTTCTTGATAGTTAAACATTGAAACTTTTTTGAAAGGGGGCTGAGGTTGTAATGAAAACAACATCTGGCTGTGATTGCTAAAACTTGATTGCAAAAGGAAAAACGGAATGATGTTATCTCACACTGATTGACGTTAAAAAAACTTGAAAAAATGGACATTAAAAAGGAAAGTTAGACAGATGTAGCAAAGCAACAGCTGTTGGAGATGGACAAGCTTTCTCTGGGGACCCATTGCCAAGGAAATATAGGAGCCTTATTCCGATTGCCTGCTGCTACAAATCAGCATTAGTTCCACTGAAGTCAAACTTGTTGTGCCAGTGCAAAACTGGCATAAGATCAGAAATAGGTATGGAAAGCAAAGCAAAGTAATAGAATATGGCAAAGTTCTATCACGAATCTAATTGGTTTGGCATTTTTGTCACAGGTATCTGACTTTGTAAACACATTTATTTTTTATGATTGATGAACATACTCAAATATTGGCAACATGATCATATTCCACCAGGTGGATCACTCAGAGGACTATTCTAGACACAGAAAAAGGGGAAAAAGGGCAGGCACAGGTTCATCCTCTTGTACAGTATCTCAGTGAGAGAAAACTGGTGCTTACCTATTCTTGGGGATACTTAGGGAGTAAGATGAGGGCAGAAGGATGATTACTTGAACCTGCTGTGCTCCTCATCTTGTTGAAGGTCCTCAGTAATTGTTTCCAGTGATGGAGAATGGGAGTTTCCTGAACCAGGATTGCCTGGCTCTGAAACATACCCAAATCCCGAGCTCTGGAGCACTCTCTGAGCTCTGCAGCCCAACAATCTCATGCCCCCAGGCTGGAGGTGCCCCAGCTCATGGCAGACCCGTCAGTCAGTGTGGTGAGCTGCTCGGACCGGGCAGCAGCAATGTCACCTTCCTGCTGCTGGCAGCAGTTTCAGACCCGGCGCTGTGGCCGCTTTGCTCGGTGCCCCCAGCGTGAGGAACTCCCCACGTGCATGAGCTTCATCTCCAGCTGTGCTAAAGTAAACAAACAAGTAAATAAAGCCTGCAAACAAGAAAACGTGCTTCCCAGCCAGCCTTTCTTATTACATTTTTCTAAAAAATTCTTCTAGTTTATAGGGAGTTTTATTTTTCACTCTAAACTGTGACTGTATGTTAAGGGCGAGCAGTTTCTTCACACCTTTCTTAACTTGCTGTAAAGAGTCTGGGTGGGGGTTGCTGTGTTCTGGTGAATAATCCCTTATCCTCTACATCACAGGCAAATGCTGGCTGCAAGACAAAGAACTGGGAGTGCGAGCAGATTTATAAAGTTGTGGTAGGGGAAGGGGGATATGACAGAATTAGGAAGGGACAAAGTATTGGAAAATCCGAATAGATTTCCAAAATAATTTTTTAAGAGGCTGTTGTTAGTGACAATGTTTTAACACAGTGTTTTGTTTCTAGGTGAAACAAAAAAGAATATGCTCATAGCCCTCTGATGCAGCTCAGAGAAAGGGAGCAGGGATAAAAATGTCTGGGAGAAAGTTGATATTTAGAGGAGAATTTGCATGGTCTGCTTTACACAGCAATCTCACATTGGAAAAGCTGAAATCAGGACATGAGCACACACGTGCCAATTCAGAACAATTTACTGGGTCTTCTCTCCTGAGTGATGGAAAGCCATAAGGACCCCAGGGAGAGCAGCCCTCCAGCACGAGCACAGAAACGCAGCTGCCCCAAGCAGTGACAGTTCCCTATTAGTGCTGCCCCACAAGCACGGCGTAAAAGCACAGAATATAATTCCATTCCATTTCATCTGCTCTCGGAGAAAACACAAGATTAAATAAGTCTCACCACTGCTAACTACTGGCTAACAGTAGAAAGGATGAATGTTCTGCCTCCTTCTCTCATCAGGCAGTTAACTGCATGCATCCTTTGCCAACCACATGTACTTCGTGCTTCGGCAAATTTCTTTTAGCTGACAGGAATAGGAGTAATGTGGCTCATCAATTGGGCTTTTATCCTGTTTCATCAAACTTCTTAAGCTTTCTTTCCCCTGGCTTTCTGATTTGTTTCTGAATCTTCTATCTCTTCCTCTCAGACTTCCTCCAAAGAGTATGTTGTACAGTGGTTTTCTTCTGCAGAAACCAGATTTATGGGATTTACAGCATAGGGGGATCTGCTTTGCAGTGACTGTTAGCCCGTGGGTATCAACAGATACTTTCTATGTGAAGAAAAAAGAAAATCTATTCACATTTTTATTGTGTGTTATTGTTCAAAGTCTGGTATTGAGACCAAGGGTGTCACCCAACTGAAAGCCATCCCATAGTAGTGCTTTCTTGCTGTACAGCAGAATATTTTCCAAACAGATTACTGGCCCTGGCAAGAAACAGCAAAAGTGTATTCCAACCCTTAATAAAAGAACCTTTTTCAGGAAACTAGTATCATCCAAGTAGTTCTGAGGTTTTAGGTGGTAAGGCAATAGCACAAAATTCGCGTCTCCCCAGCTTGGATTCATTTCTGCTAATTGATTTTAAATCTGTTTTGTGGTATCAGGAGGCCTGGTACCTGGTTAGTTGGTTGTTTAATTCTGCCTGTAAATCTGCCATTCCTGCTTTTCTGAACTCAGGGATTTTTGTTTTAATATTTACCACCTTTACAGTAATGTGCTGTAATTGTTTTTTTCCAGGGTGGGGTACACATGTGGGAATCTGTCTGCTGGACATCTCAGTACATATCCCAGTGGCCAGGTGTAGGTAGCCCAGTGTGTGCTCTCCACACTGCCCAAGCTGATGCTTAGGCAAATGCCAGTCTGGAAGTCCCAGCCAGCCTTCCTCTCCATGGCCCTGACACCCAGCCAGATTGACTGCTGGAGCTGGCTGGCATCCAGCTGATTCTGTGTGCAACCAGGACTGCCTCTTTCCATAGCTGTGGCTCTACATGACCTCACATTTACACTGTGATGCAAATAAGCCATTTTGATAGCAAATATAATTCATACAATGATATTTCAAGTCTCTGTATTATTTCTGACATTGCACCTTATCACATAATTTTTTTTGCATTTACAGAAAACTCCTTTTCTCTTTAGCCATATATCAAAGGTACCCATTCTCAATGCATTTGAATTCATGGCTCACTTGGCCTTCATAGGAATATAAAGAAATGGTGTCTGTTCTTGAAGGAAAGTTTCAATATTTGGTTGCAATTTCAGTTTATTACAGCTGGTGTCAGTCATAAATCCTCTCAGACTTCCATCCTTAAGTGGAAAGCTCATCAAGTGACTGATTTCCATTTGCTGTGTTTAGTGTTTGCATTTAAAATAGTTTAGCACGTTGTTAATCGGTTTTTAAGCAAAAATTCAGCTACATTTCATCAGACTCAAAACATGGAGATGAGTCTTGCCAAACCTATAGTACATTGTCACCTAATGCTTAGAAATAGTTTATCACTTCTTGTATTCTGTGCCACATACTTGAGGTCTTGTCCCTTCCCGAAAGTCAAAGATTTCCTGTCTGCTGCAGTCATAGGGACTTTTTTTATATGAGGGTAGTGATGGATATCATGTCAGATTGCATTGGATACTGCAGATTGAAAGGTTATCATTGGGGAACTCACCCACATGATAATCTAATTAATATTTTTAGGTGTGGGGGGTTTTTTTTTGTGGCAGAGCCTACCCCTTTTATTCCTGAGCAATGTCTAAAATAATGCATCCTCGAGCTGGACTGGAATCTTGCTTATATTTAAACATTAGCTGATGATAATTTTATGCATCATGTAAACCTTTACATAATGAAGTGCTTTGGCATTCATCTCATGCAGTAATATTTGCTTTTTGATGGCAAGCTAAACTGTCACTGGTGTGTGTAGCATTCCAAATGCCCTCTACCATTACAGCCTGATCTGCTTTGAATTGTGTGGCTGCATTTTAAATTAATAATATAATATTAAAGCAATTATTAGAAATAGCAACTTCTGAATGGTTAGCCCTTCCCAACTGAAATATCTGTGGCTTAAGTGTGGGTTTGATCTAAAGAAGTGCTATTTTCCTATTGTCTCTCAAAGGACTTTGTCCCTATTATTCCACAAGTGAATTTGACCCTCAGTTTGCAAATCCTCACTCTTCTTTCCTTCTCATATGCAGTGTTCTGTGACAAAAGAAATATAATGTTCAACCTTGGTTTGTCTTGTTAACAGCATGTGGTTAGAATATTGTGCTGCCATTTCAGTAACATTTTTACACTTGTCCCCTACTGTCTTGGCTGGTTGCCAGCACGGTGATTTATGCTTTGTTTGCCTCCAGATGTGATTACTGCTTTTCTTTCCTGGATGGGCTCTCTGAAAGAGTTCTTCATACATTAAAATGTTGAAGCTCTTAAATCAGGGGCTTACTTAAACTAATTTTCAGTGAAAATGAGCATAAAAATTCCTAAAGGAACAGAAAACACCTGGACAAAATTTTGATTTCAATAAAAATTGAGAAACTAAGTTGTCTTGGCTTTAAAATGATGATGTAAGTTATTAGAGCTTCAATACAACCTCATCTTCTTAAGTGCAGCCCTGGGCTATATTTTCTTGTTGAGGGAAACTTTTCCATGCTGCTTAGTATGTTTAGTGAAAACTCACACTTTTTATGGTGAAAAAGCATCTTAAACAGAAGATTTTTATAAGACTTTGATTTCTTTCTTCTTTCGCTTTTAAAATTACTTTAATGCCTATTTTAATATATGTTGAACTTCAAGGAAGTTAGAATTTTATATTCCTAATCAGTGCTGCATTCAGAGCACTGAACCTTACAAATATATTCTGTTTCAAGTAAGACTCCCTTTCCTCTACTTCCTCAAGTACCTGCAGGAAATAGTTCATCTAAACAAGTTATGATCATGGATGTTGAAGGTGAGCACAAAAATAATCATGCTTTAGAGACCAAAGTTAAGAATTTTGAATAAAAAAAGTGTTAGTTTTTATCCTTGGATTCAGCTCCTCCTCCCCACTATACATGCTCTTGAGTTTCTTGGGTTTAAGTGTACACTGCTTCTGACTTCAGCATGAATGATAGACTTGATGTCTCAAGAAAATGCATTATTAATTTGGAGTAAATATGAACATTTTTGTAGGAAATGGCTTGGGTTCAGACATCTGGAAAATGAAAGCATTATGTGTTTACCTACTGTAATTTGCTGTGATGCTGGTAATTTCATATTCATTCGTCTTGGTACCGGTGGAGAGAGTATTGCATTTAAAACCAGAACTGCTTGTGCTGTATTATTTAGAACAGTACTCCAAAACCAGAGAAGAATCACAGCAGCTATACCTAATCAAGCAAGATGCCTTCCAGTTCTGCTGCCTTTAAGTACATGGGGGTCAACATGTGTTCATTTGCAAAGACTTCTTCTGCAGCAGCAGGAGGCAGATCACCTGTGTAACCCCATACAGGTAGTGCAAAACTGCCCCACCAGTGACAGGAATTGGTGCTTTTTGCAGAGTTAACTGGACCAGTTAATTTCTGAAAGTCCCTGGCCCAAGGCAAAAAGGGCTTTTAAAATTAAATAAATAGCTGGAGAAAACCATGGAATAACAAGGTGCATGTCTAGCTCACAATTCTATTTATTAACAGCAGAACTGTGCACTGCTGGTTCTTTAGAATGTGTTTGTGCTCCCTTCAATTACTTGCTGAGAGCCGCTCAGATCGAGCCCCTGTGTCATTGTTTGTATTGCACAGGAACATGAATCAAGTCTGTCACACTTTTGATGTGGCTGCCAAGTCAACAGCACAGTCATTTTAAGTACTTAGCAAAACCCCCTCCATGTTTTCTACCAATGCAGACAGAACAATTTTTGCCCCTTTGCTTGTTTTTATCACTCTGTGGAAGATTCCTTTCAAAGTGACATTTATTTGTCAGCTGAAAAAATGATCTTGTCAGGTGTTGTTCTTAATTATAGATTTTGAGATTTATGAAGTTCACATTTTGTTTTTTGTTTCAGGACATACTGTCTCAAAAAGCATGAAGTAAATATTACAGCCAACATTGCATTTTTGTATTTTCTTACTTTGGCAGTTTCTTTTAAAAATTCTTCTACTTGTAAGGAATCAGATCTAGCAGTAGTCCTTCCAAAAAGCAGACGTTTGGACAGGTAGATGTGTACTGAATCCCAACATACAGTTAAATACAAGCTATCCTAATCTCTTTACAGGAGAATATTAAGCTGACATTGTCAGTTTAATTTCATCAAAGGCATAAATGTCCTGTTGCCCAAGGGACTTCAGGAAAAGGTATTTTCAGTTTTGGTCATTATGCCAGGCATAATAGTCTCTGTTCTGAATTGGTGTTATGGGCTCAAAATAGGGAAAGTAGTAGCATGCAGAATGCAGTATATAGAAAAAATCCATGCACTTGAATTTGGGTTGTCTGTAATGGACAAAAGCTCTAAGGCAAGATAAAACTATGGTAAAATTCCAGCCCTGGAAATTAGGTGGTCTTTGTTTCTGTAGCTAATACTGTTCATGTGGCAGTTTTCATTACACCATGGATTTGGTTTTGCGCTCCTTAGAGTTCAAATCCTAACTGAATAGTTGATGACGATGTCACGGTTCAAGACCAAATGACAGTGCAGAGGCTGAACAGATTTGGGTATCAAAGCACTTCAGTCACAAATTTGTGTAGTCTTTGAAATTACACGTCTCCCCTGTTCTGTGGAAGGGATGGCACAGTCCAGGAAAGAAATCAATGAGTTAGCTTAATTGTTCCAGCCCTGCCACATGTCTTCCTTTAGCTGTGACCAGCCTTTTCCTCACAGGTGTCCCTCCCAGGAGATTGAAGCCATGATCTCAATCCTTCTGCAGGGCCGTGTGTCCCCTGGCTGCTCTCCCTGCACGGCTCCAGGCAGAGAATGCCTGATTTTGGGCTGGCTGGTTCTTGCACTCAGTACCTGAGAACTGGCTCGCTGCAGCTGGTGCTCACAATCTACTCCTCTCCAAGGCTCCCCTCTGTAGGTGACTTCTCCACTCTCATCACTAAATTACTCCCTTATGCCATAGGGTTGAGCTGCTACAGCATGTTGTTTTCTTTAAAACAGGTCTGCAGTGAATTTCTCAAACCTGTTCACAGTCATTCTTTAAATGTCAGGTACTAACCTTGGAATTACTGGATTTAGATTCTCACCTACAGCCCATTTCTGATACCTAATAATAATCATCAACAGTTAATTTTCTATCTCCCTTATTACATTTAAAACAAACAATCAAAAAGCTAACTGCATTGCTGCTGCTGACATTGGCCATAAAGCTCCAGCTGTATGCTTAGTGCAAAAAAATGAAATAAAAATCAACTGCACCAACAACCACCCCCACATCCCCAGCCCCACTGAAACAGCAATAAGAAGCCCTGCGGCTTTAGAGAATGCAAAGATTTCTCAATTGGATATGATACAATTTATTTCCAGTAAGTTTTAGAGTCAGGAGAAAAATTTAGAAGTTGCTCTGTTTAGAGCATAACAAAAAAAATAAAATTTAATGGATTCATTTGCATTTTTCTATCAGTTATCCATGATTCATACTTACATCTTGGAATACAATACGTAGATGAGTCATACAGAGAAACAGCCTCTGCATAGGAAATTACACTGTCATTTATAAGTAACATTGCTTTCCCAAGCCAAAACAAAGATGGGCCACAGTAATCACAGATAAACCTCCACTGACTTGGAGCACTTGTTTAGAAAACCCGCTCCCCTCCACGTGTGGAGCCTGACTCAGAGCATATGGAGTGTGCAGTTCCTAACTCCTGTGAGCTCTGGGGATCCTGGGAACCTTTCAGGATCCCTGCTTCAGCTAATCTACTTTTTTTTTGGTAACAAGATACATTAAAGGACACCTTGCACTTGGGTGTTCCAACTGAGCCTCCTTGCAGGGCTGTTCTTCCCTTTCTTGGAGCCCTATGTACACCTGGAGTCAGGTAGTCACACGTCAGACTCCTTGTCTGCTACATACGAACTCCTCCCTTAGCACGCCCTCAGCAAGCTTTGAAAGAGGCTTGGTGAGAACAGCAAAGTCAGGAGCGTGTGCCAGGACAAGGTCCCTTGGGATGAAACTGCCAGTGTGTCAGCCAGGGGCTGTCCCACACTCGACAGGAGCTGAGCAGTGCTGGCCCCAAGAACTGTGGTTGTTGAAGCACCCTGCTGAGGGAGATGGAACTACTCCTGCTCTTGTAAGACCTTTGATGAAGCAGTGTCCCTTGTGCATTAACATGTCCTCTTAAAATTTCTGGAGGCTTGTTCTCTTTTGTATGAGGTCATCATCCAAGACAGAAGGAATGAAGCTCAAAAGCTTCCTAGTTTTTCCACGATGCTCTTGAATATTCCCAAATGGTGGAAACAGGAGAGAGAGAGAACATATCATACCAACAGCATCTGTTGACTGCCAAACGCGTTGTAATTCTCTGGCCTTTTAAATAGATGCTGTTCATATGCTTTGCAAAGCCTGCAAGAGGAGGAACTAAACATACCAAGATTTGAAATCCTGTGCTCAAGAGGCTGAATATCATTCAGACTGTGGTTTCTGATTTCAAATATGAGTAAACCACAAATTTTCCCAAATTTGGAAACACAAGACTGCACACCTTTAATCACTGCTATATAGTTTACCTGATTAGTATTTTCAGAGCATCAGTAAAACTCACAGAGGGAAAACAGACATGAAAACTAGAGTGTATGCATGGAATATCAGTGATTATGTTATATATGCATCTGAGATATGTACTTTATTCAAGTCAGGATCTAATCCAGCTCCCATTAAGTCAGTGGGAATTTTGCCAGCGAAAACAATAGTAACAGGATCTGGCCAAAATAATTTAATCCACCCTCTTCAGCTGCTGTGCTCACAGCAAGAATGTTGCCATTAAGAAGTTTATATGGACATAAATATTCACTTTAATTTCCTAGAGTTTGTCTACTTGCTTAAAATTGCATTTGTGATTAAAAAAAGAGCAACACTGTACTATGGCGGCATTTTAATCACTCTAGATTCAGGAATAAATAGAAAAACATCTTAAATATTTTATACAGATTATATTGCAATTTTGAATTAACAGTTAATTTTGGAGTTGTTTATATCTTTTTCTTTCTCTGTTGGTTTTTTTTCTTCTGTTGCTTCAGGTTTCCAAGCTACTATGTGAGAGTGATTGTGATGGGTTTGGAATTTTTTCTCCTATAATAGCATTCTGGAAAATTGTCACCATGCATGTTGTATCACTGAATTGCATCTTGCCTCATGCTGTGATTTCGTTCCAGGAGGAGGAAAGGTTTAGGGGTGTATCATACTAAGACTACGTTTAATGGACTGCTATAAGCCTTTGAAGGATACAAGAGCATCAACATGGGGAAGTCTTTAGCAGCTGAAGCGTTTTTGAACAGTATTCAAAGGTTTACTACACCAGATCCTGCTCATCAGTGCTGCCCTTTGCCCATGAACTTCATCAGGAGCTGCACCAACTGGGAATTGCTCAGGTTTAGCTCCTTGGCTTAGAACTTCCTCAGGGAGAACATGATGCCTCTTTTGGAGACCCGGTGGCTTGTGCCTCTGTGCCTGGCATCTTCTCTGAGCTGACTACCCTTAATGCTTCTGCAGCTCTGTGCCCTTCCTTTCCTTCCCACGGCAGGAGCAGCAGTGAGCCCTGAGCTGTGAATACACTGCAGCTGCAGTCAGCCCTTCTCAGAGAAGGTGAGCACTGATATGCTCCAATACAGACCCCCAGGATGCCTCAGGAGTGTGGAGAAAATGTAGTTCTGCTATTGGGGAAGAGCTTGGGAATCTGTAGGAGCTGAGCAGGAGTGACAAAGGGTGAGTTTGGGGCTGTGGCAGCTGCTTGTGCTGCTCCCAAGATACTGCCTCACTTTACAACCTGCCCTGTGTGCCCCTTGCAGACACCAGTGCAGGGATCGGGTACATTGCACATCCTGACATTGCCACTGAGAACATTTGGGATTTGAAACAATTGTCTCTGGTTTGTTTCTCTGACAGCTTGGCAGTGAGGGGGCAGAAACCAACCAGACAGAATGCACGTGGTTGTCATTTATGAGTAACCACAGGTCTAAAAGCACCTTGCACTGAAGGTGGCCATTTCCTGTCCTAGCTAACTTCAGCGCGGAGGATAAGCATATTGTCCATGCCTCCCAGCATTTTTTTCTCCTGATGCCCCCAAAGCCTTGAAATATTATCTTGTCCTGTGTTACTTATTGTTAAAAAGTCACTTAAATTTCAACTCTTCTCCTGCTCTCCCTCTCCTTTTTTCTCCCAGATGTATTTTCTCCAGTTTCTGAAGCCTTGAAAATCTTTGGGGGTTAAACTAAGGCAAGAACATACCATGCATCCATTTTAATGCCTCCTTATGGCCCCACAACGTCTAATATTGTTGTTCTTCTTGGGCAGTGTGAGTTTCCTCTCCTAGTTTTAAGGACCAAACAAAAGAAAGTCATCTGGGTGCAGCCTAGTGCAGGCAGAGGGCCCGTGCGAGGCAGTAACTGTGGTTAACACCGTGAATGCTGACCGTGTGGGGATGTTCCAGCTGCCTCAGGCCCCCACTGAGAGATTGGGTATCTTCACCTCCTCGTAGGACAAACTTTAAACTGGATTTGCTCTGGTTTTTGTTCTTGCTAGTCCTTGGATGTGGCCTCAGTGATGGTATCCAAACTCTTCTCTTTGCCATTCCTGCTGACTTTGATATTGTGGCTCGCTTTTTCTTTCCCTCATTGGCTAGTCTTGCTTCTTAAGACTATCTCTAAATAGCAGTATAGACATGTGTATTAGTTGTTTTTTGGTTTTTTTTGAAATTAATATTATAACTGCAGAGGCTGTTACCCAGGAAATATTTGGATCATTTCACAGTGGATATCTGAATCCTGTTAGTGGGTAGTGAAGGTTACAAAATTCTCATACACTCTCTTAAAAATATTTGGGAGGATTTTATGTGTGCCTCTGCAAAACTATTTAATTCTGTATTCTGACCATCTGGTTATAAAGCTGATTGTGTATTAGATTTGGTTTATGAAAGAGACAGCAAAATTCAATGCATTGAATAAAGTCCTGAATAGGAAATACAAAAACATTCCTCCTGGATATATTGAGTTATGAGTTCTGTGACTGAACACTATTTTATATTTATATTTGGTGAATTATTTATTCCAAATAGATTAATTATAAAGATGACTCTGAAAACAAAACAAGATCTCTCAATGTATAGTTGCTTGACTTTGGGGGTGGGTGGTTTTTTTGATTATCTAATCTATTGAGAGAATCCATGCATCTTTATTATACTACTTAATGGCCTGGAAACACATTACAACAGCATAGTAGTTTATTTATAGCTATATAAAGTTGAATTACTTTTAATGAGACATTTGCATACAATTATTGCAATCACACTGAAACGGAATAGCTACCTCAGCACATTTTTGAGACTTTGGCTCAAGAACTCTGAGGATTTCCCTCTGCAGCTGCTGGGAAAAGTAAATTTTTTTATCCACGCTCCAGACTGCGGTACATGCACTACCACTGTTTCTGGAGGGAGGGAGCCCATGTTGTTCCAAATTAAACTGTAAACACTGATTCCCCTGAGAAGTCCAATAGGCTCAGTGCAAAACATAAGCAACTAATGTTTTTATGGATGTCAGCTCACATAGTAAGTCTGTTTTCTATTTCAATTAATATTTTGCATAAATCAGTGTCTCAGCAAAATAAGCAATGCCACACTGAAAAGAACACAAGGCAACCGTAATTAAGCCATATGTTTAGTAGTGTGCTGAACAAACAATGGAAAAAATTACTCTTTGGTTACTAAATCAATTGTAATCAACCTCATTCCGCCCACTCATCCACCTCTGTGAGGGGATAATACAGCTGTAGATATCAGGAACAAATCCAGCAACTAAATTAATAAAGCAAAATTGGTGGTTCAGCTACACGTGTCAGCATGAATGTATTGCTCCCTACAGCTTTATCTCTACTAACATCGTTTTGCTCCCAGAGGGCACTTTAAAATCCATACTGTTAAAATAAATATAAAGAAATTACTCAGCTTTATAATTACTGCATCACTTAAGAATTTCTCTGCCTTTTGCCAAATGGTTTGAAATATGATGGATTATTGCTAACAACTATTTATCTCCAACAGTCAAGTACAACCTATGAGCTAATATTGCTTTAATTTATGACCAGTGAATAAGGCTATCAGAATATCTGGTTTGCTGTCAGGCAGCTTGTCAAGCTCCCACTGATGGCCTGAGAGAGGGGATTTGTGGCACAGGGTCTGCCATCACATGGTGTGGGGTAGCAGGTCAATGCGATTCTGCCACTTCAATGTAAATACTTGATAGTACAAGGCCATCTTTCATCAAACCTTCCCTCACAGATGTGGCAGAGGAAAGGCATTTCCTGCCTACCAGAGTGAGGGGGAAGATGCAAGGGATAGGTTTAACATTTTCTGGAGCCTGAAGCCAAAAATTGCATTCTTGTTAGCTTGGCAACTGGTCATGGCTGCTGGCTGTTCTGCTATGGTGTATCACTGGTTCCTGCCAGAAAGGAGTGGTGTTGATAAAAGGAAAGCATTGAAGAAGTGCCTGCTCCATGTCCATGTGTTTGCAATAGGGAGCACGGCAGCATCCTGGTGATGCCTTTTTCTGGTCTTAAAATCAAGAGTCAAACACGGTTAGAAGGGAAAAAGGGATTTTACCTTGGTATTTATTTTAAGGATCCTTAGGTGCACCATGTCCAGGTTGAATGCACCTCCATGCGCACCACAGTGCCCACCCCCAAAAGATCTGGTACAACATTATAGGTCTTACTGATTAGCCTATCTATCAAAAATTCCCCAGTGAGAGGCTTGAATGAGTGCCTCCCCCGCCCGGCCCCCCCCCCCCCCGGGAACCTTCCCCTGGATGGTTCTATCTCAGCTAACAGACTGTGTTCTGGAGAGGACCTTGGGGTCTTGGGGCACACTAACCCCTACCTACGAAGCTTCTAAGATGTTTAGTCTCCTAGCTGAACTAACAACTCCAAGAATGTAGGCAAAAAGCACTAAGAATACAGAAGCTGTAAAAAAGGTATAACAGGGGTGTAAAAGAAAAGGCAAAAAAATCATCATGGCATCACTGAGCTCAAGGCAGCCCTGCTGTGCCTGTCTGGGAGCCAGTGTGAACAGAACTGGAGCACACACGGAACCCTGATTCATTTTAGTGTGTGTAACAGACAGGGGTAGAATACATACACAGGGTTTTATAACCCTTGGGAACTGCAACAAAGGATGTCACCTGAGTTACCAATAGCTCTGGTTTGGTTATCCTGCAAATTGCAGTATTCATGTATGGCAGGAAGTGCCTGGGAATTCATTTCAGGTGAAGTGCATACAGATAATGTGTTTAATGCTTTTATCTTATTAACCTGTGACTATTAGTTGGTGAACTATTTAAAGAGGTAAGTGCTATTTAACAATAAAGGACATTTCCTTGCCAGCTATTTAATAGTCTTCAGAGTAGGGATGGCTTATGGGCATGAAAAAGAATGAAAGGAAGAAGCAAAAGTTTCTAATTCCTGGGTTGAAATTCCCTGGAGGTGTTTGTCCAAAGAAGGAAAATCCAGATCCCCAGAGCCTATTCCTAAAGAGAATGTAAAACTGCATTACTTTTCTGTATTTCTTATGTAAGATTCTGCTAATCAGGATTTCCTGGATAAAGGGATGTCAGCTAAATCTTAATTTTTGCTGGCTTCCCACAGCGATTATTAAATCCAATAAATACCTCCTACAAATATATATATGCAATGCTAAAAGTATAATTCTTATTGTAGGGAAAAAAAGCTTTACAGCTTTACTTGTAGTTTATAAATATTAATGAAATAATTTTTAGTAGAGCCTTGTGAACTTAGAAGATATCTAGAAAGTGTATGCAATTATTACATAATGTAATCAAGAGTTTGAAGGAAGTGGAGATGAATCCTGAAAGAAAATTTAAATTTGCTTGGAAGGCTCAGATACACACCTTCAGTGATTTTTAAAAACATTCTGAGTTCTAAGTTACATTAATGCCTTGATGCTATTGAAAATGTTGGTCCCTAGTTTTATATTGAAATAATTTTTAAAAACCGTTAGTGGTTTAACCAAACCCACAAAAATTAGTGAGAAGTGAAGAGCTGGAAATGCAAGTTCTTATTTTCATTTTTAAGATTATTCTGCCATAACTAAGCTATGTGCATTGGACTGACTTTGCTCCAGCTTTCTTTACTCCAAAAATATACAAATGTGATGTGCTAGTAGGTCCAGCTTTGAATAGTCAGTGAAATTGCTCTATAGGATCTGTGGATGATGATGAGATACCAGGCACAGACATCACTGGACCTTATGCATCCAAGTTAGCTGAAAAGCCAGCTGCAGCAGCAAGCTCATGTCTCCTGCTCCTGCTGTGAATGTTTGGGGATAGAGGCTACAGTAGCACCTAGATAAAAACAACATTAAACTATAGAGAAACCGCAGTAGTGTGGAAGAGTTGTCAGTGGCTGTGGCTGCAGATCTGCAGCAGGAAGTGGAATAGGACAGGTGTCCTACAAAAACCCAATTTCTTCTTTCAATGTTTTATTATAAGGAAGTCAGGATAATATAGAGTATGCAAATAATCCTGGCATTGGAATACCATGTTATTCCTTTAGCATACAACTGCTCTTCTAGGGAATGAGTCGGGTGCAACAACATGGGTTCTGCTGTACCGAGGTGAGACAGGTTTACTGATGAGAAGCAACTGGAGGAATCCTGATGAGTAAGTACATCTATTTGCATTGCATAGGCAGTGAAGGCACGGGTTAATAACAATCCCAACAGTTCCCACCAGACCTAAAGTTATTCCAGGGTAGGTAGCAGCTACTGCTTCTTGCATTCCATCTCTTCTTTATTGGCAGACAGAGAGTATGGGAAATATTGTGACCGAAAGAAATAAACCCAGGTGTACCAAACCGGCCGTGTGGCAGCTTGTTTGAGAGGTCAGGTCTGTGAGCTGGTGGAAGGGGTCACATCTTGTCTGGTGTCATCAGCTGGCGTGGGGCCGCAGTCCTGTGAGCGATCCACGAGTGGTACATTGACAGAAGCGATGCCAGGAGGGCTCACGCAGCTTTGGGCTGGGAGGCTGAAGGGGGTGTGAGTCAGCCCCGAGGCAGCCGCCCTCCAAAAGGCCAGAGCTGCTTCAGCACGTGTTGCTGCCAAAGCTCTGCAGGGCTACTGGTTACTGCTGGGGAGGGGATGCTGGAGGAGCTCTGACACCTGGCTCCCTGGCACCCTCCTGGTGCCACAGCTCTGCTTGGCTCTCTCAAACTGTGCTTCAACCCATTTAAATCCTTTGTGTCTTATGGTGGTACAGGCACTGTGAAGTGAGGGATGCTCAGGGGAATGTCTGAGTCTCCCCCAGCTGGGCCAGCAGACTGAGATGTGGGGCATCAACTTCTTCCTAGGAGTGGAAGGATTGCCCTACTGAAATTACAAAAAGCTTGGTGGTCCTACAGTGTGTTTACATACATTTGAAATAGAGTGAATCAAATGGAAGTAAAAGATAAAGAGAACAAATGTGGACTTCATGAAGATTTATAAAATGTCAAAACTCAGGAGAAAAATTTGCAGTAATGATCTAGCAGATGAAAATAAGTTACTTTGCATTACTAATGGACAGTTTATATTACAAAGCCACTGTCCCATATTGCACAGTATGCACACATTATAGAACGTCCTCCCTATCTCAAGTAGATAAATAACATTAGCACAAAGCCAAGAAGATTTATAGCATGCATGAATCTCTCTCCATTACTCTTTTCCAACTAAGTTTCTGTAACTCTTTCTATTGCATACGAATTACTTCACTGGCCAAGCTAATTCCCGGAGTAACTCCCTTGGCTCCAGTGGAAGTACTCCAAAGATGATTTTGAGGTGTACACTAAAACAGGTCATACAGGGAGTAGATGGATGTTATAAAACAAAGTACTCATGCTAATTGGCAACGGCATCATCCCATCAATCCCAGAGCAAGTGGATTGTTCCCAGCCTCTGTTACAGATCTCTAGTACAGACCAGTCATTTCCTTCTTTTCTTTTTCTATTGCGTGTATTCTAAAGCAATTAGCTCCTTGGAAACTATTTTTCCTTTCATCTGGAGATAGATGCTACTTCTGCTTACATTTTTATAGTTACTATCTAATACGACTTCGGTTGTTCTGGCAGAAATGTACTGTTGTACTTAGACTGCCTGTCACCTTCCAACTAAAGATCTCAAAGCACATGGCCCATCTCATGCCTCCCAACACTCAGGAGGTAAATAGGTAATTTTATAGATACTTAATAGACAAAAGGAGTTCAAATTCTGTCTTGTCTGGAAAATTCTAATGGGTTTAGAGTGCTTGCCTTTTGGGAATGGTCCTTGCACATTCACATCCCAGCTGTTCTTTCTGGTGGAAACCTGAACGTTGCTTGGTGGACTGTGCATCTAAATGGACTTTCTGTTGTGGGTGGAGGTTACATCAGTGCACTGATGGTTCATGTATGGGCCTGGATCTGCTGCAACAAGCTGTTACATTTCTTCCTAACATGTGTTTTACATCAGTGCAGAATTAGCACATCATCACACAAATGATCAATGCGGGGTTCAGTCCAGGAGGGAACCAAATTTAAAAGGAAACTGCAGTTCAGAATTTTAAAGGGAAGCTGCTGCTAAAAGGCTCATAGAAAAATCCTGGCACATATTGAGGTAAGAAAAATGTCTTCAGAGTTTTAAAATTTCAGATCAAAATTTTCCAGAGTTCTCAGCAGCACTAATCAAGATTTTTAAAAAAGCCAAAGTTGTGTTAATTATGCATGTGTAACAGTCTGGGAAATGTGGAAAATCTTATAAGAAAGGAGTTTGATGTTCTATTTAATATTTAATTTCATTGACAACCCCCCCCCCCCCCAAATTAACAGAAGGCTAAATTGTGTCTGAACTTCTGAAATATAGACTGACACTAAGTATGAACATTTTCAGTCTTAAAGGAATAAAACTGAGAAAATGGCAAGCAATCAGAAACAAAAGTTACATTACATGCCTAACTATTGTATCTATAGTGGCCACTACTACTGCCATTATAATACGCAAGAGAATTTGAAAGCATTTAGATTTGCCTTTTCAGCTGACAATCTGCCGCAGGTGCTGTGCTATTATAAATAACTATTCCGCTGTTATGTGTTATTGTCTAAATCACCATTTTGAACCTGAAGTATAAGCTGTACAACCCATAGATCAAATCTAAGAAATTGGCTCTTGTTTGCAATGCAGTTATTTTAAAGGAAGAAAATACCCAGTAAATCAAACTCACAAAGAATTTTAATTATGCTACTTGTTCCTAGGAGCAGTATTACAGTTTTACATTCCAACACTGTGTGCATGGGAAATGTAATACACAACACCTGTTAACAATACATACTCTGATGAATGCTTGGCTAAAAATTGGTTTCTGATTTTTTTTTTAATTATATAGGGTGGAGAGAAAGAAGATTGAATCCATTTTTTTCTGTAAGCAGACAAATTGTATCTATTTAGTATAATGATTTATATTTTACCATCAGATGAAGTCATACAGGAAATTTTCTTGGTCTAATACAGAAATAATTATGATTGCTCTATCATTATTACATGAGTGATAATAGGATTTATGCATAGCAGCAAAAGGTGTAGGTAGCACTGGAAAAATTGTTTCCATTATAATCCCCTACTTGCAGGCTCTGATTTTAATTCTCATTTGGCATCAAAAATTTACATCGTTGAGTTCAACTTAAAAAATGCTTTATTTGGATTGCATTCAATTTCTCTATATTTTCAACAAAACTTTTCACTGTGGCTGTGAGAAAAATATTTCTCTGGTATGTGTATAAAACATCCAGTTACAGTTTGTACTTTGAAACGCAGCAGAGGCAGTGAAAATTTAAATAGTCATTTATCAAGAGTAATGTCTGGCTTGGGTAACATGCAAAAGGTAGTTACCAAGAAGGAATGTGTGATCCATGTGCTAGTGTAAAAAGCAAGAGATAGAAGAAAAATTACATTGTGTTTGATAAACCCAGGAAATAAAACTTTGAGTCACTTTTGTGTAGGAAAGCCTATAGTCATCTTTTGAAGCTTCATCTGGTTTTGGAGCTTGATCTTCTTTTCATCAAAGGGAGTTTCAAAATTTACATCAGAGGAAATAAAGAGGCAGAAATCAGAGTTGAAAGAGCATCCCTGACCCTCCATTTTGGGGATTTTCCATTTTTACTGCAGTCGAGTTCTAATTGCTAGTTTTATAGATAAGTAATGGCTCAGTCCTCCCACCCTCGCGCTGGCTGAACTCCTGTGGCTTTGCCTGTGAATTGCTGAGCTGCTGCCTTGCTCAGGTGGCTGCAGCGCTGAGTTGGGGGAGCCCTGGCGAGGGACGGCATTGCTGGTTCTGGGCACACTGAAAGGTTGAGGAGAACAACTGGAAACATGACCCATGCAGCCTAACAAAGCCGTGTGCTTCTGAACACAAATGCTTTCACTGCAGGGTTCCCAGGGAACAAAGGGAGTCCCGGCCTTTACAAAGTACACAAACGGTAGAAATACTTGTATACAAAGTCTGACTCACAGCTCATGTAAAGAATATGACAAACTTCTTAGTCTAATTCATTAACTCTAAATAATGTCCTTTCAAATGCCATCCCCAGAAAGCAGTTTCTATTGGAGCTATTTTTTATCCTTTTGCCACAGATTGTTTTAAAAGAATTATGGGAAATGACAGCAGTAGAACTAAAGTTCGATTTTTCACAGATGAAGCTACAAAATGCATGGAGTAATGTAATCCAGTCAGACAAGTGAGTAAATTATATCTTGGTTGCAACAACACACCACTTGCTGAATATCAATAAGGATATGTTTCCTTCTTTAGAGTGAAAATAATATTTGCTGTTAATGTAAATGGTTCTGAATGTCCCTGGCAGTATAGGCACAGATGCCAAACAGCATTAAAATTGAGCAGAATCTCATATGTTTTGTTTGCGAGGAAGAGGAAGATCTTGTTCACAGATGTTAAAACAAGGGGGATGATTCCTTTTACACTGCTTTACCATAATGAAACTCCATTAACTTCTATCATCTTCTTTCAAATTTCAAGTAAATGAGAAAAGCATAAGCTCCAGTTCAAGGAAGACTGTCAAAGAGTGCACTGAGGTTTTTCATTCTCCTTCTAAATTTCCTAGGATAGGTATGTGGGTAACTCTGCTCCCTGTGGACCAAAGTACACCCCTGTTCTCCATCACCCAACAGTCACAAGTGTTAGCAGAGGAGTGTAGGTGAGCTGTGTCCCATCTTTCTCTTCCTTTGAATTTTGGGTTCCAAGATACTGAGGAACTCGAGAATCGGTTAGACTAATCAGACTTCCACTCTACAACAGGCTAATTCTGCCTCAGCTAAATCAATACATTACTTTAATAAATACCTTATGGAAGCATTTGACCCCTGTTCTGGGAGAAACCCATGAATGTTCCATATGACATCACATGCAGAGCTCGTATGCAGTTAAAGTGATATTCTTAGCACAAATATATGTGCTGGCCTTGGGTCCTCTGCTCAATGAGTTTTATTTTTACTAGAAGTAATATACTTAAGCTCTCTAGAGCTCTGCAGATTCATTTTTTACATGCAACTACATAATCTTTTTGGAGTGAATATGGACATTAACTCCTCCTTGCAGCTCTCTATAAACATATGCTTGCACAGCAGATATTTCAAATTCAGAATCCCGGAAGGAAAGTGCTCCCAGGACTGATTACTGAGTTATATACCCTTTTATTTTAATGTACTTTGCCAAGATGAGTCCATAACCTCAAATGAGTCAGGGAAGAAGAGGGGAAGGGCAATAACAAACAGCTTCATCGTAATTTTAACCCTACTGCCTAGTGATCACAGAATAACCTTTATGCTTACGCATTTAAGGAGACTACACGGACACGTTCTTCCTGAGTGTGCTCATCCACTCCCTGGGATTTGTACTCTGTAATTCCAAGTACACAAGGAGAAGACACGTGACATCTAACCCAATTCATTACTTGGTTCTGGTGGCAGGGATGCTTCGGATGTATTGCTAGACCGCAGAGTGGCAAATTTCACTCTCTTGGATAGATCTCACTCTGTAAAATGGAGATACATTTGCCAGACTGACTGTCCAGGTGTTGCTGCCATAGCTGGGATTCTGCTCCAAGACACCACTTATGTTATGTCCCAGTAATTTAGGCTTACCAGTCATTATTAAATAACTAAAGAGATATTGAGACACCTTGGAAGCTGTGTAGTCCAACAAGCAAACGATTCACAAATGAACAACAAATACAGTCAGCTCTAGTATACAAGACAACTTTTGTCTTGAGTACCTATAGTCTCTCTATTGAAAATCCCCCTGTAATTTCAGCTGGATGTATTTTTTCACTTGCTGCCCTAAATTGTTATATATTATTCTAAAAGCTGGTTAATATCATATGGAGAAGGTGGCAAAAAATCAATAGAGCTTCACAACAAAGGCATGAAAGGAGTAGAATATGAAATCTCTGAAAGAAATGATGTTCCCATTTGGGGGCAAAAGGGCAAGGACAATGGAAGCAGTGAATTTATTTTTTTTTTGTAGGCTTTGCTCTGTTACTAAGATGTAATACTTCACACAGTTGTGTCTTTCTATCTTCTTTGGCCTGCCAACAGAATGAAGCAGTAGTTCAAACTGAAAAGTCAAGTTTTGTCTATCAAAATGAAATTTCAAGAGAGTTTGCCCGGAAGATTAATGTCTCATCTTTTTCATGGAGTAAAATATACTCCAGTTCATGTAAACTTGCCAAGATTAACAGTATACATTATATCCTTAGAAAAGATACAGAGTAGATGGGAATCAGAGCTCAAGTGGCAGTCTGAAGAGAGAATATATACATATATATTACATAGAACCAATATTTATGTATATGTTTAATATATAGCATATTTTACCTAGAATATGAATATATGTAATACTGTATTTGATAGATTTTATCTCTGTTTGCTATTATAACTTGTTTAATTATTCTTTCTGGTGATTTTTCTCACGGCATTAATTGGCATATTCTGTACTGCAGTGTGTCCTCCTGAAGAATGCAGCGCTCTGTCAGTGAAACAATGCTCTCAACAAACCCAAACCCCTACACTATGCTTATGTTAAATTATTTGTCCATTGTCACCAGTGCACTCATGGCTGTATAAGACTTAGGGGGCTTAGAGTCATTCAGTGGTCAGTGCTCTTCTTTTTGTCTCTTGTCCTGAATTTGGGACTTCTGAGTGGATTGTCCTGGTTTGAATAACGACTGCGAGGAGTCCTTGAGTTCTACAGAGATTTTGGGTTTTGTTTTAGCAATTGGTGACCTTGACGGTAGGTAGTTTGAAACAGCTGCACTCTAAATTATCCATATTGCTTTATCTTATGCATCAGGTCTCATAGTTTAGGGTTTTTACTAAGGTACTTAGAGGGGAGAAAAACCTAAGCTTTCTTAGTTCAGACTGATGGTGTACTGCAATGTTATATGCACATTTACATTATTCCTACAATTTAATACATAGTAAGGAGCTGTCTTGAACTACCAGGTTAAATACATTCCTATTTCTGCTTGAAGTTCTTGGTGGCAAGAAAAAGTACAGGTCCCCTGGAGATGGGCTACATGTTCTTTTAAGTCTTTTCTATCTAATTTTTAGGATTTCTATGAACCTTGATTCAATTTCTTGGCAATAGATATAGCAGTCTTCTGGCTATGATCAAGAAGAGAATCAATCTAAAATTTGCTTTTATCCTCCATTGAGCCACTTCTCTTTATGGTGAGAGGATAATGGAATCATTGATAGAATACACGTTTTACTACTTTCATTTCTCTGTATGCATATTGTTTTGAATAATTGAAAAGTTATGATTTGCTACATTTAACTTGTACTTTCTTATTGCTGGGCCGAGTACTAATACTACAAGTCTTTCAAAATCACTGTCATATCACTTGGAAATTTTACCTACCTATTAATTAAACAGACAGGGAGAGATACTGAGCTAGATTGTGTTGACAAACAGTGAGCAAAAAAGAAGCAGTATCTCTCCCTAAATAACTCAGAACTCTGTCTGTCCTGCTGCTGATACACCAAAGCAGTTATATCCTCTTGTACCTGTATCTCATTTTAATTGGATACTGCCTAAGAAATGGCAGAATTATCTTTTTGTTTTAAAAACAAGTTTCCTTGACAACCTGGGATTTATGCTTTTCTTTTCCTAGTACATAATCATGCCCAGAATTTTTTTCTGAAGGTGTATATCTATATATGTAAAACAGAAAAACATTACCTTAGAGGGAATGCTGTTCCCTGGATAGAGCATCTGCGAAGAATGTTATAAAGGAGCCAGGAGGGGATGATTAATTACTATGTTAATGCCCTTATGTACAGTAACACAGGGCTCTTTAGTAAGAGCCATGTAACACTAATGTCCTGTTGCTTTCACAAATTACCCATTTGTTGCTAGGAGGGTCAACCCCAAATACTGTGTGCAAGTCCTCCACTTGCCTGTGTTTTTTTCTCAATTCTTGTCCCACAGGGCATGAGTATAAGGAATTTGTTGTCATGAGGGCTGGCAGCCAGGGGAGCTATATGTCCATCTGATGTTGATGTAACAAGCAAGGCTCCTCTAGGAATTTCCATCTGCTTTTCATCCTGAAATTGCCTGCGTCTAATTACTGTGCTTGGTGATGCTTAACTAAAAGTGAATGGAAACGTGTTTGCGATTGAACATTTTCATAGGATCTCTGTCAGTAGGAGGATGTTTCTGTGGGCCTGGAGTTTACAAAACCTTTGCTTTGTAGAAGGCAACTTCTGAAAATTCATTCCTTTTCTTAAATTAACACATTTCATTTATTCCTGAAGTGCCAGGATCTCTGCAACGAGTAACCAAATCACACTGAATCATCTTGATTATTAAAACTTTGGAGGACTCAGTGGAATATTTTGGAGAACTTGCAGCTTCTGGTTGTGTTCCAATTGCAGGTAGCCTGCACCATCAAAGCTTTGCTTGCAGCTGTGACCTTTAGTCCCCTTTTGACATGGACTTGTGTGATGCAGGTGAACCTGCTCCTTGCCCAAAAGATACGGTATCATGATGAAGAGGAAAGCATTTCTACAAAGACAACTGTGTAGTTCATTGTGCAGGGAGCAGTGTGGAATTGTTGTATTTGTGATGCTTTGGTGCATAATTAGCAAAATGAAAATCTGAGAACTTGAAGAAAATTGAGGGGAACAACCACCTCTTTGCCCAGTCCCTGCCAGGGCTGAGTGTTAGTGAGCTGTGTGGTGGTTATCTTGTACAGGATGGAGGTGGTCCAGGCACCATGAGCTGAAGAGCTTTTAATCAAAGAGAGAAGATAAAGATTAAATGTTCCTTCCAAGATCCTCGTGCGCTGAGTGTTACCAGCCTTGGCAAAACATCTCCCAGCCTGAACTCTGGTTGCTTCTCAGACAAACAGAAGAGCACTTACCATGTAAAAGCCAGATTTTCAAATATGTCCTGTTTAAATTACATATGCCAGAACAGACACTTTCAGGAAACCATTGCATCTAACACACCTACTCTAGTGGAGAAAGAGCTCTGCTGTTCTCCTCTAACCTGGACTCTGTGACCATTAGGAATCATAGAAAATCTACCATGGTTACCTGTAGTCGAAAAGGACTAGGTCAGCATTTTAAGTTCAGTATTTCTGTGTTGCACTTACAAGTTTTGCATTTGAAGGAAATCAAAAAGCCACCTTAAATATTCACATACACACAAATGTGGTTTTGTAAACATGAAGGATCCACACGAAGTTAGATGGCATGGCTTGATGATGGCATGGCTATTGAATCTTTTTATTTCTAAGCCTTCTGACACCAACTCTCTAAAAATCTAAATTGAAAAGTAGGAAGTTTAGGAGCTCACTACTGGAAATGTGGTTTGAGCTTCAGTCAGTGCTCAGCTTCAATCACCTGCTCAGTTCAGGTTTTGTGTAAGAGAGAATTCAGTCCTTTAATATTGAGCAGGAGAAACAGAATTAGATCTTTCTAAAGGCTTTGAGCCACCAAGTCTTTTACATTGAAAATGTTCATGGAAATCAATGGGCATTTTCGGTTCCAGAGGAATGCAGGGTTAAGTCTAGCATCTATCTCTTACCAACTAGATAACATAATAATGAATGTACACAATGTTATATTGCATCCAAATATCACACTTAATTCCCCAGTTTTAACACCTTACTACGTGCAGTGCTTGCAGCTCTGAATAATGTTATTTGGTTAGATTTATATACACAGTAAAAGGGGCAGTAACACAGCTGTATGACTCTCAGCCACAAAGCACAGCACAAATTGTAGGAATTCACAGTGTGGGCTCTATTTCTTTAAAATTCACAGTGTGGGCTCTATTTCTTTAAAATACTATGAATAATTCTACAAAACACTGCAGGATCCAGCTCTCTGAACCTCAAACAGATTTCTGACTCCTTTTGGAAGCGCAATTGGTCTACATGTGTCAGTGAGGGTCAGGGTGTTTGAGCAGGAACAGGAGCTACAGACGTGGTGAATCTCACACTATAAATCACAATCTTAGTGGATAATGGGCATGTTCTTGTCTCTCGTGACCCAGCTAGGACACAGGTACTTAGTGGTTTGCACATTTTAAGAAACTGATGATGACAACCTTCTGAAGGTGGCAAACTGCTCCAAAGCAGTGGCAGAGCTCGAAACAGCTGCAGAAATCCCGGGAGGCCCTTGCTTTATGTGGGGCAGTGCAAAGAAGCTGTTTTGTCACACCAGCTCCCTCAGCACATCCATAAACTTTGCAAAGTAAGTTAGCTCGCTCTTCGTTCTCATTACTGTTCACCTACCAAATGCTTGCATTTTATTTGATCTTGCAGGTAACTGCTATTACTCTGAATTACTGCTGCTACATGCAATACAAAGCTGGCAGAGAAAATGTTTCAACGTAGTTTTAGTTCATTACTGTTCCAAGTTTATTAAAGGAGCAGGAGCCGGCTGGGCGGAGCCGCGGTGCCAGCGCGGCCGTGAGGGGCGGGACCGGGCTCTGAGGGGAGCGGGGGCGGGGCCACCCGTGCCGGGGCGGGGCGCGGTGAGGGGCGGCGCCAGCCGTGCTGGGGCCGGCGGCCATGGCGGAGCGCGCGCAGGTACCGCCGGGGCGGGAGCGGCGCGCTCCCGCTGGGATTGGGGTGTTTTGTGCTAAATTGTCTGTGCTGAGCTGCAGCCGAGGGCCACAAGGATGGTGAGGGGTCTGGAGCATCTCGTTTGTGACGAGAGACTGCGGCAGCTGGGCCTGTTTAGTCTGGAGGAGATTGAGAGGGGATCTCATCAGTGTGTTTAAATGTCTCAGAGGTCAGGAGGATGGTGTCAGACTCTTTTCAGTAGTGCCCGGTGACAGGACGAGGAACAAGGGCCATAAACCAAAACAGAGGAATTTCCATCTCAACATGAGGAAGAACTTCATGTTGACGGTGGCAGAGCATTGGAACGGGCTGCCCAAGGAGGCTGTGGAGTCTCCGTCTCTGGAGACATTCCAAACCCACCTGGACGTGTTCCTTTGTCACCTGCTCTGGGTGACCCTGCCTCGGCAGGGGGTTGGATTGTATTACCTCCAGAGATCCCTGCCAACCCTACCCATTCTGTGACTTTGTGTAGAAAAGGGCGTGGTGTTAAAAATGCAGTGTGTGTGTGTAAATATATATATATATATATATAAATACGCCTGTGTCACTGTTGTCCCCCAGGCAGCTCAATGGAGAGACACTGCCTGTCCCGGCAAGGCAGTTCCTCCAGCAGACACTGCGGGGCCTGGGCTGGCACAGCCCAGCCGGGTCTGTCCCTCACCCCACCTCACACCTCACCTCACCTCACCCCACCTTGAGCAGCTGCTGCTGAGCACCTCGTCCACTTCTGACCTCCCACTACCTTGCCAGGCTTCACTCGGTTATGGGCTCTCCTTCAGAAGTGTATGGTTATTTCTTGGTGCGTTGGGTTTGTGTGGTAAGGCTTTGGTAGTAGGGAGCTACAGGAGTGGTTTCTGTGAGAAGCTGCTGGAAGCTTTTCCCATGTCCACTAGAGCCAATGCCAGCCAGCTCCAGGACAGACCCACAGCCAGCCAAGGCTGGCCTCACCAGTGACAGAGGGAGGATCCCTGCGATAACAGATTTAGGAAGGGGAAGGAGGAAACCATGCAACAGCAGATGGAAGAGGGGGGTGAGAATATGGGAGAGTGACAGTCCTGCAAATGCCAAGGCCAGCAGAGGAGGAGAGGCAGGAGATGCACCAGATGCCAGAGCAGATTGCTCTGCAGCACCTGGTGAAGCAGCTGTGCCCCTGGGGCCCATGGAGGTCACGGTGGAGCAGACACCCATGTTGGAGCTATTCATGGAAGACTATCCCTCATGGAAGGGTTCCTGTGCTGGGGTAGGGTTAGAGCGTGAGGAGTCTTCCCCATGAGGAGGCAGCAGGGTCAGAGACAACATGCGATGAACTGACTGCAAGCACTCTGCCCCATTCCTCTGTGCTCCTGGGGGAAGGAGGTAGAGAAAATTGGGAGTGAAGTTGAGCCTGGGAAGAGAGGAGGGGTGGGGAAAGGTGCTTTGAGATGTAGGTTTTATTTCTCGTTATTCTACACTGATTGCATTGGTAATAAATTATTTTCCTGCCCAAGCTGAGACTATTTTGGTCATGACAGTAATTCCTGTCCTCATCTCTCCCCACAAGCCTTTTGTTATATTTCTTATCCCCTGTTCAGCTGAGGAGGGGGCTGACAGAGAGGCCATGGTCAGCTCCTGGCATCCAGCCTGGGTCAAACCAGCACAGTTGGCTTATTTGTGGTGGTAGGAATCTCCTAATTTTGAATTGTTGAGGGAAAGGCTTTTGGTTGCCTTTCAAAGACCACTGAGGGAGTGGGAGCAAGCTGACACTTTCCTTCCAGCAATATCACAGTTGTGTTTCTCACCTTTCATTGTTTTAGGTAGCTGAAGTGTGCTGGAGGATTTTACAAACCCACAGTGTTTGCATTAATATGTGCTTTATTTGCTTGTCTTCAGCCTCCTCCCTGTTTTTTTCCTCTTTCCTTTTTTGACTTGGTTGACAGAGGTGTGGTTTCTGACAGGCGACTCGTCTCATGCTGCATGTCAAGAGATACAAGAACAAAATTTATTCCTCCCAAGAACGTATGAGGTGTTGCATCAACTCCGAATTTTTCCCTCAAGCCTGTCTATGTAGCTGTAGCTACTACAAGATAATTTTCTTCTGGTTGAGCTGCTTTGTTGTCTCCGCTGGCCAAGAAGTTGCTGTGACTGTTGTGGGAGTGATTAAGTGCCTTCAGCCAGTGTCATGGTTGCATCTTTGTCAGTACAAAAGCTTAACATTTAGGTTTCCTTAAATAAATAAACCTTCTTCCATGCGAAATGTGTTATTAAGTATTCTAAATGCTTTATGAAAAATATATGCATCTCTCACAGTGCACTCTGTTAGTGCTCTGTAAATATTTTGGCAGTTGGAGCAGCGTAACACTGGGGTAATGCAGTCAGATCACAGTAAAAGGATACAGGGTGTGCTCTATGGGAAACGACAGGCTGTCAAAAATATATTGTACATCTGTTTGAAATGTACCACTGAAATTTTTGTAGTTTTTACTTCGTGGCTTTATAAAAAGAATCTTTAGAGGAATTCAGTGAACAGTTTTTTTTTTCTCGTGTTTTCTGTTCCTTATGTATTGAAGTTTGTTCCACACGCAGTAGCTTACTTTTGTGATATTTCTGTCTGTCCTTTATGATTTATTTTTATTGGGAACCCTGTGAAATTGTGTGTTTTTATAAATTACATTATATAGTCTGTAGTTTTGTCTGAAGATAGCTTGGCATGGTCTATATGTAAGGTGTAGGAAACACTATTCTGGCACTATTTTTTAATATAATTTCTTACCTTTTAAGACAATGCCTTTTGATTCAAATTGAATATTTTTATAATTGTTCTGACTTGTAATGACTTTTGGCAGAAGGTATATTAGAAAATCTGAATCCTGATCTTAGCAAGTCTTGCTGCTGCTTTATTTTTAACCACATTTTTTCCTATAAGTGGTCTGCAGCTGTGAAAACATCAGTAAAATTTATTGTCATCATACATTTGGTCAACCATAAATCTTAATGTTTGGACTGTGTGAAATTTTTGCAACATATTTTGTTATTAAAAGGACACTATCATGTTTATAATGGTCCTTGAAAGCTTTCTTTGCCTGAAGGTTTTGTCTTTTGCATTTAATGCATGTGCAGATTTCCCTTTTGAAGGTAGTTGAAATTAGTGCTGCTATTTTTATTTCCTCATTTGTTTGATGACAAAAGAAATGTTCATGACTAAAAATAGCAACTATTGATCTTAACTTCCCATTGTGGGAGTGGACAAGTGGGGCCTTTTAAAAACAAACAGGAAGAGTGAATGTGTTTCTGTTTCTGCCTTAACTATTTATGTAGAAAGCTTCAGGATTTTCTGCTGCTGCTGAAGCATCTGACAGCTTGATAACAAAATGTGTATAATAATACAAATAACAGCCTGTGTTGCTGGTGTAATTTGGTTGGGTTTTTTTCATTCCCATTTTGATTAAAGTTGTAACTGATATACAACACTCTTCCAGGGTACATCTGCACTGCTGTCAGCCCAGTCAGAGTAGCTGAGCTTGCTTTACATGAGCTACTGGAAAGTTGAGTCCAGTCTGATTTCCCTGGTAGGCTGAGGAGAGCAGGCTCTTAAGTTCCTTACACTTCAAGTATTTGCTATAATTGAAGAAATTTGGTAAGCCTATATTTTTGGAAGCCATGATTTGGCAAAGTGTGGTGGTATATTGTCAAACAAATGCAAATACTATCTTCAACCTCTGCAGAGGGCTCTTCCCAGACGACAATCTTATTTTTCTTCAGGAATGCTGGTGCTCATTTCCATTGCTGTGTTTCAAGGTTTGGCCACTCTGGAAAGGCCCTCACCAAAACTGCAGGTAGTGGGGCATTTTTCCTAGCCAGGGATAACCTAGTATGGGTTTGGGGTTTTGAGAGTTCTTCCCCACCCCTGTAAACACAAGGTGTTTTGCAATTTGCTGTTTAACTATATCACTCTGCTACTGCTATTTCCTGTTTAATTTTTGAACATTGGCTGAGAGATTGAGAAAGATTTTACTCTTTTGTTTTAGAACGTTTGTTTGGTATTTTGATTTTTGATTTGATGCTGTTAATAAGGGATGCCCACAGTACTTGGAGTAATGTATTGAACAGCCAGAAACATATTATGCATTCAGAACAGCTAAAAATCCTTCCAAGGAAAATAAAACAGTAACAAATAATTCTCTAGTAGCAGCCTGTATTTAAATAGGCTAAGTCTACTGCTGGGAATGTGTATTGGTAGGATTGGTTCAGGAGTTTTTTTCCTGACACATGAAGATAGCATTACTAGAATTAACTCACCTTGGGTTACCTCAGTCAGTCACTGCAGTTAACACTGAAATGAACAGTAAATTCTTTGACACCAGTGAACACATGTAAAAATAATCTCCCGGTATTTTCAGTAGTGGTTTAAGACAGCAATCAAAAGACAAAAGTAATCAATCAAAATAATTGTAAGCTTTTAGTCAGGTGTGTTTGTGTAGGTTCGGCCCAAGCAGAAACTGTCCATAAACACAGGATTGTTTAAATGATTTATGGACCTTCAAGACTTTTTTAAATTACAGAAACATTGCTAATTTAAAAAAAATATTTTTAAATCACGTGCTTTATCTCCTGTAGTTCCTCATCTGTCATTTGTAACATTTGTAACATAAGTATTTCTTCTTATCTGATACCTGTGCTTGTTAAAGTGGACAGTGGTGCCCCAACCCCATCCTTATCACAAACATTAACAAAAACAGTAATGCATTGGTGGGAATATTGCTGCTGGGAATGTGATGAAATGGTTCTTGGGAAGCCTTCACTTTGCCCTGTAGGCTGTTGTGGTTTGATGTGCAGATTACGGAGCCTTATCTGCAACACTGAGTTACAGCAGCTGCCTATCTCTTCAGTTTAAACTGCAACTTGTAAAATATTAGCTTTTTGCCTTACTAACAAGTATGCCCAGTAAGATGACTGACTGACCAGTAATGTGTAATTTATATAGTGGTGGTCACTATAAATACTAAAGTATCCTATGTATTGAACATCCTAAGAGAAAGTGAGGGAGGAGCATTAATTCAGTTTCCAAAACATTAATATCAGTTATTCTTTTAATTCAGCTTCCACAGCTTCTAAAAAATCTCATGTTCAACAGATTTCTGACACCACTTCAGGAAAGCATTTGTATTTTTTCTACTTATTAAAATAGGTCTTTCAATAATTGTATAATATTAGCATGTAGAGGTATTGTTTTTTCCCTGCAGCTTCAATTATAGCAGCATTACTGACTGTAGGATTATTTTTTTTTATGCTGTGTAAATTATTGCTAATAAAAGCAAACTAACGTCATGCTCTTAACTATGTGAAGGAAGCTTTCGTTTATGCCATTCCTGTTCTGATGAGACATTGTATCTGAGGTTGACTTGTTTACAGTTGGGAACAGTAATTTTTCTTATTGAAGTGTGAAAGTACTCTAGTACTTAATTAGAGAGGGGAAGAATAGTCTGTCCACTGAGTGAATGTTTTTTGTTGCTCTCAGTCTTGTTTCGTCCCTCTTGACTGTGGTTCTTCAGCTGGTCCCAGATTTCAGTACATCTTGCAGTTCAGCAGCAGCAGGGGGAGTAGTGTAGCTTTATTTGGGGGCTCTCCTTCACCAGCGCTGGAGTGAGTTGGTGTCAGCCCAGAGCAGTGCTGGTCAGGCTCAAAAATCAGTGTGTGTCAGGAATTCTGCTTCACTCTCCCCGTGTGAGCTGGAAGCAGGATTCTGCAAGCTTTGCCTTGCTGCACTTCTCTAAACCCCAGGTCCTGCAGATGTACAAGTGTACCTGCTACCAGCAAATTGTGATCAGGTGTTTGTGTGGTCAGGCCAGACAGACTCCCAGCAGGAGGCTGGAAGGCATTTTGGGACAGGTTCAGCTGCTTCATTAGAGCTAGGCCAGCACCCAGTGCCCAACAGGGCTTTGTCCAGTTTGATCTTGAAAGCCTACAAGGAGGAGATTCCTCTGCCTTTCTGAGTTATGTATTCTAATGCTTAAATATGTTTGTAGTGAATTATTTTTTCTTATGCTGCCTCACTGTGGGTCCCTTTCAACTGGAGCACTCTGTCCCATGACCACTGTCCTTTGTGCCCCTGCCCTCACCTCTCTGAAGGGGCTGCCTCATCTCACATTTTATAATGTGCTTTGACACCTCACTTTGTCACCTACATATTCTATTTTGAAACAGTTTTAGGGGATTTTTTTCTACTTTTTTTTGCATTTCATAGATTTCTTACTGAAATATCTTTTTTGTCAATGACCACACGACGTGAAATACCATAAAATGTTCCTATTTTTTCTAAGACCATTGAATTGTTAGTTTGGGTTCAGGTTTTTATCCCCTAAAACATGTACATCCTTCCCAGGAACAGTACTGTCAGATCCTTGTGTGTGTATCATTCTTCTGCAACAAACATCTTGGACTTTTGCTTGGTTAGGGAAAGATTCAGTGTAGACAGTAAATATGAAAATGCAATCAAGTACAGGGTGGAAAGCAAATAGCATAGTAATAAGTGTGTATTCTCATAATATGTTTAGAAGAAACTTAATTTTAAAATTTAATTATTGTGCAATGCAGTATCATGTTGGTCAAATTTAGATTCATGGATTCTTTTGCACCTTTAAATCTCTGTTGTTTTTACGTGCAAGTTAATTTAGTCTTGTGCAGCACATAATATGTCACAGTGTTCCCACATGAATTTATGATAAAAATACTATGTTCCATGTATCTGCCCAGCTTTTCTCTAGTGAGAATGTGTTAAGGTATTGTGTTACTGCCATATAATTATAGCTGTCTTACATTTTTGGCATTTGTTGAATTAATCCCTTGCATACCTCCTCAATATAAAAATGTTATTTAGATAAGTTACTGACATAATAAAATAAAGATTTTTAAAATTACATTCCTATATGTATGTATGCAGGAAGAAGTCCGAGATCAGGAAGAAGACCATGATCAGGATGACGTAGGTGGAAAGGAGATTATTAATAGGGCATTTTTTTCTCTTTCCCAAATTACTGCCTTGTCAGATGAAAATCTGGAAGGAGTTGAAAAGTAAGTAGCAATGACAACAATGCTGGAACCCATATAATAATGAAATAAAAATGGCAGCCTATTTGTTAGATTTCTTTTGTGGTGGTTATGTCATTAGTGTTTAATTGTTCAGTTAAATCATTGATATTTAATAATCACAAAAGATGGAAGAAATACTGTTGATCTCAGATCCAGTCTGGTTACTGTGTTTCCTGTATATCTTGATTTTGCTTAGACTTCTTTTTTTCCACTTGTGTTTCATATTGTTGTGGTTTCTGAATTTACAATAGCTTTAAATACACTGTAAACAAAATACTGAGATGTAAATAAGAATAGGTCAGTACTGAGCTTTTTTTAATAAGTCGCACTTGGTAACTTTTTTTTGCTAAAACCTTTGAGATTCTGTACTGTAACACGAGTTACCAAAAAATCAAAAAGGTCTTTAAAGTTCAGCAAGGGATGGAAAGCTCAAGAAGGCATTAGTAGGTCACCATTGTGGAGCACTGGGGAAACAGGAGACAGCCAAAGACTTCTGATGTCAGCCTATCTTGTCTTTCCTGTACCAACACTCTCTCTTGTTATTAGTGTTTAATAGCAGCTGAATTTAGGAGGCCAGGATTTTAACCTGAGACTCCAGACTTATATTTGAAAGATGAGGCTTTCCAGAAGTGCACGAATTATTTAGGAGCGCTTGTGTCTGCTAGCAGGTTCTTAGGGAGTTGAAAGCCAAAGGGCTGGGCCACTGGTCTAGTTTGGGAAGGAAGAGGTGGGGGAATATATAAAATCCAACTTTGTTCATCTGAATAGGTAACCATTTAATTGAGCTTAAAATATTCCTGAAACATACTCTGTTTTCCTATTTGTCACTATTCTTATGGAGGAAAGGTCTTTCTGGGATCTTTTTTAAGAAAACTGGAAAGAAAATTTACTACCATCAAATAATAATACAAAAATTCTTTCCTTTCCTGTTTTCTCTTGCACAATAGGTCTCTTTAAATTTAGAGGAGACTGAAGTGTACGACTCACTGGAGACTAAAATGTGCTTAATGACACAATTCTTCGTGCAACTTTCTCATTAAGATTAAAAAGAAAAGCACTGAAAGATGATATTCTCTTTTAGTCTCAGCTGATCACATATGTATTTATATATACACACTGTACAAGGGGAATTTAAGTATATACTGCATCTTACTGGAAGGAGCATAGTTACAGGGTATTTTATGCACACTAAGCAGTTTAGCAGCAGCATTAAAATTTTGTTTACCACAGTGTGTTGTGTCTATTTACAAAAGCAGTTTGAAGGCCACAGCTAAGGTTAGAAAATCAGAATAGGTCTGGTTCAGTATGAGAGTTTTAATGTCCTGCGTTCCCATCTCTCAGGGAGTTTGGTACTGCTGTCCATCTTCATAGGACTGGAGCCCCATGAAGAAAGAAAAAGCAGGGAGGGTAACTAGGAAATCTAACTGCCCCATCATTTCCCCATCATGTACAGATACTGTTGTCAGTGACATGCCTTACAAAATACTGAAAAGATGAGTACTGGCATTGGTAGCAGAATCAGAGAAAATCTAAATCCCTGAGAAGCTCTGATTATGAAAACACAGAGTTGGCAGAAGCTTCAGAGAGAGAGGATATGGACTGTTTCAAACCTTGGAAAGTTCAGCTGGCCACGTTCCACTTCTATTTCAGGACACAGTTAAGTGTTTTTAACCGACTTGCATGTGTGCAGCCATACAAATTTGTCATGCAGAACAAAGGAATACATGTTTTAAACAAAACTGATTGGATTATATGCTTTACTCTGTTAGCTATTGAGGCTTTAATTAAAAAAAGAAACTCATCTCATTTGACAGCGTGTCTGTACTGTGTCAGTGAAACCCCTGAAAATCTAATGGCTGCTATCAGTACGTCTGGGATTAATGTCCTTCGTAGGAAGGAGTGAGAAGGCAGCAGGGCTTGGGAAAACTTTGCTCTTTTACAGGGGACTAGAAACTGTGATCCCTGGCACCTGCATCCTCAGCTGTAGTTATGAAGCAAAGGATTGCTTTAATGTAAAACTTTTTTTTTTTTTTTTTTTTAATGTAAAACCTGAGACATGGCTGAAGTTGTACTGGAAGAATTGAAACCAAGTCCTAGCCCCCATCCCCTCTCTTCATGTGGAAAAAAGCAGACAGTTATTATAAAAGACCTAACTAATTCTGTGTTTGGATAGAGTAGACATAAATGTGTCAGCAACAGTATGGCCTCCTACAAGGGAGTGTATTTTTTCATACATTTTGCAAGTTAAAGTAAGTGGGAAAATTTTCATTGTGTGCCAGTAAAATGGGATAAGGCTCTTTTTAAATGTTTGGACCATTATGGAAATGCAATTTAAACTTCTAAATATTTTAGGTACTTTCAGTAATTATATATTCTATTATTTACATTAATTTTCAAATGTAATTTTTCATCAGGGGCCACATGGAAAATAATCCTGAAATGGAAACAAGATCTTATTACTACTGTAAAATTATCTCAATCAGAGTGAAAGTGTGATAGTAGAAGGTGGAGACTAATTGTGTCATTTCATCCCACAAACCAGTTCCTGATGAAACACTCATTTTTTCTCTGGAATTCTAAATGTATTTGGTTTTGTAATGCTCTAATTTTTGTTCTTTTGTTAGTCATATCTTAGCACTTGAATAGTGTCTGCTGAAACCTGCAGGTGATTGTTTACTTTTTTATATGTGCTCTGATCATAGATGTTCTTATCTAGGAATTGATGGAGCTCAATTCAAGAAATTATGTACATTATGCACACATGAATAATATAGCAACTAATAATAAAAAATATAGATACAATTGCAAGCAGACCACGTAAGACTTTGGAATCTGCAATTTATTTTTTAATTTCATTATTTTACTCTGCAATTTTTTTTAGAAAGATGGAAGAATTTCTGAATCTTACACAACTAAAGGCATCTTTGAAAGAAGCTATTTTACTAGATTATTATACTGCAGGATTTTGGTGGGCTAAAGAAATGAACTTCAGTCTTATCCAGCTCTCAGGATTCATGGATCTATTAAATTTCGCCTTGGAGAACCTCAGTGGTAAGTATAATTAAGAATTGTAAAATAAATATCTGAAGTGGAAGGCAAGAATGTTTCCCAGTCATTTTAATAAAGTGATATTTAATTACAAGTAATTGTGAAATGATTTATTTTCCTCTTGAATGTTGGTATGTTAGCCCATGTGCCTGAAAATAATTCTTACTGGCAGATGTTGAATTTTTGTTAGAGAAAACTCAAGTCTTTTGAGCAGAATATTCCTCATTCTTTGTTTGTACAGTATGTGGTACAAATGGGCCAGGTCCTGAAGAGACCTTTTCTTTGCTATGGTAAAATAAATAATAATTACGGTAGAGTGAGAGCAAGGAGCTCCTATATTCTAATTCCAGCTGTCTCAGTGACTGACTCACTGTAGCCTTGGGCATATTTTTCTGCTGTTTGAGATATTCAGTGCATCCTGTAGCATTACAGCAGGTGAATTACATTTATTTTATCCTTGGAGGTCAACTCTCAGACAGCTTGCTATATGGCAAATGCTGAACTTCTGGCACAGAATATATGTTAACTAAGGACTGGTGAGGGAAGTAAACTGGCATTGCTGCCGAAGAGGAAAACTGACAATGAAGGGACCACAGCTCCTGTGGCTATGAGGAAATTTGCCACAAAGCATGAAGCTTGATCTAGTGGGAATGAAATAGCCAGAAAAAAATGGTGGCAGTGTCCTCTAAAACCTTCTTTTTCAGAGATCCTGATGCACAATCACTTTGAAGGTGATTGTGTTGAGAAAAGTCCATCCCAGAGGAAGAATGAAAGGACTCAGCAGTTTCATTCAAAAGAGAAGGCGAATATTTAAAATCAAGTTTATAATAGTTATTATACTGTTTCATTGTAATTTAGTTCAAGGGCCTTTCTGACTTGGAATTTTGACAGAATATGTACGTGCTTTATGATCATTGGAATTCCAGTTGTCCTTCCTGTCTCCAATGAGGAAGTATCTTAACATATGCTAACTATATTACTATAACAATGGAGCAGAATGGAAACCCGTCAGAAATTAGTTTTATGAGACCGTGTAATACATGTGTACACGACAGGCTGGTAGCACAACCCGTTATTAAAGCTGACTGACGTTTTTCAGGAATGTCATCTTAGTTGCATTAAGCTGTGCCAAACTTTTAACTCTTTAAGCTGAAATTTTCCACAACACTGTCTGCTTTTGGCGAATTTTTATATATAAAATTGCAACTGAACCAGTTCAGTGGGCTTGCAGACAGAGGCTGTGGGAAAAAGAACCTATTTTGTGTCTTTTTCTTTTTGACAGGTCTAATGCCCCGGTGCTCTGAGGTAAAGATAGAAGGTTTGGCAAGCAAAAGTTGTGAATTTGCTTTTTGCTGTCCTGTGAAAATCCATTTAGATTTGGCTAAGATATACATGGTTTTTAGAGAAAGAAAATGTAGTTTCTAAATGCTTGCAGGAAACTTCTTACATTTGCTTCACAGCTTAGTCCCCTGAAAAATCCATTTTACAAAGTATGCTGTAGCCCAGGGCTGAGATGAATTTTCTTGTAATTACCAAACATTTCAACTAAAAGCAAAATTCTGATGTCTTCTATATTAGTGACCCTTTCTTTTCCTTTCCCTGCACTGGACCCAATCAGCCTAGAGAATTAAGCTGACTTGGCTGTAGTAGCAAGGGTAGCATTGAGCAGGAAGAATGGATTTAGAGAAGGAGGGTAGTGGAAATGCATTTAAGGCTGGCAAAGGAGCAAGGAAAACTGAGGTTCGGAAACTGGAGGCCGTGCTTGATTGGGAGTCAGAATGGGTCATGTGATTTGATTCCTCTTCTATCCATTGAGGGTAAGGTGCTCCTTACCTCACAGAAGTTCTGCAAGAGTCTTCCTGAGACAGGTGGTTGGGACTGAGAATCAGGTGTGCAGAAGAAAGAGAAAATTTGGATGAGCTGGCAACAGACTCAGGGGCTAGGTGATCCTGTTATGTGCCTTCACTTCCCTACAAAGGGTGGTATTTCTGGTTCTGTTGCTTCTCCTCATTTCCTATGGCTTCTATTTCCTCTACATTCTCTGTGTTTATTTCTTGTCCCTTCCCATATGGTTATTTATATTGTGCTGCCTCTCTTACTGAAAAGTGAGGTAAAATTTTCAAGTCTTTGATTACTGTACCACTAAAGGGCAAAACTATAAAAGAACAGAAGTCTTCTAAGTCTTTTAATTTGTTTTCTGCACAAAAAAACCAAGGAGTGTATCAGTAGAGACATAAAACAGTAAGGAAAATAAATCTATTTCACCACTGGTGGATATTTCCCCATTTTTTTCTGTAGATTTTTTTAGATATAAAAGGAAAAAATAAATTGTATTTGAAGCTTTTTCTTTAAACTCCCCATGGTTCTAGTGACAGCAGACACTGTGCAAATCAGAAAAATGAATCCTTTCTTTTTATAGGTTCAGCAAGCACTGATATATTTCAGATTTTCCTTTTTGTCAGGACAGTTAACAAACAGAATTTAAATTCTAATTCCAACCTGTTTTGGCATTTGGTTTTGATTTCCAGGGTAAAAATGTAAAGTAATTATCTGGTTTGGAAGGATACAAAAATGTCTCCAAGTTTGATGACACATACAGGGTATTATGCATATTCATGTTTATTCTCTTATGACTGTAAGCACTTAAAAATATTGTTCACCGTTTTTAATATCTGTTCCTGTATTAGTGGCTTATGTTACAAGGGGCATGGTCAGAAGAATAATGTTTTACAATACATAAGCAGTAGGCTATTTTAAAGAAAAATATACTCTTCCTTTCAAATTTGCATATTAATCTGCCTGTGGTTCTCTCTGCGTAGGTAAGAGGGGAAGCTGTAGTGTCTTGAACACCCATTTTTGTGATTCTTCCTTTGTGAAGGCAGAGTGGTGGTTTTGTGATGAAATTTTAATGGACACTTTATTGATGAGAATAATGGCAACAGAGAGAAGCATTTGACTGCTGTTGCTTTTTCAGTTTTGTGATGGGTCATAACTAAAACTTCAAGAAGTCTTATAATTAAAATGGGCCAAAAAACTCATCCCACCCTGTCATGTTTATTCATAGTTTTTGTTCTTTGGGATTACTTTGCAGACAAACATATGACCTTGGGAAATAATTTAAAAGAACTTGAAAGAGCAATGTCTGGAATAGGCAAAACTGATTCAGAAGAAAGAGGTGACCTGAATTTGTTCAGCATTGAGCAAGCCAAAGCAATCATTGATTATTTGGTTATCAGGTATTTATTTCTACACAATCTATTCTTATTTCACTAATCTAATATAGCAGGGGAATGACTGATAAAATAACAGTAACAACAAAAACAACAAAATCAACCATTATTATTATTATTATTACTACTACTACAACTACTGTTACTAGTATTTTGCTATTATTTTACTGGATATTTCCTACTGTGCCAACATACTGCATACGCCAAACTTTAAATCATGAAAAAGAAGAGAGAATATGCAAGGAGCAATAAAGATATGGCCTCAGATGTCAAAACCCAGAAAATAAATTTAGACTGGAAGTTTATCAAATTGTAAGGTTATGCTGAAAATACTCCTTTTGAGTTTTGTTTTGAGTGATAAAAGAAAACAGAGTGGTGTAAGAACAATATTCTTCGTTTGCTTTTAAAAGCTATTTTTAGATTCCATCTGAATAAAATTGTAGATCTTGTCTGTTACTCTAAGTATTTGTCTGGCCTTGACAGTTATAGTGGACTGAAGTGATTTAAAGTTTTGTACTTTACAGAATTAAGGTTATGATCATATAGGAGTCGTAAATATATTGCATTTCAAAATCAGCAAAAGTCCAGTATGTACATGAAAAGGTTCTGTGACATGTCTTGGCTTTTAAACAGAGACACAGAAAGAGATGCAAAAAGCAGTAAATTCGTTATTTATTTGAGAAAAATACTGAGTCTGATAGCAACAGTCATGCTCCTGTATAAAGTTTTTACTGTATAGTAACGTGTACACACCTTCTTCCACTGAAATGCCATGGTTAAGGCAGTGGCTGTACTCACATACCCCTGTTTGCAGTACGTGATGGACAGAACAGTTCTCAAGCTGTTTAACCATCCATGAATGTCAGGGGCAAGGAGATGGAAAATTAAGAAGTTACTCCTGTAGTATCTGCTCATCCACTGTAGTGCAGCTATAGCCCTCCAGCCGTTTTCTGACCCAAATGGGGGCTAGAGGGGGGATTTGTGGCAGATGGGCATTAAAATTGAGTAAGATCATGACTGATCCATACATAGATTTGTTGGGAATTTTCTGACTGTTCTTTAGGAAAAGTTTAACACAGCAAAGAGGAGGTTTTTAAACTGTTTGCCTGAATGCAGAAAAATATTTTCTCTGGAAGAAAAGCAAAAATACTAGGGTAGCTATTAGCCTTCCAGTTTAGAGTACTTGGATTCAGATGGGGATTTAAACCAGCACAGGCGATTTCTCTTACGATTGGGCTATAAAATTTGTCTTTTTCTCCTGCTCTCTGATTTTTTTCCTTTGTTTCTTTTTCATGGAAAATATAAACCACTTAAAGTTCTTCCCATAAGAAATGGGAAGATCTCTTTAAATCTCAAATTTCTGTAGTCAAGGCAAACTAATGTCCTGCCAAGTACTAGCCCTAAACTAAAAGGAAACTTGGCATTTGAGATGTCTCAACTCCTTTTACTTCTCCCTTCCTGTCTGTGTCTTTTGTATATTTATATGGAACAAATGTTCTTTCCAAATAGCATGTCTATAGCTCTTGTGTAAATTATCCATTGAGAGATATCTTGTCCATGAAGTAATTCCTTCACAGTCACAAGAATTTCGTCCAAGAGATTAGGTGCTCCATCCTACTACCACCAAAGTATTAACTGGGCAGGAATACAATCAAGCTGCAAAACTTTTGCAGCAGAATGGTATTTTGGCCACCAAATATGTGGTTGTATGTCCAAACTGCTCAGTTTATTACAAATGTATGCTGTGGCGACGTCATGGATGTGCACACATACACTGAAATGTATCATGTGTGTCCAGTTTATGCAATCCATTATTCCAGTCACTGGAATATGTTTTTCTAAATAAGAGTGGAATTGGCACACTTAAATGGGTGTACTTTAAACTTTATGAACTCAGAAATAGGTTGAGTTTTATTGCAATTCAAATTAATGTATTAGTTCAACATTTTTTCTTGTTTAATTTTAAATGATAGGCCTGTAGCTTTTTTTCTACTCAAGACAGTATGACATGTTGTAGTTCAGATCACATTTTTACAGATGAGCTCTAAACCCACGGGATTTATAATGGAAACAGGGACAAATGCTTAACCACATTGGCGCAAACTGTGCAGCAACTACAATGACACCTCCAGGTTTGGTGGAAGGTGACAGTTATCATCTTTTTATCTTGTCTCCTTGGGCAAACACACATCAGCATAACTCCTGACATTTTCTTTTCAGGAAGCAGTGGAGCTGGGGAAATATGTCATTGTTAATCACCTTCAGATTCTCGTATGACATCATAAGAGGGCCTATTCTTAACAATCTTACTTACACAAGTAAAATTATTTCTGTGTAATCGCTAGAAACACTGGTACAGAATTTTTTAATTGTTCACAAAAAAATAGAAACAAAAAAGGGTATTTTATATAATGCCTGATAGAAGAAAGAAACTACACTGTTTTTTCTAAATAAATGCTGATGTTTAATTTATGTGATTTGATTTAAAGAGCATTAAGTGGGGGAATTCTTTCCTTCATACAGGATTAGGGGTGCCAGGTTGAACAGAGGTCTGTTTAAAAATAAAGACATAAAATTCAGAAATGCCAAAAAAAATTACTTATATTTTTGGGTGCATATTTTAAGTTATATGTACCTGTAACATAGTCCATAAAGAATATCATACTACCTTTGGAGGGGGAGGGGAAAAGACCTGATTTTTAGATGCTGTAAATCTGTCTTCCTTCCAAAGCACTAGGATAAGTAAGAGAGCAAATTTGAAATAATAATTTCTGCCAATCTGATTGGAAGGATATATGTCTTATTTCTTGCACATCTGTGATGTTCATAAAATATTTTTTGTCTTTTTTCAAATAATTCCTGTTAGAATTTTAGCAAATTACAGGTGTATATGAAAGGGGACATGTATTTCTATAAATCAGTGTGAGTAATTTCCAGGTTGTCTTGAACTCTCTTTAAACATAATTTCTGTGTCTCCGCTGAAACATGTTAGGAATTCTTTGGTGAAGTGCTGCAATAAAAATATACTTAAATCAAATTGCAAAGACTGTAAGAACTTATTTAATTGCCTGTGTGTTTGGGGTTTGGAGGAAGGCAGCCTCTAGCTGCTGGCAGCCAGTCTTCTAATATGGGCCTTGCAGGAACCGAGGCAAAGGTACTGCTGATGCAGCTGATGGGTCTCCCAAGAAAAGAACCTGTGTCCTGTCCCTAGCCAGAAAGCACAGGAGCCAGTTACAGATGTTCCCTGCAAATATTGCTGTACCTTTCATGGATACAGCAGGCAGGACTGCGATAAATTCTTGGAATCATTCTTCAACCTGGACTTGCTATGAAATCACAGAGCAGTGTTTTAAATCATATGTCAAAATGACGTGACAGAAGCCAGGAGTTCTGTATCATGACTGTAAGAGAAGAACTAATTGCAACAGATGGACTGTGACAAACAAAACTTTTGATTAAACAAATGCCATATCATTGATCATTAGAAAAGGAAACAAAGAAATTATTTAAAACATGTGAAACGGAAAGCCATACGTGTTTTAAGGAAGATAAATATTTTACGCCATTGACAAAGTCTATTTAAAGTTACTTTTGTTGTAATACACAAAGCTGCTTGGTGTCAATCTATTTTTTTAGTTTTTCTTTGAGGAAATAATACACTGATTTTGCAAAGTGACCTTGAGAGTATAAGTTCTTCTATTCTCTATTGTTTTGGTGTTCCAAGATCAAACTTTCTCCCTGTACTGGCAGCCCATCCCAGAATCTGAAAGCTGATTTGGCTTTGTTTCCTTCTTGTCTGCTATTGCTGATATTAAAGGCATAAGTATCCTGGTGATAAGTGTTTCAGGGATTACTTTTTTCAGAGTAGAACTTTGTCTTCTCAGAGTTCAATTTCATAAGGGCTAAGTGGATGGATTTTTAAGTATCACACTGTATTTTCTACAGCCATCTGATAATAAATCCCGCAAACTAAATATGCTGCATGTTGTATCTGAGGTTAAACAACTGTTTCTTTTTAAAATTTGAACTGTTACCATGCTGGAGGTTAACTCTTAGTTTAACAAAGCTTGTAATGTTGTTACCTTTCCAAAAACTTCCAGCTGTAATGGTCTATATTGTCTTGTTTTTCAGCTTATTTAAACACTATAAAGAATATGAATACCTCTTCCACGGTCGTAGAGAAGAACCTGTGATAAGTAATGAGGTGAGTCATTTATATGGATGGAACTCATTATGCAGAGTTACTTAACGAGTGCACCATGGCATATGTTTTATATTGCTCAAAGCAACTTCATGTCAACGTCCCTGCATTACTAACGTAAAATGGCTGATTAAAGAGCGCAAGTTAAGATGTTTTTGATCCTCGTATTCAAAATTAATTTGGGATTTCAAAAAAATGCATTGCTTGGCTAAGCCGTTAGTTGTGTTAAATCAGGAACACTTGTATAGGTGTTTGTAAGTTGATGCATGTAATTTGAATTAGCAGTGTGTGAGTCTGACTCTGCTTTAAAATCAGCAGTCAAAATCAGAAAAGGTGGTATGCCATGCCTAGTCTGACCAGAGCCCTAATAGAGATGTATGCATGTGCATGTACAGAGTTTTGTTTCTACTGCAGCCACCAAGAGTTAGTTATACTGGCTGCAAAAAAACAAGGGAGCTAAAACCTGAGCATTTTGAAAGAATTCAGTTAACAATAGTGAGTTGGTTTCACGGCGAACTTCGTCATGTGTTCTAACTTACACGTGAAAAAATACGGCAGAAAATGTGTTGATGGAGGATGTGGCCTTTAGTCAAATGGACTGGTTCAATTAATCAAATTAACCTTCCTTTAGCTTGACTATGCCTTTTGAGGATATATGTTACAATACATTAAAAAATACTTGCATTTTAAATTTGTATTAGGAGCCAACTGGTTGCCCAGAGAGGCACAGTAGTGTAATTTTTTTGATAGTACTTATATTTTAGCTTATCAGTACACAGTGAAGTTAAAATTAATGCACTGGAAAAATTCCTTTACACTTTCAGCTGGTATTTTGACTCTGATGATGTGGGATAATTGCTTTCCATGTTGCTTTAAGTAGACATGTTATAAAAAAGGACTTTTCTTGACATGGATGCAAATATTTGGAAATAATTCTCATCATTTACAAGGTGAGTTAAAATTCCAGCTACGATGAAATTGGTGACGAAACTGTGAATACAAAGGTAGAGCAGAACTTCAGCGTTACTGTGTTAGGGTGGGGTTTTTATATTAGGTAATTAGATCAATGGATGGCTAGCACTTCTTAATTGGTAAAAACGATATTAATGAGGCTTTGATTAAGTGAGTCTTGTGTAAATTTGGGTCATGAATCTTAAAAGGTTTTAGACCAGCTTAAAAGAAATGCGTCTATGTTTCCTGAAGATGCATTTCTGGGTGGGTGAGATCAGCATGCACTGTCCCAGCTGCAGGACGGGTTACCCTGGGCAGGCTCTGCTGGGGAGCACCACCTCTGCTGAGGGTGCACCTCTGGGCAATGGCAGAAATGGATTTCAGGGAGTGACTTTGGTGATGATCCATTCAAGCAACAAGTGCCATCTGCAGCTACAACTGTCACAAAACCCCGCATGACAATCTTTAGCTGTAACTCCCTTACGGCCCTTTCCTGCCTATGGTGCCACTTCACTTTAATCTGTCTGTTTTGTATTCTGAGCTCCATGGCAGAGAGCTTTTAATTTGTCCAACTACACTCCAACACCCAAGAAAATCAATACTTATATTCTGTTAGAGTTTATTTTGATAGGGTGATGCATTGTTCTTCAGTAAGTAAAAGTTTAGGGCATTGAAGCTGCACATACAAATTTATGGCATTATTTGCACTTGCTTTGTGTGTTAAAATGGGATGAGAGGTGAACCCAGCATAGATTTCAAATTCTTTTACAGCAACTTTGTTTTTTTAGAAATTCTTATGCATAAAGGAAATCATTACTTCTATTTTGCAATCCCATAGATGAACAGAGTTTTTGGGGCTGCCATGGTTTAGTGTGTGTGCCTGTGGCAGGAGCACACCTGGGGTTGCCTGCTCCACAGTGCATCTGCTCAGGGAACAGGAGATCGACTGGGAAATCCATGTGCTGAAAGTAGATAGTAAATCTGTGCTGAAAGTTTGGCTGCTGTCCTGTTATGTAGACCAATGTCTTACCGAAAAACAAAAAACGCCACTGCAGACACACCACAGTCCAGAGCTGGATGTGATCCTGACTCTAAGCTGAGTGCAACTAATATCTAAAAAGTTTTCCTTTAGCTCCAGCAATAAAAGCCTGTTCTTTTGGAACAGGACACTGTAAATTGTAATGGCCAGATTTTCCCAAATAACAAGAACCACGGTGTTCCAAGAGCTTAATTACAGCATTATCTCCTTTTCCAAATGAACACTTCGAGATGAGTCAGTGAAATTACTGGCTTCAACAGAATTGATTTGCTTCCACTGAAATGGCTTTAGCTCAGGGAGTATGTGTGCCGAAAGAATTACCTACTGAATAAAAGCCCAACAGCCTCAGGAGAAGAGCTGCTTCTTTAAAAGAGATGCAGCTACAACAAATAAAAGCTGTACTCAGTGTTGTAATGGATATCCTTTCAGGGAAACCACAGTGTGTGTTTTCCAGAGAAATCTTATAGCGATGGGTTGTAAAGTCATTGGAATTTTTTTTTCTCTAGCACAGGCAATTATACAGTGTTCTCAATCAAGTTTCCTTTTTGATCTTTCACTGCAGTTATTTCTAAATGACCCTGTCATTTCCTGTGTAGAATAAAATCAGACAAGAAAGGGAAATGACTCAAAACTCAGATTATGCATACAATATTTGTGGCCGTGCCACTTAACAAAATCTAAGTTATTTAAATGTAGCACATAATTAGTGGAGCTTCACAGTCTGATTAATATTCTGCATTTGATGCAGCTAGCATAATAAAGCCACCTCTGTAAAACACAGACAGTATTCAAGTCTTTAAAAAAGGTAACAAATGCCAGGCTAATTTAATTTTTCTTCTTTTTTTGCATTGGCTAAAGCCTTTAAACCCCAGACTTCCTGAGGTGATCATATTGCCTAGAAAAAAAAAAGGTTAAAACATAAAGACATGAATGCTTGGTTAGATGATAAAACACACATCAGACTTCTAACCTACTTTGACAGTATTTAAAATTTAAACTTGCCTTTCCAGCTATCAAATCCCTTACTTCTCCTTCATTCCGGATCTACAAAGACCTATATATTATGTATGCATGAATACCTGTTAGAAAACATGACGGTACAAGGAATTGCTGAGAAGTGTTAAGATTGCCAAGTAAATTCATTGCCTTTTTTTCCTGTTACTATTATGAGCAGTTCCCCCCATTTAGAATGATTACAGAAGAAGCTGTGCTTTAGCTGTTCTGTGGCTATGATCCAAAATAAAATGCAAGTAGTGCTACCATAGCAGGATTCTTCAGGAATATTGCTGTTAAAGATACTGGTTTTTTCCTTCTGCCTGTTCTGGACATTTTGCTCTCTAGCTGTGATTTAATACACCTATATTAGCTTGCAATTTCAAGGAAATCAAAAGGAGTTTAGACTAAATCTTGATGTGCAGGGATTCAATGGAGCAATTCCTAGTAACACGTCAGATCTTATAACAAAGGTTTAAATTGTTAATACATTAATTGTGTAGAAGTTTTTATTCTTTTCTATTTCTATGTTCAGTTAATTTATTTTGCTTTGATAGGATGATATATTATGACATATCTTGCAATATTTTTTTCTCTCATTTACAAATTGCACCTTATACCGCAGTTCATGTTTTTTGCTGCTCTCTGTTGTGTATTTTTGGATGGTATGAGGCTAAGGTCTTTTGGGATTATGTCTGCTTTGAAACATTTCCTAATAAAAATAATGTGGTTGGTAAATCTAGTTTTATTCCTAGTTGCTTTAGCCAGCCTGATGGAGTAATCTGCTATTTTATGGCCCAGATGACTAGCTAAGTTTGACTTCTTGAAATAGTACTGTACAATGTAATTTTCTTCAGAGATGTCATAGTGGGTCAGGTTGCAATAAAAATATCGAAGATTAAATTTAATGGCAGTGCAGATTCAGTATTATAGCAGTCACTAGATATCATCCTCTGTACTTAGAGTTCCAAAACAGTTTCCATTAATGCTTTCTTTCCATGTACTCCTTACTTTCTGAAGCATTAAGCTTTTGGACTGTGTCTGGTCCTTATCCAATTGTGGGTTGGGTTGGGGTTTTTTTTTAAGTTTGAACAAAATCCCTTCTGTGTTTGAATTTAAGGAGGTGGATAGGAAGAATATGCTTTCTGAAAGCTAATAAAGCTTTTTTTTCTTCTGATGGCAAAAGCCCTAAAGTCTGGGACTTGACTTTGATATGTAATCCTCATTAGGTGTTGCATATTTAGATTGGTTAATCAGTCATTGTTTAAACAAATTTGCTCAATGATTTCTTGAGAACTGCATTTTAGAGATGTATGAAACCAGAACATTTCCACAAGCATATCAGTTCACACCACAGAAACTCATTCCCCAGCTAATGAAGTGCTTTTCAAAGCCTGGAGGTTTCAGATATTTGTAGTGCCTAAAAACCAGTGAGTTGATTTTTTGTAGCTTTGTTTTCTAAATATCACCATGGCAAAGACATCAAGAAGAGCATAGGACTGGAAGGGATGTCTTCAGTTGTCAGCTCTCATGCTGCTTTCTCCTAGGGAAACATTCATAATCCTCTTCAGAAACCTGTCAAACTCCAGTTTAAAAAGTTAACTTTTTTTGTCTTTGCTCTTTCAGTTAAGAAGTGCCCTGGTGCCTGGTTTCTGTAATTGTTATAAAACTTCAATTTCTGGTCTGAGTGTATTCATGACAAGCTTATGTGCATTTGTCCTTGTGCCAATTTGTGCCAGTATTGACCTTTAGCTCTCATTCCATCCCCAGTGTTTATTTTTCTAGTGTATAAAGAGACAGCAATCTTATTGTCAGCCTTCATTCAGCTAGACTAGAAAAGCCAGCCTCCTCTAATCTTTGCTTTCAAGGTAGACTTTGATACACGTGTTCTTACATCCATACCAGCCTCTTGTCATCCTGTTGGTCTTCTTCTATAATTGTTCCACTTTAGATCAGTTTTGTTAGAACATAAGTGACCAAACTGACATAATATTGTTGCTGAGATAAAAGCAAGGCCTTGTAAAATATCAATAGTGCTTTCTTTTCCTCTGCTGGGAATAGCCTACATGATAGGTCCTAGAAGCACATTTTATACCTGTGTCATGTGGCTGTCTCATCGTACATCTGCTATTCTGGTTCTCCTTTGTTATTGTATTTTCTAGCTGAGGTACTCCCAGTGCACTGTAGGTTTAAAAAATAAAATATCCCCCCAATGTCACCTCCCAATTTGTCATTGAATACAAGAGTGAATAGTCTTCAAGGCCATTCAGTTCCATCTGTTGGTATTCCTGCTCACTCATGAATTGATCGTGTCTCTCACATTGCTTTTGTCTAGAAAATTATTTATTTAATAAACTATGAAATTAGTCTGGCATTGTGTATCTTTGATAAACTGATGTTGTGTTACATTCCATTTCTCTTTCATTTACATGCTCTTATTTATTTTTTTCCTTCAAAACATGTCCCTCAAGCCTTTACTGCTATGAAGATCAAAACTACAGCCTCAGGAGTAGGTTCATTATTTTCCGATTATGGATGTTTAAAATTGGTACTTGGACTTTTGATGTCTGAGGGGAAATTTTTGATGTCCATTACAGAAGTGTGTCATACCCAAGTCCGAATTACTGAGGTAAACAGCTGGAGAGCCAGTGGGTTTTGTGACAAAATTCACAGATATCCAGCCCTTTGATCTTGAGGCTCGCTAGGGCTGTAACCAGAGATCTTGAAGGACTTGTGATTAGTCTGAATGAAAAGTGGAGTCTGTTGGAATTGTGTGCAGTGCTACTTCAAATATTGAAGCATCTCTTGCCTAGAAGAAGCAACCTTTGTTTTCCAAAGATTGTGTTGGTATACTCATGTGTCAGTAGGGGAGATACACTGACCTTTAGCAGTTACTTTTCCATGTAGGTCGCATGCTGACGGTCTTCTACAGCAGTTTCAACATTCCTGAGTTTTGGTAGCTGAACTGCTCTGCCCTGAAAAGTGCTGAGAGTTCCAGAGAGCTGGTGGAATTCATAAGCCAGTGCTGAGTACTTTTACAATGCTTTAGAGAATGATTAACAAAACGTTTTTTAAATTATTTTCTTAGGAAACATCAAATACAAAACAAGCCTGCTTTTTAACTCAGTAACATGCGTGAAGTCACGGAAGAAAAGAATTCAGGCAGGACAAATGCCAAATAGCTGACATGGGCTGTGCCTTCAGTGTGCTGAGCGCCATGGTTCTGACCCAGCCAGCGTTTCAACAAGCACCTCTTTTTGACAAACTGGGGATTTTAATTTCAATGGACCTATTCACATACACAGAATTAAACTGAGAAGTGACTGGGGTCACATTGTTCAGCACCCTGGAGGATAAAAAGCTAAAGATCCTGGAGAAAAAAAAATTGAGGCTCATGATCACTTTTTAGTTCAGTTGTATAGTTGACAAAGCATCATGATTTTTGACTGTATGATGTTAGAGAGAGGGGAAAAAAGCTTGGATTCTTGGCAGGAAAACATTTCTGGAACTATGCAGGAATTAATATATACACAGATGTGCTCTATGAGTTTTTAAATTATTTATTTAGAAAGTGGCTTGATTTCCGTATGTGTGTGTTTGTATGTATGTAAAAACACGTATTTGTGATAAGAGCAGTAATGGCTTGTTTATATGCTGGAATGCAGGTCAGCTAGGAATTGTAGGCATTGACTGGAAGGATAGTCAGTACATTAATGACAGCCTTTTTCTGCCATTCATCAGAATGTTCTACAATCCAAATGATTAAGTGCTCTATCAGAACACTACAGCACATGTTTAAAAATGGTTATCAATCAAGATGTAAATTTTAATAGAAGACATTGAGATTGGCAGAAATTTATTGACTTGGAGAAATTTTAAAGTGGTTAAGCAAAGTAACTGAAGGCAGACTATTAGGATATGAATTTTGTTTTACTTTTCTAGTATTCCAGAATAGCTCACTCTGTTGGTGCCCTTTGGGAATTCTACTTGTTTTACTTGACCACCATAAAAGAAAGTACTTGGAGCTGAGCAAAGATCAGTAATTTTGTTTCATAGGAGAATCTGAGATTTTTTGCAGTTTGATTTAATTCCAGTTTAAAACAAAAAAATAAACACTTAACAGAATTGCTATTCTTACATGTCTGTGTTTAAACTCCCTGACACCAAAGCAGTGCTCTTGAAGATCATTTCAGAGCCCCAGCTCCATCCTGGTGCCAGACAGTGTAGCTGGCTCTACTGGAGCAAGGCCCACATGATTTAGGGGTCTGTGGTGTGCCCTCAGCTTTCCATAGGGCATGTTGCTGGGGAGACAGGAATCTAGAAAACAGGGTTCTATATCAGCCAAACCATTGGAAGGGCTTTGTACATAAGCTGGTGAGAGCCAGGTAGGCTGCTGCTGGCATGTTGGCAGAAGGTTATTTGCACAATAACTAATTTTTAGGAAGTTCAAAGAACATAACTTGAAAGGAATCTGCCAAAAAAAGAAAACAGAGACATTTTATTTTGAGCCCAATGCATTATGTCTGCTGCAGAACAATGCTATTTTTGGTGTTAAACTCTTCCATGTAATGTAGCAGGGATTAAGCAGTTATTCAAGAAGGTGCCACATTTCATTTATATTTTGCTGGTTCAAATTTAGCTGCCTTTTTTTAAAGTTGTTTGCCAGCAGGTACCATTTTTGTGCCTGCTTGTACAGTGAGACTTACTGGAGACTGGTTTTCCAGAGCAATTGCCCTATTTCCAAAATTTCCTGCATAATTTTTGGTAATTGGCAGACAGAGATCCATGACCTTATACTACAATGAACAACTGTTTTGTACCCATTACCTTTATCTGCAGCTTTTCATCATCTTGAAGATTAAATTGTATTCATAAAAGTATCTGTGGAATGGGCAAGTGATGTGATATTTCATGGGAATGTATCCCCATGGGTGAATATTTATGTATCAAATTCATACATCTTGTGACCTTATGTTATGAATAACATGTTGACCTTATTCATATAAATAAATAGCATGACATTTCTTTACTGTGATGATTTATAATCGATATACATTTTAATAAATTTTCATCTGTTTAGTTGATGTTATGAGGACAAATGTAATCCAAGTCTAAATAACAGACAAGTTTTGGAATCCTTGAAAGTTCCTTTTTAAAATGCACCAGAAAGTTTTTATGTCTTCTAATTTCACCTTGAATTTTATGACTTGTCATAAGATACAACATAAAGTATTTTTACTGAACATTGAATCTGATGTATTTGAATACTTAATTCATAAAACATTATTTTGATTTCCTGTGAATATGCTAAGCTCAGCAAAATGTGGTGTTACTCATTAGAAAGCTGAGTTTTATAGGATGTCTGGTTGGTATGTGAGGTAACTTATATTGCTACTTAGGTTTACATTTAATAAACCTTAGCTAGGAAAATTGTTTAAATTTCAAAGAAAAGATAATAAATAAAATGAGGGCATCGAATATTAATGTGAACTGTGCCTTTATTTTGTTAAAGCATTCAAAGTTAAATAGTGGTGGTCTGTTAACAATCTAGGGCTATTTGGCAAGTCTCTAAACTTACTCAATAATCAAAACATAAAAGGACAATGGAAACTTTTCACAATAAAAGAAAAAGGAGTTGAGTACAGAAACCAAACAAATTATTCTCTGCTTTTTCTTGGTAAGGAGGTGAACTTTATAGGAAGGGCAGCAAGCTCTGAGTTAGGGTTGCCTTTTCCTGCCTTTGTTATAAATTACATCTGTCTGTGAAGAATCCTCTCCAGTTACTTCGTGGTTCATGGCTACGGGGGAGGTGTGCGTGTCTATCTGGAATGGGGCAGAGAGAGACAGATTGTGGGGGAGCCTTTTCATTTTACTGGTTTGTTTTTCACTTAGGAAATGGCAATTCTAAGCATTAATTTGCCTTGCTTACTAAATATACAGATGGATAAAATTCCTAAGAATCCAGCTGTGTAAATAGAATATTAACAAAACAACTGTTTTCTTCAGCATTTGTGTTATTTGTTCTTTGTAGCTTGCTAGACTTTTGGAAGACTTCAACACCGTTTAGGTTCAGTGTAATCATTCAAAATGTTTTTATTAGGGCTTAAATGAGGAAAACATTTGGCAAAGGGATGGAGTTTATCCAAAGCATAATGTTTGATTCTTTCATGAGAGTCTAAATACACTGCAACAATATTGTAAGGCACCAGAAATATGGGAATAAGCTGCCAAATGGTACTGGAAGGAGAGCCATACACATACTCGGGTGTAGTGTGCTCTCCATGTCCTCCTTCCCCTGCAGCTGGTGTGCACCCAAAGAGATCAGGCTGAGGTAGCCCAGGTGTGACAGTGCAGGGACTTGGTTCTGGCCCCTTTCTCTCCTGTCTGCAGTTTCCTTCACCATTTGATCCCAAGGCAGGAGTCGTTTGCAGGCTGCTAGCGAAAGAGCAGAGTGGGAAATTCTGTCCTTCCAATCCCTTCTTCAGTGTGGGCTGATGGCCAGCTCCCACCAGCTCCAGTTCACTGAACCTCACTGTCTCCTTTTCTGGTTTGGGAAGTAGGTTCCCATCTGTCACTTCCATCAGCCTTAGCTAGCCTTGTGCTTCCTGTGTCTCCCACAGATCCACTGCATTTCTGTGGAAGCTGAGATTTCATTATGTGTTTCCAGCACTCAGAAAAACAACATCGAATAGGTAGACTATACTGTATCTCCTCAGGGCAGGCTTGGAAACACAGCAGCTGCAGCCTTTTGGTGTTCTTCAGGGTCAAGACTACTATCTAAAGTATTTTATGGCTTGGTTTCCCACGTGCACTGTTGAAAATTTGGTAGTGACCTCATCCTGCATCTCTTCTTGGCCAACTTAAAGCAAAGAGAGTATAATTGTTTATACTTAATGTTTGCTTTTTCCTACTTGTTAGAGTAGGCAGACTCTTTGGCTGACCTTAAGATGCTTATGTGGTCAGTGTTCACCTTTTTTTTTTTAGGCTGATTTCATCCTCAGATTTTGTCCTCTGACTGCAAAGCCTATGTCAGAGCCTGTGTAGGTTCTGCAGAGTTACGTCACAGTTGGTGCTGTGTCCAGGATAAAACCCAAACAAATACAGATGTTTTTGGCTGGAATACCTCAAGTTTCTGCTCTCTCACTTTATGACAAGTGGTTCCTTCTGACCTTTTTGGTTCGTTCTACAAGAATCCAACAATATTGTAAATACATATTGCAGAAAATATTGTCACCACTCCCACAGAACAGGACATTTTGCATGAATTACCTGCTAATATGCTTATGACTACTTTCTTAGTATTAGAATTCATGTGCTTGGTGTGTTGTTTCTGTTCTATTCAAATAACACTAGGCAAGGAAAAATATCTCCCGTGCAGTTGCACTGTCATTTATTTTGACTGTGCATATCAAATTTGGCTTGTGAACACAATCTAAGGAAATGGCATAGATTGTAAGTGATAAAGATGAATGTTGCATGCTTCATTTATAGGAAGACCATCCAAATATGGTCTCAGAGTTGTGAGAACATCCTGTGCTTGAGAAGTCTTGAATTTTGCATTGATCAAGGCTGTGGACAAGTTTCAGGCATTAACAGGCTGGAATTCAGGTCTGTCTCTGGATCTACTGGATGTTGTGTGTTGTGAAAAGATTGCGATACATTGCAACCAATGCATGTAGTATTCTTGTATAATAAAATGGGAGAGTGCTAGGGATGTTCCTTAGAGATTATTCTACTTTGAATATCTGCTTTACATTCTCTCAGCGTTTTTCTTAGCATTCATTTTGTATTCATGGTGCCCATTTATCATTTTTGTCTCTGTCTGTTATACATTTAGGATCTTAATGATTTTCTTTTGTTCTAAGAAAGATACTGTGCCAGCTTTTTGTATTCCTCAGGAATTAGGATGTAGTTGAAGGCTTACATTTGCAGAAACATTAAATTACCTGTAATGGTCATATTCCAATGAAGTATTGAAAAGTTTTATTCTCATTTAGGCTTGTCACAATAGACTATTTTCAGTTTTTAGCGTTGCTGTTGTCCTGGCAGGTCTAGGTTAAAAGAAAGTGAGGACGAGAGCCTAAGCTGGTGACTTTTTGGGGAGGGTGGGGGCGGGGAACGAGGATTGGCTTTTTCTGTGTGGCTTTTTTTTGTTTTTCCATTTATTTTTTTAAATAATCCTACCATTGGTCCACTGTGATGCCCTCCGGTGGAATTTCAAAAAATGTCATTACGTTTCTGTCGATTTTGAGAATGACCCCTTGAGTCTATTGATACTGCATGCATGCTGGTGTGGAACTGTGCACTGAACCATTCATTTCTGTTTAATAATCATGTTTTGTTTGAGAAATCAAGGAATTGTCAAGGTGGAAGTAAGGAGCCAAATGTTACTTATTTTGCCATGACACAGATTTTATCTTTTGTCCCTCCTCTTTGCTTGCAAATAGAGCTCTCTGAATTACTGAATGTAAAATTAATATCCTTTTCTTTGCAGCCCTGACACAGCCAAACACAATAGGAGAAGTTAAAGACAGGATTTCAGTCTTATCTCTGTGTTTCTGAACTACTGCTGGTTTGTCTTCAGTTCCTACTCTTGTTATTCATACTGGTTTTATTGCAGTATGTTTAATTGTCTCTTTGTTCTGATCAATCCTCAGTTAAATGGGTAAATAATAAAAGAAAGAGGGTACATAATCAAATTACCAGGAGTAATTGGTCGGTCCAAGCATTACTGGAACTTTATAGTGAGCAGAAAGAACATGGCTTTGGTATCAGAGTCAAAAAGGCCAAGCCTTTAAAACTGACAACACAAATACATTGGCACATCTTTGTGAATTTAAATTACAAATTATTGTGCATAATCAGAATCAGAGCAACTGGAAAATCATACAGCATGGATAGACTTTATTAATTTTGGATACAAATGACAGACATTAGACAAGCTTAGAAATCTGACAGACTAGGAGAATCTTAATATTTGACAAGTGTAAGATAAAATGAGAATTTGTCTCCTGGATTGCTGGATTTTTTTCTTTCTTTCATAGTAGTGGGAACATTACACAAACTAATAAGCAGCAAACCATATGCATTAGAATAAAATGTAGAAGTCTGTGGTAAGGAAGCTTATTTAGGGAACGGGAAAGTTTAAAGGTTGTACATGAAATGGTCAGCAGGACATGGTGTATTACACAGGGGACTGGATTCCTCTGGGAATTGGGACTTAAGCCTTAAAGTTTTTCAGAGCTTAATTGCCATTTTAACACATTTACAGCTTTGCAGACCATAATGTGAGTTGGTTTCGTTTCATTTTGTAGTGAACCAATACAATTAAAAAGACAAATCTCCTTTCTTCCTTAGCATTTATCTGTTAACATACTAGCAATTTTATTAGCAAAATAAATTTCTTAATCAGATAGGTACCAATAACTCTAACCTACACAGACACATAGAATTTGATTTTTTTTACATTTTCATTTTCTCCTTCTACCAAATCAATTGGAGAAGAATGGACAAAGACTAAAGAAAAGGTAGCATGACTTAACAAACTAAACCCTGCTTTGTGGAATTCCGTTGTGTAAAAGGTCATTTTTGTAGATTTGTGCTGCTTACAGGGTTCTGCCTGTCAAATCCAGTAAGATCAGTATGGTGGGGAAAAATTAGAGGTGCTCATGAAGAGTACACTAAACTCGACCAATGCTACAATAAACAGTGGTGTTCCAGCGGGGCATTGTAGCTTTATTTTTACCTGGCGGTCAGGTTGACTCTGTCAACTACTTCCCAGTTAAGACCCAATTTACTCAGGCTGCATAAAATCTTCACTGTGACACTGATGTTCTGTGGAACTCTGTCTTCAGGGAACAGTAATTTCTACTCATCAAGAACATCTTGAATTTGAAAATTAAAGAATTTGGGATGGAGACTTTTAGACAAATTTATCATGGGATAATGCTTGAGAGGGCTTGTAATGTCTGCCCTTCTGTCACCATTGTCCGGTATAAGTTGTGAGTGAGCAGCTAAGATTTACTGTTCCATTCATATGTCCTCAATCCACTGTGCCCCAAGTAAATTTAGGGGAACTACTAGGATTGTATCTAAAATAAACACTGCATTACCATGATGTGTAATGTCGGCAAAATTTGGCCTCAAACTGAAAACTATTACATTAGAAATGTTCTCTGTAAAATGGAAACATCCCATATTTACAGCTGTAGAAAATACTGCTACATAATTTCTACTGCTAATACTGTAGAAGATAGTAGCTTTGTAATGTGTGGGTGTATGTGTGTCTGTATAAGAAAGTGCTGTAGTGGTTCATCTTGTGGGTCATTCCCAAATAAGACTCATTTGAAAACATTTTAACTAATTGTGCTTTGTATTTTCTGTAGCAAATTAGGGAGCCTAGTTAGTTTTCTGCATTAAGAGGAGGTTGCTGCAGTATTTCTGCAATATAACAGGAATTATATTTGTTAATGTACTTTGGGAGCATTTAAATTCTAATCACGCAGACCAAAGGAAATTTCAAGTGATGGCAAGTAAATTTAAATTACACAACAGTAAAGACTTTCATACCTTTGAAAATATTTCAGCACTGCCTTTTTTTTTCGCTTGCTTTGATTATCCATGATCACAGCAGCAGAATTCTATTGCTGTTGCCATAATTTCTAAAGCATAACTGTGCTGACATGAAATATGTATATATAGGTACATTTGCCAACTTGTTTTAATTTTGTCATTGGCTTTCTACCTCATGTATTGGGAGGGGCTGCTGATCAGTGCAGTGGCTGAAGGAGAAAGCAGAATTGTTGCAGGAGAAAATGAAGAAAGCAGGCAACATTTGCAGAAAAAGTAGGCATTTTTACTGTGGTTTCATACTGAAGAAAATAAGATTTCCATCCCATAAAACCTGTCTCTGTGACCCCTGGGAGCCCTCGGTGTGCCAGCCAGCATTTGCTGGCCATGCAGGTGTGAGTGGCTCGCAAGCACTGTGTAAGGCAGGATCTTTATGCCACATAAAATTGTGAGCTTTGCCCTTGTTGAGAAATCCTCTGGATCAGGTCTCACAAGCTATGTATGTCCAGTAATCTAATGGATATAGCTTGGTTTCTCCTGCAAGCTGGGTCTTGGCTAAGGTAGAAAAATGCAGTACAAGATATGTAGTGATTGTGGAAGGGAGGACAATTCTTTCCAAGGAAGCATTTTCCTACCCTTCTCCAGCTCAATGTCCTCTTCCCATGAGACTTTCCACCTCTTCAGCAGCACCTGCTTATTGTAAAAAAGAGAGGAAAGAACTAAGCACCACTGTGACCAAAAATAGAATTCCCCAATTTTTTTTTTTATTGCTGTGTTTAACCTCTGCTCTTTTAATCATATGCACAGCAGGAAAAAGGGGATGTGCTCTAGCAACTTGTCAGCTATGAAGCAGTGCAAATTTTTAGCTAGAAATCATGCTATCAGTTGGAAGTAAACAATAAGTCTGCATATATTTAATTATTTAATAAATTTTGAGTTATGCTATTCTTTTAATTATATTAATCAAGCAGGCTCCAACACTGCGAGCCTTAGGGCTTGAAGTGCAATTACAGTGCTCTGTAATAAATTTGCCGAACTTTGGAAAAAGATGAAATGGCTTAATATTAAACATTTGCTTAATTTAAATTTTACTAAGCCATGCACTTTATAATTCATATTCTTTCAGTGCAATGTACAGCCCCAGCAGAACGACCGTAATAGTAGTTGTGAGTAAGCGTTCCTTTTGCACACAGGTTTTGCTTATGAACTTGATGAATAAAGGCCTGGCTATCGAGGGAATGGTAAAGATCTACACAGCTTTGCACTTCGAGGTCATTGGTTCAAGAGCACATCATTGAAGACAGAAAGCTAACATCCCACTGCTGCTTCATAACCTACATTAAATGGGTTCGTGGTGTCTGTGGAGACAAGGAAAGGGAACAACCAGTTCAATAACAAGAAAAGGGGTAGGACTAATGCATGGGTCCAAAGAAGAGGAGGAATCGGGAGATACTCAGTGTACTCCTGTCTTCCCCTGCATGCAGTCCTGCGGGCTTTACTCTTCCCTCAGTCTGGAAAGGTTGTAGCCACCCTCCTTGGGCTCATTTGATGTCATAAACTTAATTGAGTTGAGCTGGGTAAATACTTCAGTCGAAAAAGATCCGAGGAAAATGCAGGTAGAAGATGGTTTGATGATGAAGTAATAGTGAACCTTGTTTGGTGCTGCACAACAGGCTTTTTGAAGGGAGCTGCCACACTGATATCCTGGCCACTGGTCATTACCTCAGGCATATAAATCACAGGCAGAGAACAGTTGGCCGTGGTGTCTTCGTGACTGCCTTCCAAGTGAGTAATTACAGCCTGCCAATGGTAATTCCCCAGAAAAGTTAATCGCATGAGGTGCTCCCTCTTTTGATCAGTTGTGCAGTGTGATTGTTGCTTAAGGCTCATTTAAAGAAGTAGTTGCTTTTCAGTGATGTGATGCCTTTATGTGAGACCTTTATGAACATTAGGTGTGTTTAGAGGAAGGAGTTTGTGGAACATGGCAGTGATTTTTTTATTAGCCATTTCATATTTAGTTGTCAAAATGAAGTAAATTGCTTCTGCCTGCTCTAAAAAGTGCATTATTCTTCCTGCAGCTTTTTCCCTTCCTTTGGTCTTGTTGTCATTGTTTGCTTTGAAATCTGGGCTGAGACTGGACCCAGAATGCCTTTACTTAATGTATACGTGGGGCTTAGTGAAAGAAATTATTTCAGCCATTACAAAAGAGCCCTGTGACTTCTCCTCTGTGATAGCTTTATTTAGGAACACAGATGAAAGGGGGGAAAAAACCCCAAAAAACTTCACCTAAGTAGTTCCTTTATTAATAAGCTCCCTTTTGAACATTTTGTGAGTAAGAAGGAAAATAAGGTGAGAAAAACCAGAGAAGGAGAAACTCAGCCCCCTAGACAAATGAGTTTCCAGAAAAAAAAAAATACAGAGATATGCAACCCTGGCTTGGTTTGGTTTGTTTCTTTTGCCCTTTAGTCCTTGTTACTTGTATAACATAAAGTTTTTATACCTTTGGAAGAGGCTTTAGTCACAGGTTTTTTATAGTTTTAATATGAGTATACATTGAAAATGCTTAGTAATATTTTACATTTAATGTGGGGTTTTCTTTTTATTCTCAACACTTCACTGAAGCAGAAAGCATTTTTGGAAGAACGCTTCCCCATCTGAGCCACTGAGTTAGTCTAATGTAGCAGTTGTTAATTGATAGGTTGTTTCACTTAATTGTAATGTGGAAAAGCCAGTGGAAGATTTTGCAATGGAATTTTATGAATGAAAGTGTGGTTTACTTTTAAATAAGTATGCAGTGCTCAATGAAATGATCTCTAGAATTTTGTGAACGTTTTATTCAATAACCTCAGTCCATGTTTGTTTTTATGGGGAAAGTGAAGTTCCAACTCTGTCTTTTTTTAATTTAAAATGTCAAAAGCTTATGTATAAAAAATACTTTTCAACCTCTAGGTATTCGTGCATTGCAAGAGTATTATTTCTTTGCATAAAGAATTCTATCTAAATGCACATAATAACTTTTTTTTTTAAAGTAGCCTAGGGGGAAAACATGCACAGGATATGTCAGTTCTTTCCTGAAAGAAAACAAGATAATTAATCCCTCACTTTGCACCTTGTTTATTTTGCGTCCAAACTTGAATACAAAACTTTTTTGACACAAAAAGCAATTAGGTTTTAAAATTGTTGTAATCTCTGTTAGAAAATTATACAGACTTGAAGTGATTAAAAAAAAAAAAAGAATTCTTCAATCTCAAGCTATGGCAACCTGTGGTGTTTAGTTGGAGGATTTTTAGGGTTTAAAAGAAAAACAATGGAACTTTTATATTTCAAAATATTAGTGCATCAGCTTTATTGGAAAAAGCTGAAATTGTTCAAATTACCTCAGTAAAACAATTTGGACTACGATTCCCGGAATGCTCATGAAGCTGACATGTCTACATGTTCTCAAAAAGTCATAATCCATCATTCTGATGCTAGATCGATGGATTATGACTTTCTGATGTCAGATCTGTGAATTAAGGCTTTTTTGAGTACAGCCTGCTATCCAATTATTGCCCCTATTCATATATTATAAATCATTATTCCTTCACCAGGTAGTCAGCAGTTTCTATTTCCTGAAGTTTCAGAGCCTTCTTTTTTTAGCCATAGTGGCTCTCCCATTGAGCAATCAAAAATGGAGAGTGCTGACCTGAAAAATAAAGCTTCTATCACAGCAAATTGTTGAGGGAACAACAGTCATTTCTAATTCTTCCAGTTTCTGTTGAAATAAAGGGTATTAGATTAGACTGAAACAAATCTCATCCCCTTCCTGCACAAACAAGCAATATAATAAATTAGTACAAAAGTTGTTGGCATGCCTTGACTTCATTTTTAAGTGCTCACGCCTGAGTTTCTTAAAACCGATGCTTTCTTCTGAGAAGTTGACTTTTTTTTATGTGAAGACAGATCAGCTTCTGATTTAAAGCTGAAGTTTGCCAGCATGCTACCTTAAGTGACTGTGTCTATTAGGTTCTGTTAAACTGAAGTTCCTTTGAATGAATTATTTATAGAGTAATAAACTTTCCTCTAATGCAATGGAATATATGATAAAAATAAAAAATGCTTTACTGTAACCAGTTTAGGTGTCAAATCAAAACACATCTACAAAAACTTTATTAAAAGATATTCAGAAAAAAAAGAGGAGTTGTTTTAGGACCTATCATGCATCCAGAGAAGTCATTAGATGAAATGTAATCATGCTGTGTTGGAGAGTTATCTCAACAGATTTTTCAAGCTAGGGGAATTTAGGTCTAGTCCGTGTGGATGGAAAAAATCAATAGTATGATCTTGTTGGTTTTTATTTCATTTTGCTGTACTGATATTCTTCATTAAGATGCAGTTTTCACAGTAGATGGCTGTGCATAAAATATGCCCAGTCAGTACATCGCTAGTGGAGTAGTTGTCAAAAAGGACGGTAATCAATGAAAAGGAGCATGGTGTAACGAGTGGGGTAGAGGTCATCTTTTTAACTGTTTGTTCTAGTCCTGTGTCTGTTGTGAGAGAGCTGTTGTAGTGGTGCCTTGTGCCTCAGTTTCTGCTTTGGGTGGCCACATGGACTCTAAAGTCTGTGTCCCAAGGACTGTTTCTGTGGCACTCTCCTGAAAAACAGGTTTATGTATCTTGTGTTACCCCTGTTGCTTTTCAGTCAAGGATGTTATCAGAAACCATATGAGAGAGTTAACAGGCCTTTTGCATGTCCTGCCATTAAGCAGTGGGGAGGGGCAGTTTGTAATATTTTAATATAAGGAAAGACATTGTCTTGGCATATTCATCTCATTCCTTATTGTTTATTTCAGGCGTTCAGGTCATTAATGGCACCCTTGCTCTCCCTTTTCCTGTTACCTCTTTTACATTTTCAAATTTGGCCACCAAGACTTCCAGGGTGCTGCAGAGCACTGGAATGAGGTGGTTTGTTGTGAGAACAGAACTAGTTGTTCTGTGAATGCCTCTGCAGAAAACATGATTTCAAGGACAAGTGCCAGCGCAGGGATGGAACTGGGGCGAAGCTCCAAAGCCTTCCTTGTTTCAGATAGCCCGGTTCTGCTGGTGGGGAGTCGAGTGAAGCCCCTTCTGCCACCCACGGAAGTCGGCTCCAACCCATTTTCAAATTTCCTGTAAACTGCAGATGCCCACTAGATGGAGACACAATATTTTATACATTAGTGGCTATACAGATGGTAATCAAACCCACCAGCTGCTGCCTGCGCATTCCGGGCACCTCGCCAATTTACTGGCAGTATGTTGACTGGGAAGCAGACAGTGACACACTTTGATCGAAAAGCTTGTATGATGATTTTTTTTTTGTTGTAATATTATTGTTTTTTTAAAAAATGATAAAAGAGATCAAGATGTGTATCTTGATCAAAGGGTACTGCTGTCTGCTTTCCCATCAGCAACTTCTAATTTATAGAAATCAGATTGCTTGGAAAGCAATCAGCAAAGGTTTGAGGTCTTTCTTGTTCTCACTGCCAAGACATGCTGACAAGTGAGAAAATTAAAATCAGAGAAGGTAGGGAGAGAACTAGTAAAACACTGGTTGAAATATAATTATTTAAAGTTCATGATTTTAATAATTTTAGGGCTGTTAAAAAATCCAGTTAAAGTGCTCAATTTGGCTTTTGCTTGTATTATAAGAACGCCTTAAGGTCTTTCTCTGATGGAGGATGTTGCTTTGAGACTAATTTACCGTGGAGAGAGAAATATATCTATTACTTGTTGTCACAGAAAAATAACCTGTCTCTGGTTCTGGGGCCAAGTTTTTCAAAGGTACCTCCTATCAGCTCTATTTCTTCCACATGGAGCTGTGCATCTAGTATAATTTGTTAGGGTGAATACATGATATAATGGACACCTGCAAAGAACTCTTAAACCAGACAGTCCTATAAATGTGAAGATACTTTGTGCAGAGGGACTTTACTGAAAATTTGTCTATCACACTTGGTAAGGTCTTTTCTCTTTAGGGGCTCTAGTTGAGTCATTTTTGTTTTCAGCTCATGGTATTGACTCCAAAAACCTTGGGTTTTTTAATTTTATTTTTCAGTCCTTCCAGGCTTAAACAACAAGTAGAAGTTGCGTATATATCTATGTGTGTCTGTGTATGGACTGTTTTTCAGTGCATAGGTCAATATTTCTGGCTGACATAAAAGCACAAACCCAGTGACAGATGTGAGAATTGCTTCACATTCAGCCAGTTTTTAAAACTAAAATGGAGAATCACATGATAGAAGGACCTGGGATATGTGACATTTTGTCTAGATGGAGCAAGGGGCTATTGGAGGGGAAGAGCTTGATGTAGGTAAGGAAGTGAATAGGGCCCACCTCGAGGAGTCTTCAGTGTGATCTTTGATCTGCTCTCCGGGTTACACTCAGCCTTACTGCCTCTCCTCCGCCCATGAGAAGTGGTTGCTGCTTCCCATCGCCCTTGCTCTTTCCTTCCACAGCACCAAATGAAGTCCTGTGCCCTCATCCAGCCTGCCTTTCTCTCTGTTGCCAGCTGAGCTTCCCAGCCATTAATGATTTTCCTATCTTCTCCACGTCTCTGCTTGGCAATGCAGACACATTGGATGTTCCTGCTGAGTGCTTTCTTTAAGGGTTAGATCAAAATACAGCAGCTTCAGAGTAGGTGATGTCAGGTTTCTGGGTATGGCTCTGTGTTCTTAAGAGAAGATGCTGCCATTGGGTGTTTGCTCCCTCTAGGTATTTATGACATTGCAATTTAGGAAAGCTGCCAAGGAAAAGGTGCTGCTGAAAGGAATAAATAAAACCCTTTGGCATCATTGCTTCATTTTTTTCCCATCGAAAGCCAACACATTGTCTTTATCTCATCAGGCAAACTGTGTGCAAACTTTGTGATCACATGTTCTTTGCCTATTTTTGTAGAACAGAGTTTCTCAGAAGGACAAAGCACAAGGGGAGGAGAGGAAAGGCTGCAGTGTACAACTCAATGCAGTACCCTTTAGCTTCACTTATTCTATGGGTGACTCAAGATTTTCACTCCAAAGTTGGAAGTGTTTGCTCTCTATTCTGAGTTGTGATAGAATTCTGTATGATTGTGGAAATCTTTGATTTTTGTTGGTTCTGTTACTTTTCTGTCTGGTAATTTTCTAGAAGATGTAGTTAACATAATTTATAAGGGATAAGGAGTTAAGAGACTGTTGTTTGTTTGTTTGTTTAATTGGAAGAAATTATTCAGTAGAGATGTTGTTTCTTCTCATGCATTGTTTAAACAAACTCTAAAAATCCACATTGGATTATACGATTTATCATGAGCTTCCTAACAAGTCAAAGCAGAATGAGATTTATGCTCTTTCTCAGCAGAAACCATTTCATGCCCCAACAGAAATGGAAATGACTGTTCTCAGAAACCTTCCAAGTCGAAGTGGGAGGAGATAATCTGTAAGGAGATGTTACCTTCTCAAAAACAACCTTACATCATCCAAGGTGTGGTTGGCTTTGGCAGTTTACCAAGGGGAAGTTTTACTAGATTTCAAATCACCCACCTAGCCAAGCTGTGCTGAGGCAAGGCTTTGTTTAACTCCTGCATTCACCAGACCAACCCTGCCTTTACCCACAGCTGCATTTTTTATCTAACGTGAAGGACAGGATTATAAGGGAGAGTTAAAACAAACACAGGCACTCAAGCTGAGATGCAGCATTAACAGATTTATGAACACGTACGTAATGAGAGGAGCCTCTTTACAATGGGGCACCAAATCCAAGTGTCACGTAAAGAAGGGGTGGTTTCTTGTGACTAACAGGCTATGGTTAGAACTCTGCAGATTCAAGTTATATAGAAATGGAGTTGTAAAGAACTACTGATATCTTAGACTTATGTGGGGGTTTTGTGTGTGCTGATCAAATATTCTGGTGTTAAAATAGACTAGTTTCACATAGAGAGGTGACTGAAAACTGTAACTCTGAAATTTCAGAGAAGAACTGGCTTGCTTCTGCATTCCCAAATTGGGAAATGTATGCTAATGGCTTAATTTTTATGATAAAAACATGAAAAATAAGTCCCTAAAATAGTGTTGAATCAATTTTCTGATAAAGCAAATTTGTTTTCCCATTTGTGATTAAAATGACCTACAGTAAGATTTTTTTTTTTAACTAGGTGTTAATTAAAAATATGGAAATGGATTTTAAAAACCTTGTAGTTCACAGTGGAAGAATTACCATAACTGATCTGTTCTCAGAACCATGCCTGTTCTGAGATGTTTTTAAGATGTCTACGTTACTGGTTGTTTTTCTGCATGTTTGTTTCCAAAGCAAAATGTGATTCCAATAAAAACAGTAATTGAATTTACAGTCCACAGGACAAATTGTTGTTTTAACAGAAACTTACACACTCAGGCAAAGACCTTACGTTTTAGGTCTAATAACAAAAAACATAAGATCCCCATTTTTATGTGGCTATATATTCTGGAAAGTTTCCTAATGTGGCATTTTTTTAAAAAAAAAATCTATATTGTATTTTTTAAATTGTGTGAGCAGTTTTTTCCCCCTCTTAGCTCTGGATCAATATTCCTTAGGTTGCGTTGGTTTGGGGTTTTTTTAATGCAACCTTTTAAATGTTAGTGCAGCTATTTTCTGTAGCATCAGCTGGGAGTGAATCAATACAGACAAGCCTATCCACATCTAATGCACCTAATGACTGAGAGGAGTTTGGAGAGAGCTTGTTCCCCTGGTGTTTGGTGCTGAGACAATGTGCAGAGCACGGGGCAGTTGTGTGAGGGGCTTGGCCATGACCAGTCTTGTGGAGGAAAGGCTGATTTCGGAGGAAGTGGGTAGGAAGGGAAGCCTGTCCAAGAGCAGTGGCCAGCAAAGGCAGGAGGTGGGACCTCTTTCCAGCGTCAGGCAATGACTGCACTTTACTGTATCAACAGCAAAATACTATTTTTCTTCTGTCAGATTTTCTCAGCTGGAGCCCCCAGGCTCTTCTCAAACCCTTTTTGTTCTAAAAGGTGGGGGGTTAAGGTTTCCTAGGTTTTTGGAATCTTCTTGTTGCCTTTCTTTCCTGTACATGGCACTCCTGTTTAGGTAAAACCTGAAGTCTCTGCTTGCTGAGCTAAGAGAAATCTGGTGGGGCTCAGCTCCAGGGGCACAGGCTGCTCTGAACTGGTGTGTACAGAGCGTGAGACACACTGGAAATTCACATTGTGCTGGAAACAGGCATGTCTACATTAGCAGGCTTTTTTTGGAAGTCTTAGGGCTGACCTAAAGCCCTGTGGAACAGTAAGAGTTGGTGAGATACTGCTGCATCTCAGAGGTAACACCTGGAAAAAACAGTCCAGGATACTGCCAACAGCTGTCTGACTCTTCCTCTACACACAGGGGTGCAGGAGGAACACGTGGTGCTGGTAATCATCTCTGAGTTCCTACAGTGACCATTTGAATATAAAAGGGAATATTTCATATTTCTCAGCACCAGGCAAACCAGGGACCCTGAGTGAGGAAGACAGCTTTCCTAGGTTCCCCTAGGGAGGAGAAGGAGAGGGAGCAGGCTGTGCTTGCTGCAGTCCAGGGCAGGTACATTAAGGAATTTTTAGGTTCTTAATTCATCTTAGTTGCTCTGACTGTCTCTCAGGAGAGGCAATCATCTTTGCACTTCCTGCAAGGAGGGGTTTAGGGGGTTGACAGAGCCCCTAAAGCAGGTGTGATGAATACCAGCCCCCTAAGCAATTTAATTCTTATAGGCCATTTTGTTGCCAAAGGCGCATGATCTCATGCAAATTGGTTTTCTGAGAGTATGGAATTGCAGCAAGTATTTATAAAATGTTTGAAGCCTGGTCCCAGAAAGAGGTACCAAGATGCACCTGGCCAAATGTGGTTTCACATTTTTATCATAACGTTTTCAGCATTCATATTGGATCTTTACTGATTAAATAATGTGGGAAAAGAGATGCACAAAAAAGAGGTGTAAAGCTCCAACCTGATAAAAGTGGATGCCACCAAAACATCAGACTGCCTATTGTTCATTGGGTTCAACAGAACTTACTTTTATGGTTTTCAGATGTGATCACATGAATAATAAAAAGGGCCTTCATTTTTTAAAAACATTTGTAGCTCTAGATAGGTGGTTACTGTGGGAAAGGTGCTTGTCAGGTTTTTATTGTTTTTTAAATGACTTTAGATCCCTGTTGATTATGACTGTACAGCCAGAATAGGAGCTGGCTTCTCTTTGCTTGTTTGATGGGTGCCCTTGAAGTGGAAAGTGGGGGGTTGGTACTTTGAAGAGTCCAGACATGCAAGACTTGCACTTTCAAGAACGAAAAAAAAAAATCCTTCAGCCCTCCTGAAAATATGTAGGTACTATTTTTAAAAGGGTTACATTAACCTCGAGCATTTAAAATGATGAGACATATCCCAAAAAATCATGAGTTGCTTAAAAATAATTGTTTGGTTCCTTTTCCTTGCAGTCTAGTTTTTGAGCTTTCAAGATTTATGTTTTCAATCTTTTCTCTGCAACCATAAGAGCTAACTTTATTTTTAAATGAAAGCTGAGATTCTCTTGTAATCCCATAACTCTAGGAGATTTGGCAATGCTAAATACAATGCGAATTTAGAGTGACCATTCCAAGGTGAATAATTTAGTGATGTGTCCTCAGCATTAAAGCCAACTGGGGATATTTTTTTCTATGTCTTTCATTTTGTCTTTCTAAATAATCTGCAAATTGGCAGCAATAATTGGAAGCTTGGTAAAAGCAGTAGAAGAAAACTGCAGCCTAGTAAAATCAGAGGGGTTTATTGGGGTTTTTTTTCCTGGTATGTTAGGATAGATAGATTCTTACAGAATCTAGGTATTAAGGACATTCTGCATTAAGATATCTCTAGAGAGGAAGGCTTTGGTTTTTTTTGTAGAAGCACCCTTTTCTACTCACTCAAGCATTAAAATTGGCAGCAGTTCCTGGAGTAGCAAGAAAATCCTGGTTGTTGTCCTCGTACAGTTACTGAAAACAGTAAGAGGATATGTAAAAGCTTTAACTCCAAGGAAAAATATTTATAACTGTGACATTGTGTTTCCTTACAGTAATTTATGGGCAAAATGTAGGAAAGGAGGAACACAAGCTATAAATAATATTTCTTATGTAAACATAATGGCAGTAGCAAATTCTTTTTATTTAAAAATTAATATTGATGTTCATTAATATAAATTACCACATTTCAGATGACTCTGATGTCCTTGAGGCCAGATGTCACTGACTGATTTACAGCTTCCTGGGGGGAGGAGGAGATCCTGTTTTGTCAATGTAGGCACCAAATTGCTTCAAATAGCTATTTTAGACTAGATTAATTACTAATGTATTGTCAACAAAGTCGATTCACATCGCAGCTCAGAAACATGGAAAATTCTCTTTAGAACATATTGGCTTGGATTTTGAAATGCAGGAAAAAGAGCATAAAGCCTACCTTTGACTCACTGAACTTCTGTCTCTTTAGGAGTAGTGGCTTGAAAACTCCTGCCCAGGAACACACACACAGAATTTCCATGTGCATCATTACCAACTGGGGAACATCCTTCAGAGGCAGAGTTTTAGGCCATCATTGATCTTAATTCTGCTTTTAATATTAATACAAATCCACGTAGCGAGGGTGTGCAGGAGGAAGCTCTGCCACCTCAGTCACACCGCAGAGATCAGATATCTGGATTAAGTTTTTGAGTGCTTCGTAAAATCCTTCGGTCCTTTGGACCTCATGTATTAAATTGCTGCAAAAGAGGATGGCAGATGTATTTGTAGAGCTATCAGCAGCCTCCCAGGAGCCTCCTGTGGGAACGCTGGTGGGCGATGCCTCCGCAGGCAGGTGGGGTGCATTTGTTGTGTTTGCATACGCTGGCAGGTTAAAGGAGAGGGATAAAAAAAAGCAGGCGGGTTTGAGTCAGTGCATCTCTGTCCATTAGGTATTCATTCAAATTCAGCCACATGAAATACAGGCAGCCAACAAACCATCTCTTGTAAATGCCTTTTATTCTAGCAGCTGAATTCAGCACATTTGTAGGTGTGTGGGCAGGCATGCTTAGCATGAATAGCAAACTGATGTAAATCCTGTATTACAGAGTTTGTTTGATAGCAAATCTCACATATATGTGAGGGAAATCTGTGCAGGCCTCTGGTAGCATAAGGTCCCATGGCATACAAGTACAAACTACACAGGCGATATGAATATAGAGAAAAATGCACAAAGAACTCCCTTTTTGAAACTCATCTGCCATTCATATAAATCAAACCCAAATCCATTGAAAGGCTTTGAAAGATGTTACAAGGCTTTAGAAATGGTCCATGTTGAATGTGGGATCTTTTATCCAATCCTTATAAATAATTATTTTCCTGTGTTTGGTAAGATTAGCTACAGAGAATTTATGTTAAGACTGTGTGGAAAGGAGTACAGAATTTCAGATAATATCAAGCTGAAAAGGTGGTTTTAAAATGTTTCTGTGATACAAAAGCCTTCTACCAAAGAGGCAAATGTATCACCCCCTCAGTCTTTTATCTCATTTATGAAATAAGTAAACATAAACTTTGAATTCTCATTTTCAGCAAGTATGTTAGTAAATCCAAACTGACCTTGACCTTAGCTTTGTTAATTTCCAAACTCTGATATTTATTCCTGGAGTAGATTGTTTCCCTTCATACCACATACATAAATACTGCAAACCTTTCCAATGCCTTGAATTAGAGTGTAAGTAAATAGCTGGTTTTAATCTACATAATATTTTGAGAGCAGACGTTCTGTGCTATGACTATTAAGATATACCCAGCAGCCATTTCTATAATACTAAAACCTCTTATATATATTATTAAATGTAATGCTATCAGCCAGGGCTTGTTTTATGCCACAGAAGCTTAAATAATAAAATACAGCGTGGATAAAATCTGCAATAATAGTAACTTAAGCAAAATTAATTTAAGTAACAGATAACATCTGGGGGAAAATGTAATGGTATATTGGTAAGTTATGCAAAGCAAATTTTATAACAACTACCACATCTGTGGAACTCATCTATTAGAACGCTTTACCAATCTTCTTTCCTGCCATTATTCTGTTTTAGAAATTTCCCTGTGTACTATTTTACTGTCTTTTCTCTGCCTATGTTTGTAAAAAGGCAATTTTCTACCTCTCAACAACAAGAAAAGAGTGTGAGTTTATGTACAGAACAATACAGCGCTTTTTATACAAACCTGTCTTTATGCACACTTGTACCAGAAAAAATTCCGGAGTGGGATTCCAGACAGGCCCAGGGCTGTCCTCTGAGAGCAGTGTCTGCACCAGCTGCAGTTCTCAGCTGGGCGGGTGCCACTGGGCTGGGAAAGTGGTGCTGACCCATCAGTCCCACATCAACCTGTGCTGACTTCTCCCAGCCAGGTGCCCTCCTGGCAGCCCCCCTCACCTTGGAACTGGTAAGAACAGTGCACCTAATTGTCCCTCCAGTCTCTTTCAGAGCAGCTGACACTGATATGCCAGCTACATTTGTGCAACTGCCTCACAATTTCGTTATGTTTGAATTCCCGTGGACCCGCTGGACCGCAATGTGCAGGAAAATATTGCCAATTAATTTTAAGGCATTATCATCTTGCCAAACTCTTTCTCACATTTCAATAGTTATATTGATTCAAGAGGACACTTTGAGTAATACATCTTTGTCATAGTGAATAATGCTCACACAATGACAAATCTTCAGGAATTAAAAAAAGGAGGATGAAGTTTTTAATGTAGGTCAGTGGGAGTAATTCACCATAAATTTACTCAGACTTCAGAAACTAGCAACATTTTTCTAAAGCCACTGTAACTGTATAAAACTTACTCTGTCTCCTTCTCTGTTTTTAAATAGATTTTACTACAGAGCCATTGGTGCTATTAAACATGAGGTTTTGTTCAAAGGAAACACAAAGACTTAATTGTATTTTTTAAAGGAAAGTATTGCATCAGAAGGATTCATTTAAATACGTTTGTTGGCTTCGGGCTCTCACCACAATTCATTCGTTCTCATTTTCCCCTGGACTTGTTAAGGACACAGTGTATAGGAAGGAGCAATGCAGAATGGCATTTTTAGGTCACTATATTTTGGCTGTAAACTGTAGTCCTGCTCATAAACTTGTTATTACTAAACAAAATGCTTCATATTCTACATTGAAGTTTCACAGTCTTTAAAAAAAACTTTTGGCTGAATGTTGGGACTACTATGGCTCATTAAAGAGACTAGTTCTGCTGTAATTTAGTTATTTCTTAATGATCCAAGGGTTATTATTAGACATGGAACAGATGAGTAAAGAATGGCTTTCTGTAAAAAGACGCAGTGAAGTAAAAATATTATTCAGAAAAACAGAACCTCTGACAATCTTATCCATGACACAAAAATGTATTTGATCAGCTTGGAATTGATTCTAAAAACATGGTCTATCTTTTTAACATTATTTTGCTTTTTTAAAATTTGGACTGGAGACAATAAATGGAATAATGATTTAATCTAAATAAAAATATATTTTGAGTGAATAGGTAACTAACTAAGCAAAAAATATTATTTTAAGGAAGCAGAAAGTAATTTTGAATTCTCATTAGCTTCAGCTAATACTTTTAATAAGAAAATATAAGGTAAGAAATCAGAGAAAATGGAAATAGTTGCTAAATTTAAAATGCCCTAGTTTTTTTAAAAATTAGAATTTGAAAACAAAGTGTCTTTATTTTTGAAAGAAATACAATTTAGGCCAGTTTTTTCATTTTGATACAAAGCCAGAACTTTCTGACTCTTTCTTTTGTGACTATGCAGGTACTGACAAAGTGCTAAAAATTTGAGTTACAAGTGATAGAGGAAAATGCTTTTATAAATCTATTCTTCTCCTCAGTTATAATCTGCAAATCTTTCTGTCAGCCTTTTAGGATCTTATAAACATGGGCTAATACTGTCTACCTGCTTTACTGAGCTCACACATGGCAGGGAGCCTTGGAGGTAGTGACAGAGTTCAAACAGAAGTTCTGAAAAGCTTTTAGGACTACAAAAGAGATTTTTATTGTAATGAGGTGGCTAGGTCTAACTTTTTATTTTCAGCTGTTGCTATCACTTCTGCAGATGTATAGAATCTTTACTATTTTCAGCATGTTTTACTGTAGGAAATAACGAAATGACCCAAATATCAACTTAGCTACAATTTCAAAAGTATGAGGAAATTAATTTATGGGAGCTGCAATTACCCTGATGTGAATTAATGTAGTTTACTTACACCATCCGAGCAAAATCCTGTTTGTAATCGCTGACTCAGAACTGGAACATCTGCCTCATATTCTCGATGGGTACTTCCCCTGTAGAGGCCCCAGACACACCATTTCAGTGCTGTAGCCTGCTCCTTGCTTGTTCACAAATGCCTTTTTTCGCCCTATTTGGCACATATGTTCTCTGTCATCCATTTTTTTAAAGTAGGACACAAAACCTTGTCCCTTTAGAGGACACAGAGCTGCCTTCTGCATCACTTCTGAGAACCTGAGCATGGACTCGCTGCTTCATCCAGGTGCTCCGAGGGGGAAAAGCCCTGCCCTTGTCAGAGCATTCCTGGAGCTGCAGGTCACACACCGGCAGAACAGCAGTGAGGTTCCCATGGTCACAGCAAAGGAACAAGAAGAAGCAGCAAAACTTGGACCGTTAGCAACTCTTAAATGCTAGATACACGTTAAAATATTTTTCTTAGAACCTTATTTGATTTAGTGTCACTGCAACTTCACTCCAACTGACTCCTTTGGTACAGCCCTGCAATTCTGAACTGCAGCAAGGTCCCTGTTCAGAAGTGACAAATTTGCACTGGGAAGGCAGAATGTTACCTGAGCACTGTGTTTTCTAAACGTAATTATCCACATGAGTAAGAAGCTGTAGTGTTATGAAATTATGAAAATCATCTGTTCTTTCCAAGTATTATAAAGAGGGCCCCTTGAGAGGCAACTAGAAATTAAAGCTGATCTATAATCATTTTCAGAATGCTTTCCAGCTCTGAGCACCTGGATAGTAATAGAAAAGGTACTGTTTTTTGTTGTTTGCCAGCCATTTCATTTCCATTTAAAAAAATCTGCAAGAAACCTCTGAGAAATAATTAAACATGAATTACTTTCTTCTTTTTTCTTTTTTTTTCTGTTTAATACTACCAGGATGAGATTGAACTTGACCAACCTGCAGTTTCCCCCTCAGCTTCAGCAAGAGAATTTCAGGTATAGTTTTGTTCCTTTTAATTAATGTTGGGGGTTTTTTTAAGCTATTTTTCTATGAATTTCCATTGGATCCCAGTCACTGGTGAAATTTATTCTCTAGAACATAGCATGCATTCTCTTCTAAGATTGAATGAAATTACTTTTAATGCATTAATCAGCAGAGGAAATTTATTTGAGTGAGCCCCTCTGGGCTCTCGCCCTGTGTGAGGATGTGTCTGCCTGGCCTGGGCACTGTGAGACAGCCATGATGGTCTCTGTCAAGGCAGCACTTCCCAAAAGCAGCTCTGTTTTTGGGAAAAAACAGTCCTGTTTCAGCAGGACTGTTACCTGTCCTTGTGCTGGTGCTCTTGGGTCTCGTAGAGGGCAGGAGGATGTTCTAGCTCTACACCTGTGGCTAACACTACAACCTGTGGCTGGTTGCTGCTAGGGGTCTGACCAGGGGGGTTACCTGCAAGAGCCCTGTCCAGAGGCAGCATCTTCCGAGGCAGATGCTGTGGCTGAAGATGAGAAGTCTTCAGTATGTGAAATCCCAAATGAAATTACTGGCAACCTTGAGGTACTATTACTAGAAAGCTATTCACTAATTCTGTCTATGGTTAATTAGCTAGCTCAGTCTTAATGAATATAAACTGTATTTGTGCTAAAGCTGGCAAAAAGCACATCCATATGCTGTAAAAATGTGAATTAGCTTCTATAAATAACTCCTAGTTTAGTCAGCTTACATATGATAAGATAAAAAATACTCAGTAATATGACAACATATATCTTCAGCCTTACGATGTGTCAAAAACAGGGGCCAAATCCTGCTCTCAGGGATGTCAGTGGTAAAATTCCTTCTCAGGGATTCAGGACCAGCTTCTGTGCTGGAGTATATGCAATGTGTGCTTAATATAAATTGTTAGATGCATCTGTGTCACACGTCCTTCAATTTGTGTAAGAAATGACTCATTTATGCCAATTTTAGGCTTTGTCTGGTAGGTGTGTGACTACACAAGAGCTGCCTCAGTGGAACAGATCAGCTGTCAGTATGTGATCTACAGACTCTGAGAGGTCCATGATTTCTTTCTGTGAGGTTCACGGAAGGGAAGGAAGCTACTGTCTCTGGAATTAATAGGAAATGGTTGAAAGCAAACCTGCTAGAAGGGAGTTGCACCAAAGAACTGCTGGGATTTGGCAACATGCAGGTGGCATTAGGCACTTTGAACTTCAGATACAGCACATTAGACACTATTGATGAAGCAGCAGCTTAATAGATACCTAATATTATCTGAAAATAGTGTGGTATTGATAAGTTGCTTTACCTGGACTATGCATCAGTGGGGAATATGAATTAGGATAATGATGCCATCATTAGATCTACCTACTGGAGTTCATATTCCATTTCAAAATGTCTGTAGAAATCGGAGGGAATCTCTGGCCTATGTTACTTTACTCTTGTCTCTACCAATAGAAAAGAGTCAATTCCTAGTTTTCACTTGACCTTGATGCCATTAATATCAGTGCTAAGAGGCTTTTTCTTTACAAAACTGCACAGATGAGAAAAATGCTTTTTTTTTTTTTTCTTCTTTTGCAACTCTGGTTGTATAAAAAGGAAATAATTTCCCCTCAGGTTTTAATTCTTTCACCAGTGTATCATTTTCACCCATTTTCTCAGTTTCTTGACCTCTGAAGTAATCTTATAATTAGATTTTTACCTGATTCATGATCAAAGTCATACCATTTTTTGTTATGTGTGAAATATGATTTCACAATCTGCATTATGTCTTAACATATGCATTAACAAGGCAGCTGTTGCTCTAACTGAGTCTTGAAAATAACTTTTCATCTGATGTCACAGTGCTGACACTCAGTGGTCTTAGCAGCAGCCATAGTGAAGTGTGGTGGCAGATGATTTTCACTGGAGGTAGGACCAGAGACAGAGGCATGTGAAAACTGGAGAAGAAAAGGCATCTGGAGTGGCTGGGTGTACTAGTTTGAAAACAAACCAGTGGGAGGCACCAAGTCAGAATAACAATTTAATGGAAATTAAAGAAAAGGGGAAAAAAGGTAAAAGAAAACACTGTCAAACTGACAGAGTCAAGGTACAACCTGACACCCTGTTAGGCAGGGTGGTGGTAGCAGCCTGGTAGAATGGTGGCTGCAGTCCTCTGAAGCGGTGATCCTGTAGTAAAACAGTCTGTTCTTCCTCAGAAAGTCCAATGGTGGCTGCGTGGCTCCTGTCCTCTGGAAATCCAGTGGGAAACCAGTGTCTCTGGTGTTCAGCCTCAGATTATATCCATGATGGGATGCTTGGTTCCTCCCTCTGGGTGGAGCATCTCACAATGGGGTAATGAGTCATGAGGCAAAGTGTTGATTAGGCTCATTAACAGACGATAGTCCGGAGGGAGTTATCTCTGAGTCAGGCGGCAGGACAATGATAGGCAATTAACAGAAAGATAGTCTGGGGGGAGGAGGCAAGGAAACACTGCCCCACCTGATTTCAACAGCTGATGGGGATGGTAGTAGAATACACTGCAACCCAGGACACTGGGAGAGGATTAGCCCAGAGGATCAGTGTTCCAGCAACCAAGAACACACATCATGTAAAGGGATGAAGACATATTTGTTGACACTTGGATTGAATAAGATGAAGGCTGTCTCCAAAGATACAAAGTTGAGAGAGAAATTCCAGCCTTTTGGTTCTAATCTGAGCTACTGAGAACTTTGAAAACATTTTAGCTGTGGTTGCCCACTGATAGATTGCAGAATGGCACTAGCAGGGATTTCTAGGACTGGCAAGCCACAAAGTTCCTAAAACATCGAGTTACTGCAAACACTTCTGGGACAAATCCATTTGCTTTATCAAAATTCCATTAAGAATGCAACTCTGAGTTTTGGAACAGCTTATGTAGAGTCTGTAAAAGACCTGTGAGCCTGTCCAAGTTGTTTGAACAAAACTTTATGACTCTTAGTAATGCTGTCATTGTACTACTTCCATTTCTCTTGTATTTTTGCAGTAATCAATGCTGGTACTAATAAATATGCATAAATTACCCATAAAACGCCAGTGTTTGTGGCCCTTTTTCCAGTGATCCCACATTTCCAAATGCCATGGAATCAGAGATTGCTATGCATTATCACTGCCAAAGATTGCATTAGAATATGTCACAACCCCTGTACCTTCCCCACAAATGTTACATTGCAAATTAAACACTCAATGTCTGCAGCAGTTTGGAGTTCCAGAATGAGATACAAAGTCATAATTGTGTTTGTAATTAAGACAGACAAGCAGCATCACAGAAATACGGTTTTTTATTGTTCATTTTCAGTAATGCTTTCTAATTCCAGCACTGTTTCAATAAAACACATTACATTAGAGAACAAACATCTGCAGCAAAGGATAACAGTGGCAACAACCAGATCCCAAAGCAATTTTTCTGATTTGGTGTCTATTGGTAAAGGCTGTCTGAGAATACAGGCAAATTAGCCTATCTCCCAAGACAAGGTTACATGAGGAATGGCTGTCCCAGATCACTTCCTGCTCATGGCAGCCATGCCATCCATTGGAATTTTGCACGGCAATATGATAACGTGTTATCACATAAGGACAGGCTGGAACACCGTTCCGTCTGCAAAACAGGAAGGTGTGCAGGATAATGTCTGCCTTGCTGCACTACACTGTGTCAAAACCACAAAGACAATGTGCAGCCTAAGATAGCTCCATCATAACCACTTCTTTCTTCTGATTTTCTTTACAGGCAGACAAATGAAAAGCTGCAAATGCAGGAAGAAGCTTAGACTTGGAGAACAGAAAAATTGAAAACTCCTAAATAGCCAGATAAGAAAGGTGATGCTGGATTTTGCAGGAGTTGGGCAGTAGGGGATGGCACACACAGAGTCTGGCTCGCTGCCTGAACAAAATTATTTCTGTATAGAGGAAAATGGTTCTGTTAACATTTACCTAGAAGTACTTCATCCCAGTCCCTCAAATTTACGGTGTTCTGCCAGCGTTGTTGTTTAGTTTAGACTTACGTTGAAGATTATAAACAGAAGGACACATAATTAAAACATGGTGACATTCAGTTTATTTCTGAATAGAAATTCTAGCTTAAAAAAAAAAAAGCTGCAGTTTCATTCTCCCAGTTGTGAAATATTTAACAGTTTCTGCTTTACACCTATATTTTTTTTCAGGAAAGGTTGCTACAAGGAGAATACATAGAGAGAAAACATCATTTTGAGGCACTGCAGATATAATAAGGAGAGAATTTAATTAACATGTAATTATGGACTTTTCACTGTAGCTGTTCATTAATAATATGTATGTTATTTTGTTTTAATTTGCTTCCTAAGCTTTAAAAAAAATTTAATAGCTTACACTTCTTTCTTTCCGCCATATTAAAATTGCATAACTGAAGAGTTTGCACTCCAGTATTCCCAAGAAGAGTTCCTTTAGATTTCAGTGGAATTTTTTCTGGAATGCATGTATCCTTTCATCTGAGAATGTTTCCATATTTTGTCAGACATTATAGAAATGTTTCATGCTCAAAAGGAATCCAACCAAATAAATGACCTCAGAAGAACCGGTTTAGCATCTATGTTTCAAACTTGCAGCCTGTATTAACTGTGTCACAGGACTCTGTGCCCTAGAAAGCATGTGAAATACAAGTCATGCTTTGAAGCGTAAAGGCTGGATTAGATTACATGTTTAGTGGAGTATATGAGAAATAGAGTGTTTTATTCATTGCATTTTCATATTTCTTTACCACTAAGTAAAAAGTTAGATTTTGTTTCATTTCATCCTCATTTTTTGATGGTGGTAAATGAAAAAAATTTGCAAGCCTGACTCAGCCAGTCAAAAGAAGAAAATAGCTTATAGCAGTTCTCCTAAAAGGTTTGATTTGATGCCTGACTTTCAGGGGCTGCTCCTGGTGGGCGCAGCGCCGAGCGTGCAGCTGGAAGGGTCATTCCCGTGCGCTCAAGCGGTCCCACAGCCAAAGCCAGCACCCAGTAGCTGTGCCTGGGCAGCAGGAGCCTGGGTGTGCTCTGCAGAGCGCGTGTCCAGTGTGGGCATGGAGCTCCTGCAAACCAATGGTTCACTGATTGAAGGGGACAGAGCATTTTACTTGGTCTCGTGCACTGAGAAAAATTCTTCCCCTGGTATGTGATAAGGAGAAGTAAGGCCTGTAATGATTCCCTTCCAAGGTCTCTTGATTGCTCTTTCCAGTGCTGGCCAGCAAATTAGTGAGAGCTTCCTTTCAGCTATTAAAAGCTGACTGTTGTGCTTTGAACATTGAAGGAATTTGTGAAGCATTATTAGTTTTACCTTTAAAAAAATATTTTGATTCCTGATTATGTTCTTTGTTGTTTTATTCCTATGAAATATGACTTTTTTGTTAACAAAACTTTCTGAAATCAAAATGTCCTTTATTTTGATACATAAATCCATCTCCTAAGACATTATGCTAATGTCACCATTTCCCTAGTTTTGAACTCAAAGGTGAGAACAGAACTTTTGAAGAGAGCTGTCCATATGACAAAGAGTATTTTAAATACTTTTTAGTGAAAATGTGTTATTGGCAATTTAGCATTGTTTAGCACTTCAGACCTAAATCTGAGGGCTGCAACATTCCTGCTGTAGTGCTAAGCAGAAAGGGACTAACTGTGGTTTATATTAAGACCAATGCTAAACAAAGACTTTTGCCCAGAGCTCTTTCTCCCTCTCCCAGATTTTGTAGAACCTCTGGGAAATTTTAAAGTGCTTTGAAGATGAGAAATAGTATATGAACCTCAAGTATTACTGTGATGATTTGTTAGCAGTCAGTCTTAGTACATATGCATAACAGCTGAGGTAGTGCAGAAATCCAGAGTGAAGTCCAAATCCCACAAACTGTGTTTGTAACCAACTGAACTAAATCATGCTACCAATAAAAAATAGAGCCTGGGATTTTTTTGGGAGCGGGAAGGAGGATGGTTAGGAGCCTGAGGGAGGGAAGATGAATAAAAGGTAGACATAGCATCTCTCTCTAAGCAGTCAGAGTGTGAGTTCTGACACAGCATATGAACATCGAATTGAAGAATCCTTTAATGTCTTCAGAATGTTAATATGAAATGCAAAACGTCATGCTTTGGATAGATGGGTAGGAACAAAATGTTCAGATGCAATATGGTGCATTAGGAACAGTCTCCATTCTGCATTCCTGGCTTTCTCATTGGTTTAAATCAGGCTTGCTGTTTCTCCAGTCTCTCATGTCATGTTGAGTTACTGCTATAGTCATCTCTAAAAATAATTATGCTGTCATTCCTGGGACCTAGAGTTGAGGCTTTGGTATTACTATCTTTGATGATTTTTTTTTTTTCTGCCACACTGTGGATCTAACAAAGTTCTTTACAATGCACATACCTAGCATAGTTCCTAACAGGTTCCCACCCTATAGAGCTCTCAGTTTAAAGCAGATAGATCTTGTAGAAATGACAGGAAGAGGTGTTGTGTTCTACCTTGTCTGCCACAGAACTGGTGGTTTTCCAGGGCCAGAGGACAGATGAAACAGTATAGTTTCTCCTATTTAAGGTATAATATTGGTGCTTTTTAGCATCTTCATGGCAAAATCCTGGTCTTTACTAGAATTTTCTAATGAGACAATGAACAACTAGTAATTATCCTCTGGTAAAAGGAAAGCTCTATTTTCAGGCAGTGCTTTTCTGCATTATACTGACAGCGTGATGGAAGTTTAGATGGAAAGCAGCTTTTCTAGTAAGAAGCTGGCTTGAAAGTGATGGGATAAGAGACAAAAAGAGAAGACAGTTTTTTACCTGTTTTGTAGTGTTTTGTCATGACCTTTTCTTCTCAAGCCTTGCTTCTCTTCTTTTGCACCGAATTTTGATTTGAATTTGAAAATTGCCACACTGTTTCCTTTCTAAAATTGTAACTGGCATTCCTAGAAAAATTGTTTTCCCAGAAAAGCCACTGTGCGTAGGCTTCAAATTCTGCTTTTCGCAAGTGAGAATAAGACATTTTCTTCAATAACCTACACTGCCAACCTGACCACAAAACGTGGGCAAAGTCAGCACTGGCCTGTTTAAATCAGGCTCTTCAGCAAATGATCCAACTGACCAGTGAAACACGTCCATCCAGATGGGCATGTTGTACTTACCTGAAAAGCCTCTGGAGCACAGATTTGGCCATGGGCTGACCCAGAAGGGTGTACAAGAGAACCACAAAGTTCTGTCAGCTGGCAGTCTAGGGAGGGCTGTGTTCAAGGTGAAATCTCCTCTGCTTCTCCACCACCTTTCGCAAGGAAGTGACAGCAGTGACAAAACACTGTGCTGCGTGCCACGAGCAGCTCCAAACTAAATGTTTGGAATGAGCATTTCAGCCCATTTTGTGTGGCACTTTGAGTGTGCAGAGCAAGCTTCGGGCTCCAGCAGTTGTGGATTCAGATCACATGTACCAAAAAAACAAAAAAAAAAATCAAAAGATAGTTGTGGTGACTCATGTAATTGAGAGTCCCATTCAGATGCAGAGCCTTAAACAGGACATGGACTTCGTAATGCTGCAAAAAGTACGGAATGTAAAATATTTGCCGGGTAGAAACAACCTGACATTTTACACAATGGACTGCTTTAAACTCAGTAGTGCTACTTTAAAGCCTGTGCTGTCGTTAACTCAACAGAGAGTGCACTAAACGGGAGGTTTGTTCATGCAGAATTCTTCACTCACAGAGTTGCCTAGGCCTGCTGGGAGTTGTGTGTATTTTGAATGTGTTTTTGAATGTTTCTGCAGCTGACTCAACAGAAAAAGAAAAGGTGAGTTGCTACAAGCACCCCAGCCGGGTGGGGTAGGGGGGAACAAGAGGGGAGACCTGTGGCCTTGACATCAGGAGGCTGTGAGGAAGAATGGTCCAAAAAACTTACTCTCCTAAATGAGCATGGTACTTCTGTGTTCCTGGAGAAAGGCTGGTGGAGCTGTATCACTTTAGGATGCCGATGTGGATGGTCATTCATGGTGGGAGCCTCTGGAGGTTGCTTGCAGCACCTTTTTAGGTGAGCCTGTTCCTCCGGTGACTGCAAAGGTGGGATCAGGATTTTGCCTCCCTTCACTGAGGTTAGTCTACATGAATATCTCAGAGTTTTCATTTACCTCTTTCCAGCCATTTCTGAAGATCTTGCATACAAGATTTTCTTGACATTTGAATCTTACATCTTTTAAAGTTTAGCCAAGACAATTTTCTTGCTTATTTTTATGATTGCCTTGACTGTTGCATGAAAAATGTCATATCTGGACAGAGCAGGATCCAAGTATCCCAGGCTGCTACCTTTGACATTGGCTGTGGGAGATGCTTAGGAAGAGCATAGGAACAGGGCATCCTAAGGGCGTACCCCTTCCATGGATTGGTGCTTTAGAAACTTGTGGAGCCAGAGTATGCACCCATCAATTGAAATCGAAGGACATCATCAAAGTCATCATCTCTGTGAGTTTGTCTGGTCCTTTTTTCACCTCAGCTGTGCTACTTGCCCACCATACTATTCAATGGCAATAAGTTCCACACTGTCATTCTGTGTTGTTGATGAACCTCAGCTGCAGTGGATGCTGAAGGCTCAAGTTTCCTCAGCTCAGAGGCTTCCAAGATCCTCAGCTGTATTGGTGGCTTGTGTATGTTGAGGTGGTGTGAGTGGATAACCAGGAAGATGCTGACTTTTTGCATACAGCAGGAGCAGCTGAGATGCAGGTAAGAGAAAGCATCTGTCAATCTCTGCAAGACTCAGCCAGAATTTATGCCCTGTTACTGTTTGTCACTGCTTTTCGTGCCATATCTAGCTTGGATTAATCCTCCCGAGCAGAGATGCATCATTCAGTCTTTATCTGTGTGTCAAGGGACACACGCGTGGCCCTGCCTGAACAGAAAGATACTGACAAAGGGAGGAAAAATGACCATCTTTGGTCTGTCAGGCAGACAGCAAATAGTTTGCTATTCTAATCATCAGAGCAGCAAGTTTCTTTGGAGCATGTAAGTCATGAATTACCACGCAGCTCTGAGAGGAAAACTTTGCCCTTTGGTTGTTTTCCAAAGAAATGTTCTCAATTTCTTTTCTGCCAAATTCATATTACAGATCATGCTAACAAATTTTCCCAAGCCTTCTTGACCTTCTCCCTCCTTCCCAGTAGTAAAAGAAATTTCACTCATGGCAGGAAGATGTTGAAGGTTGTTAAATTTTGCTGATTTAGGAACTGAGTGAATGAAACAAGCTTAAAAATATGTAGATAGCCCATTTCAGAATGCAGTTAGCTCCACTGGTAAGGAAAATGGAACTTGTTATAATTCTGCTCTTTGACAGTGTGTTAGAAAATTGCCTGCTAATGGGTTAGTAGGTAGGGGGGCTGCACGTGCTCCCTTGTGATGAGGGCAGAAGTGTGTGTATGGCCCTGGGGAGCCCTCATTTGGGAGGATATTGGTTTTGGTTTATTTTTCTCCTCCTTTTTCCCAGTAAATCTGAGCCTGCTCTTGCCAAAGTAAGACACGGTAACAGCAATGCTTTGCTTTAAAAAGGTGTTTTACATTGATTGGAGCTTGGGGTGCTCAGTGTTTAGTAGCACCACGTCCTCTGTTACTGACTCATTTGTAAACATCTGAGTGAGCCTGAGAGGCCTCTAGCCTGAGTTAGGATTTTGGGGTGTTTTCTGAATGAGCAAGGTGAGAGGAATACAGCCTTCCCTGCTGTTCACAGTTGTGGTGTGCAATTGTCACAGGGCAGTTTTGGCACTAATCCAAATTTTTCACAGAGTTTTCTTACCAGGGATCTGTTTGGATAAAAGAGGGATGCAGATTTTTGTGTTGGTTTTGCTGTGAGATCATTCCAACCTTTTTTTGAAATGTCACATTTCAACTTAACAAATCACTGGATCATGCAGCTCCCATGCCCCAGAAACCATTTCCAGTGACATACTACAAAAGCAGGACTGATACAGATCTCCTGACTGCATTTCAAAGACATACCTTTGGATTACAGGGTTGCAGATGAGACTTTAATTCTGTAGAACTCAGTGGAAAGACGTTCATTTGCTACCAAAGGCTCTCACTTTAATTTTATCTTCTACTCTAAATTTTCTGTGAGTAATATAGATAGGGGGTTGATCTTCTATTGAAGTAGTGGAATCAATTATCAAGTGAAGTCTGTTACTATCAATGCCAACAGTTCTGTGAAATTATTATTATGTGGGGCTAGATGAAGGTATGTCTTTGTTATATATGTCAGCTTTCAATGCCGTTTCCCAAATATAAATTATGAGGATGATTTTTAAGCCCTCAATCTTAGTTTTACTAACTCCCTACTCGGATGAAATGCGTCTTGATCTCACTGGGCATATTTACCATGGCGTGACTCAGGTGTGACAGAGCTCGGCTGGGGCAGTAGCAGCAGCCCATGATGAGCCAGGGCAGCTGGGCAGGAGCCAGGACAGCCAGGATAAGCCCCTGCTCCTCCCACACACTGAAATATGGGTGCTGGTGCTTCCACACCACGGGGGAGCCTCACTTCTGCTGGGGGTTTGCTCTGAGTAAAAACAGAGTCTTAAGCATGAATCCATCAGGCTCAAAGCAAGAATTGGGATCTGTTTGCACATCCCTGCGATGCGTTCCGAGCAGGTTAAACACGTGTGTGTGTGTGATGTTATTGAGAAACAGAGTGATTTAGATGGATGCACATTATTCCTCAGCTCTGTGTCAACAATCAAAAATGAGCTTTTGGATTTATTAGTTCCCAATCCTGCACCTATCTTAAATCATTACCATATAATAAGGACTCTATATGGTGCATTGTCAATAAAACCTAATATTGAGAAGATTACTGATTGTCTAGTGCAAATGGAGAGCGCTGTAAATGATTTAGAGAATACGTGTCAAACGTTAAAGCTATCTAATACCTTCTAAAGTAGGTTGATACTCATAAATCTAAGATAAACGACCTGTAAAACCACTTAAGAAGAAATAATACTCATTTAATCAGGCTTCCAGTGGAAGGACTGGGTAGGAGACCAATTCATAAGGAATTACGAAATCTCTTCTATTTCAGGACTTTGTTGATAGAGAATGCAAACATATATTTGATAAGCAGTTTTGGTTAGTTGAAACTACTGTTGTAATAGCACTAAATTATGGCCTCACTGAAAAAAGAAAAGATCAAAGGGCATTTCTTTCATGGTTTATTGAGCTCTTATTTTTCCAGCTTCAGCACTGTGTGTATCAGATGGAGATATAAAGAGTATTCATTGGAATTACTGTTTTGCTTAATCACAGGGATGTGGTGTTGGATTGGCTTCTGTCAGTGTGGCTGTCCGTGTTCACTGATAACAGTACGTTCATTATTGCATTTCCCTGGGAGGAGCAAGTCATCATTTACTGGGAGAAGCCTGGTAAAAATTACATATTTTCACAGAGCTGAGTGGTAACTTGCACAAACTTGTTGAGTTTAGTGGTATTTTCTGCACTTTGATCCTGAAGAAAATTCTGTTTCCTTTTCTACTTTTTTTTTTTCTCCCAGACCCATTTGAAAGGTTGCTAAATGTGTGTGGCGGAAAAATTAGGTCATGATTTTCACCACCAAAGGTCTGATTGTTCAGTTCTTGCACAGACAAAACTTCCATTTCTCTTCAATATGTGTTTAAGGCCACTTGTTAATTCCTGTTCATTCTTTTGGCTTTATGAGTGCCCAGAGCTCAGCGTCACCACCAGCATTTATTAGAAGTTGACGCAGAGCTTTTCTTGAAGCGACTGTAGTGGTATATTTAGCCGTCTTTCCAAAGAGCACTGTGCTGTGACTCATGTGACTCCGCTGCTCTGCTGACCCTACCAGACTTACTCATCGTTTACATAGTGGCAAATAAGATCAGCTTCTGGCTTGATGCCTGATTTCCCTTGATGCAATAAATGTGCTACTTGCACATGCGTTTTACTTCAGTTCACATTTTTTAAGATAAACTGGGAATCAAACTTTTTTTCTCTTACTGTGAAAAATAAGGGCGCTTAACTGCTTTTCTGAGTGGAACCGGTGAATGAAATGCAAATGCAGTTTATCCCTACATAACTCATTTGTACTGCAAAAATAACCAGGAGATGGCATGGTTATGGTTAAAATGCATTATCCATCACCTTCTTTCTTCTTCCTTGCTCTCACAGAGGGCAAAACAGATGCAAGCACACCTATGCAATAGCTGTAGTCTCACCCAGTCAGAGCAGTGGTGTTTGGATTAGTTGGGTTTGTTACAGGCGGGGGGGGCAACCTTGGCAGCACATTCCCACTGGTGAATTTCTGAGATACTGAAGTCTATCTGAAAGAAAAGCTTGTTGATTTACTTTGTACTTTCTTTTCAGCTGGCATAAAGAGTCATTTTACTAAAATACCAGTTAAACCGCGCATACGTTAAGTAAAGATCATTTCAGAAATCTGTCAGCCTTAAGAACATTGCTTTTCCATTTCCTGAGAATACCTTGGAGTAACTGGCTTTGCTACTCTGAAGCAGAACAGCTGTTGCATGTATGTATTGTATTTGCATTGTGTGTGGGAGGGTCTTTGTTATTAGTTTAAAAACATGAAAAATCAAGAGGCAACAGCTGGAGAGACTTTTACCTGGTGGTTACAGGAACTGTTGTGTTTGGCTGTTGACAGAGAGCAGAGGAAAATTCACACATGATTGAGAGCTGGAGAAGCCTCTGAGAACTGGGAGCTGAAGCCTTCAATCATGTAAAATGGCTTGTGAAGGGTGAAATTGCTTGGAGCTGATCAATTTTTATTTAGATGTCAGTGCTTTTTAAAATCGATGGGTTTTTTTTAAACAAACTCTAAGGCACAATAGGAGGAGGGTGATGCCAGATAACTGGTTATTAGTTATTTTATTGCAGCCCAGTAACAGTTATTTTATGGCAGTCAGGTAACCAGTTAACCAGTTATTTGATGGCAGTTAATCTGGTCCCAGACATGTCTGGGAGATGCAGATGGCTTGGGATTGGATGAGGTATCAGTAGTTTGTGTTGTTGAACCATGAAGGGCACCCAACAGGCAGTTGGGCCATGGGCTTTGCCCCTCCTCTGCCATGTGTGGGAGACCCCCATTCCTCACTCATAAGCAGGCAAATCACACATGCACTCCTCAGTTATAATTAAATTAAAATCTCACTAATTTGGCAGCATACCTATCACGTACTCTCCTAGCAAGAAACTATTATTTCTTCTTTTATTCTTTTCTGCTTGAATCCCAAGCTATCAATGGCTTTCAAAGAAAAAGGAGGTTTTTTTCTTTAGAAAAAAGTCTATTCAAAATATTCATGATTTATATCAAGAAGGAACCTTTCCTCTTTCAACTAGCAAAAAAAAGGGAGAGTTTGATCTTCCTCAAAATCATTTGAGAACCTTGTACGTTTCTTTCCAGAAGTAAAGCTTTCTTACAAAGCTTTGGATATTCAGTGGAATAATGCCTATTACATAATTGAAGCTCAATACAATACCTTGGGGCTAATAAATGGTCTCCTGGTTCTATAGAAAATGTAACAAATCATAATAGTACTTATTGGGACTAGGCCAGGCATAAATGACAAAGCTGCTTTTGAAAGTGAGTTGTGGCCAGAAATACTCTTGGACCAAAATCATTCTCTTGACTGTCAGGGGGACATTTACTCCCTTTAATTTTCAGCCCAGATTTTATGTTGATCCTGCACACTGAATAAAATCAAGTCCGACAGAGCTGCTACTGCAGCTGTTGCAGCTGTAAATATGAAGAAGGCCATTTAAGACAACTCTGTTTCACTATGTTACTTGGAAAGTATGTAGATTATATTAAAAATGGCTTAATATGTCTTTATTGTGTGGCCTTTGTTTTTTTAAAGGAAGCAAAAGATTCTGCACTATTGAATAGTTTATTAACATTTCTGATCACAGCTCTTTTACTTAGAAAATAATTGTTCTATTGTGTGCTATGAAGCTGCCTGTAAACAACTGGCAAAGGAGTACACTGGTTTGTATTCTCCATGAAGAAAAAATCAAATTCAATTGATTAATCAAAGGGGACATTCTTTGATGGAAGGGAACCTTTTCAAACTTTATTAAAAATATTGAATAAACCATGAGCGATCAAAGTTCATAATCTGAACTCCTGCTTCTACCTGAATACAGTAAACCTTCAAAATAACTCATAAAGCAGGAGATGAGATGTCTAATAAAAAGAAATGCTCAGAGCAGCCTATTTCCAAACCTCTGTCTTGATCTGGATCTTAGCTACACCATTGCAGTCCCACTGATTTTACTGGAGTCACCCTGTGTTTCCACTGGAAAGACTGGTAATAAGAATTGAGCCTTAAACCTTTTTTCTGTGACTAATTCAGAAGTATCTTTGCACTCCCTGTCTTTTCATGGAGGGTTTTTCCCTCATTCTGAAAGAAGAAATGAGATTGCAGTCAGCAAAGCTGCACAGTGATTAAAGATAATCTAGGTATGACCTGCAGGCTGAATGACTTTCCCCTCTGTTCTAGGAGGAAAGCAATCATATGGCCAAATGCAGGATGGCTGGTGGGAGTGAAGACAAGTGAAATGGAAATTCCCAGAGCTGCAGAGAAAACAGAACTCGAACAGGTGGGATAGCATGGCTCTGTCTTGCAATCAGCACCTAAGTCATGGGCCCTGTGTGAAATACTACTTGTAAAGCAAGCTCAGGTGTGCTAGAAAATAAAATGCTCATATTTAGCAGCAGGAAAAAGTTACTGGAATGCTTCCAGGTATTTTGATGTGAAGAAAAAAAAACCAATTGAGGATAATAGTAATTGAAGGTATACAGGCAAAGAGTGAAGGAGAAGAAGCAAACACACTGATTGATCAGGGCACAATAACCTGATGTCATTTTAGTTGGGTCACAAGGTAGAGCGCACTCAGCACAAGAAACATTGAGACAGCAATCAGGTTTTTTTTTCCTGGTACCTTCCTTTATTATTCCTCCCCATCCATATTCCAAGCAGAGGTGGAAGGATGGGCTGGACCTCACAGGGGGATTTTCACAGCCACACCAGACAGGGAGGTGGAGGTGGGTACCTGCTGCCTGTGGTACCCTCTGGCTGGGAGGTGGGATGGAGGGCAGGGAGAGGACACCTGATGGTGCCCAGCACAGCCTGTCAAAGACCTTTGCAGTGAAGGGAGCAATTCATAATTTTTAAGAGTAGCATCCCAGGCCCAATAGAGGTGAAAAAACCCAAATGAACAAAAACCCAAAACAAACTCCCAACCTGAGAGCTTTTGGGGGGGGTCTATCACAAAAACCTCTGTCCCTTGTGGGTTCGTCCTTTGCTCTGGAAATAAAGACTGCTTAGAAGCAGAGAGATTTGCAGTGAAGACCCTTTGACAGTCCCCAGCCAGGGTAAATATAAAACCTCTAAAACTCTTATTCGTTGTTTGGGTCAAAAGAGATGATACTCTGTAAAAAGCTGCCTTCTTACATGTCATCCCATCCTGTGCAGTACTGCTGTTGAAAGGGCTTATCCTAAATACTCCATTCTGATACAGCAGCACATGAAAAAGAAAAAAAGACAGTTTATTAAAAAAAGAAGCCCTTTCAAAGAGTGACAGATGAATGTAGTGACAGATTAATATAAATTTTAAAACCTGAACATTATCCTCTAAGGGGAAAAAGCTCCTAAATACACATGCAAAACAAAAATGGCAGAGCAAAACCTCTGACAATGCCTTGCACAGAATCATTTATTAGGTCTCTGTAAGTGATCATTTACATGAAACTTGCATTTAATCTAGTATTCAACCATTCCCTTTTATCTTCTGTCTCTGTGTGTTTGTGGGAGACAGTGGTCCCTCAAGCTGCTTTTTTTTCACTGGAGTGAATATGCAGGGCACATAGGGCAGAAAGGGGAATTTGAATAGCCCTGTTTCAAGCTCATCTCTCTGATTTTAGCTTAGACCAAAAGAAGAAAATTATCACCTCTGCTTTAGAGCTGAGCAAATTTGTTCCAAACCAAATAAACAGTCAGCTGTCCTGTCAGCAGTACAGCCCTTTGGGTCAAAGCATGGGGGAGCAGTGTGTGAGCTGGAGCGGGGTCAGGGGTGCACGGAAATATAACCTTCATTTCACTGTGTGGACATGCTCTTTCTGGGATGTTGGCAACAGCATGTGGGCTGGCTACAGCAATTATTTACTTGTGCTGCTACTGCCAAATCACGCAAGCAAGGGCTTGCTAAACTAGCCCCATATATCTGCCACACAGTGATGTGTGGCCATCACTGACATGGTTGCACTGTGAACTCAGCTCAGTATCCTGGATTTCTGATGAAAACTGTTGTGCACCTGGAGTATCATCTAAAGCCATCTCCTTGACCTGCTCCTAGGACTGCCTTGCTCAGGGAGGTTGGTGTGATGTGAAATTGCCTCCCCTCTCACAAGAACGTAGTTCACTGCTTCTCTAGGCCATGTTGACACCTCTTGACAAATGTGGGTTGATGGCACAAGTATAATATTCACTTTGGAGGTGTCCAGAACTCTGACTGCATTTTTCCCTGTGTATCCCCTTGTGGTGCATGCCCAGCTGCCCTGCCAGGCTGCACTGCTGATTTCATTTGACTGACAAAGGCATTTCAAACTGAAAGGAGGTATTTTAAATACAGTCAGGAACAATATATAAAATGACCTCAAACAATCCCACATAAAGTCCTTTGTTATTTTCAAAGCACTTTCCCAGCTTGACACTCTTGCTTTTTTTATAGCCAATATAAAATTCAAAATGTTTTATTCCAGGGCAGTACATGGATATAAAATATAAATATATTGAACCTCAAACTACCTTTTTTGTGCTTCTGCTTTGAAACAGGATCTGAAGTAAACTCAGTGTAAAGATCCAGAAAATTATCCAGAAAATTCCATTTCTCAAACTTTTGTTCCCTGTGGTCTTGAGCATATTTAGAAGAACTTCCCTGAAGCAAGCATGAGGAGTGCTGATAGCAGTGAGGAGCAGCCTGGGTGTGCATGGCTGTGGGCAGCAGCTCAGGACTGCTCAGGGATGAGCACGCTGAGATGCCTCAGGTGTCCCTTGCATAGCTCAGAACAAGTCAGCTCTGCTGCTCAGGAGCAGGGGAGAGAGCTGGAATGAGGAAGCGCGGTCCCACCTCCCAGAAAATCACCTGGGTTTGCACAGTGAAGGCCAACACAACCCTGCAGGGCCTGGCAACCCCTTCTGTTTCCTGACACCTTTTTCTATGATGCAAAAGGTCAGTGGAAATGGTCTGTTGTGGTTCTGTGCCCAGGAGGTTGATAGCTGGTTGCTGCTTTCTCTTCTGCTAATTGCTGTTATTAAATGGCTTTGAAATTACCTCACAGTAACTGAGTGCAGGTTTGGGGCCTGTGTGTACACAGAGAAGCTGAAGTGAATCAGCTCAGAGATGTTTGGAATAGGCATAGCTGGCAGCACGCAGCAAAGCAAATGGCCGGGTAAATTTGCATCTTGTTTAATACATCAAAAAAAGTTTTAAGCTGTGACTTGTAGAAGTCAAGCCAGGAACAATAAGCTTGCCTGGAGAATTCTGGTCTTAGAAACGAAAGGATACGGAACCACATCCAAGGTAAATATTGACATGACTCAGGATGAACTAGTAAAATGTTTAATGAAGCTGAAAATAAGGCATCTGGGATAGATGTTTATTGTTAAAAATGAAACATTCGAGCAAAAGTAGCATAGTGATGATGGAGGTTATTCATAGGAAAGCCAAGTTGGGGAAACAGCATCATCTGAAAGAAACTGACTCCAGCTATCCGTGAAACACGGAAAAAAGTTAGAATTATAAGAGAGCTAAAAATGTAGGTGAATAGCAAACAGTTATTAAGGATATTCAGAGTGGATTTTGGAGACTGAATCATACCAAGGGACAAATTACTCAGGTGTCCAGAATAACTCTATTGGCTTTGACAGATTTCTTGGTATTTGCCTTTGTGTAATTGAGAGTTTACTCCCTTATGCCATATGAGGACTGAATATTAAGAAACTTGGAGGAAAAAAAAGCACTTTTTTTCATTCCAGTATCATTCTCTTGATGACAGAGAATAAGTCACATTAACGCCACAAGGCATTTTAGGAACACATTAGGAGCTTTTCTGTTTCATGCAGCAGGAAAAGAATCAACCCTTGCAGAATGCCGTGAAAATAATCAGAAAGGTTCCATTGAACCGGGCACAGAAATGAATTGTGCTGCTGTTTTGGAAGTCTTACACCTGAGTCTGTGGTGTTACTGGAATGCTCTGTGGTGAAATCCATGGCTGGGTGAGGCAACACTACCTTCACATGCTTACCATTGGTGCAGATACTGGGGAAGAGATACCAGGAGTTGGAATTGCCTGCTTAGGTGTGCTCTATAAACTAGCTTTTTCCTACCTCAGAAATGTAACCCTAACACATAAGAACTGATTGTGTGCAAAAGGTACCTTTGATCTCTTCCCAGGTACCATGCCTATAGTTGCAGTGGCACAAATCTCAGTTCAGAGCTATCTGGCGATTATGCACATGCAGCTGCAGTCCCTCAGATGGCTTCATAGTACAGTACAAGAGCACACATTCTTCTAGCCCCAAGGCACAGGATAATGCACACAGCTGACCGTGTGGCAGAAGGAGTAGAGGCAGGGACTCAGGAGAAGCAGGGAGGGATGCCTGGGGAAGACAGCAACGGGGAAAGCCTACTATGCTGAGGCACTGCATGTGCCCTTTGCTCCTTTGGCTGCTTCTGATGGATTCAGGAAAACTGTAATTGTAGGGTTTGGCTCTGCACCATCTCTCAAAGCCTTTATCCAGGGATGAAGTGAATGCTACAGTCTCTCTTAGTCCTCCAAGCAGTCTTTTGGAAAGCTGGGGTCTAAAATAATTGAAAACTTTTAATCATAATCATCAACTTCTTGGACTAGATTTAGAAAATCCACAGTCAACCCATCCTCTTCCTTCATCTCCTATTCACTGAGAAGGTTTCCTTTGGCCAGCCTTCTTGTTAAGGCCACAACCAAATAGTAGTTGATGGTAGATTTTATTACTAACGTAAACAAATAGCAGGTTATTTTGTTATTGTCCCAAGCTTCAAAGCTGGAGCTGGTCTTTGCATCAGTAGGCTCTACCAGTACTGACATGCAATTGGAATACAAAGAGGATGTCGATAATATAAAACATATGTTGCTTATGCAGATCATTCAGCGTCACTTCAGTGTTCTCTGCAAAGCACCTCAGCATGTTCATCCTCCAGCAGCCTCAGCCAAAATAACTCAAGAGCTGCACGTTCTTTGAGCCACTGCACAGCGGCACAGGATGCACACCCTGGAGAAGGATGTTGACACAAGCAGCAGACACCAGTAGGATTATATGCCAGCATTGCTGTCTGAAACTCAGTGCAGAAAGGTCTTCTCTGGGCAGAGAAAGAAAGATTTAGTGAATATAAAAGCACATCAAAAGCAAATAAGGAATTTTTATTGTCATTTATTGTCATTTTCTCCCACACCATTTTATTGGTTTTGTGCTCATAAAAACATTAGCTGATTAACTCACTATCAGAATGGCAAAGCTGCTAACCAGAAGCTGCGTGCAAAACCAGATACATGCAGTGCCTTGATAGCGGTAGGGTGAGATTTTTCTTCTCCTGCTTCCTTACTTTTAAAGCCCGGCCAATATAACTCTTTTCTGTCATCTTAACATTTGTTACTATTCCCATATGTACAGATTGAAACATCTGCAAGTTTTAAAAATTAATATAAAGTTCCGTAATTGTGTAAGCCTTGCTCGTTTTAATGGCCCTGAACGAGCAGCTTTGATGCAAGCGAGACGCAGTCAGCAGATGAAGTGCTCTGCTTGTACCGAGCAAGCTGCTCCAGTGGGGCAGGATGTCCGTGTAGTCGGTGCTCGTGTGGGGATGATCACAGTGTAGGATTGTGCTGTGGAGGAACACAGGGTGGGCTTGAGTTGCTGGCACACAGAAATTCAGTAAGTTACCAGTAAGTGCAATCTTGGGTGCCAAATTGCAAAGCAGTCACATTTGGTAGAGCTCATTTCTGTCACCCCCCCGTCCATGGAGATCCAGCATAAAGCTGTGAGGTTTCATTTTGTCCATTTCAAAACCACACTGTACATGGACATGTACTGGACTTTTCACAGATCTTACTGAAAGCCATAAAATGACTTAGTCATTACCTACTCAGATATGTTGGAAGTATGGTTCAGTATTTCCAGGTTTACTGAAATAATGGTCCCTTGTTTGTTTTTCTAGTGGCAGGCAAAGTAGAAACAGAGCTGTGAACAATAACATAAACCTTGCTGTTACCAAGCACTTGGCAAGGAGTTTTAGGAATGCTTTACTTTTCCTATGTGTATATAAAGCCTTAGAGAACTCTCTGATTGTGGCATATTTCAGCATAAAGGAAGCAGAAATAAAATCAGGCCCTATAATTCATGTGTTCAGTAATGGAGGACCGAAGCAGGAAGAGACAGGTGCTTTTCTGAAAAGAATGAAAGATCTGAGCAGCTGATTCATGGTGAAGTAATATGCTTTTAGCTGAGAACGTTTATTGTAGCTGAACCTCATGCCATCCCTCAAGCCAATATCTTAGATGAATCAGCAACTTGCGAGCTTTATCTCAGCTGTACCAATAGAGTTTATAATATTGTTCTGTCAGTGCTATTTATACATCACATGGCTGACTACTCCAGGCTGTGCTTTTTTTACACAGCCTTGGATGATGTCACTGTGGAGTAGGCAATTGTACTGAACAAAGGCTTTCTTCAGAGCAGCAACAATTAAAGCTGATGGCAGAGTACAACACCGGAGCCATGGAAATACAGAAACAAGCTCCCCAGTTTTAAGGTAGCTCTAGACAGGGCTTTCAGTCCTTCAGTAACTGGTCCCACTGGGAAATTACTTGAAGTGGTGTCCTACAGCTGTCAGTGCCCACCTGGCCTTGGAAATGTGTAGGGAGCAGTGTGGTCTGAAGCCTGGGGCTGCCAGGCACAGAGCACTCACTAACCATGTAATTATTTGGGGGGTTGGGGAAGAAAGAAAGCTCCTCCAAGAAGGAAGATCTGTGGATCCATTCTGCATCAGTCATTGACTAAGAGAAACAGAGTCAGCCTGGAAGCCTGCAGCCATGCCATGTCCCCTAAAAGCCAGGGGACTGATGGCCACTGTAGTATGAGGCAGTGAAAGGATCTACAAATGATTTGTAAAGGAAGAATTCAGCATCCTCAGTTGATTGCCCTTTCATTTGTGATGTTCCAGTGAGCCTGAAATTCTTCACTCTATCCCTATTCCCCAGTGCATCACGTGCATTTTCAGCTGTTTATCATCATTCCATAAGGCCAGCAACATGTCAACATCAACAGCTGTGTTCTTCTCATCTGCTGCTTGTACGGGAGCTCTCGGAGTTTAACCACCGACACTGTCGATCAGCGCTGTTCGGACATGGCGGCTGTAACTCTTCCCTAGAAGCTGCTTCTCAGGAGCTCCCTCCCTATGACCTGCAGCCAAGCCGTGACAAGCACGTCACTGGGTCACAGGTGGAGGCAAGGAAAAGAGAGTGTTACCCCCCGCCCCTGCCTGTGCTTTGCAGAATGACTGCAGCAACTAAGTGGTTTATTTCAGAAGTACTTATAAGTTGGACACAATTACTGGCTACCTCAGAGACAGAGCTGGGACATGCTTATGCTGTAGGTTCTGACCTCTCTTGCTTTGCAGACCTCTCTCTCCATTTTCCAATGGAGGTTCAGACTCAGGTGTGGAAAACTACTGTCAACAAGGTTGGTTTTTCCCCATTAGGTCTCACAGACTCTCCAAGTACTTTCCACAGACCCTCAGGGACCTGCATCTCCAGGAAGGAGAGCACTGGCCTAGTCCTAGGGACTGGTCCATTTGCCTTTTTGCAGTTACAATGGTCACCCCTCACTAGGGATTTGCCCTTCCCAGAATTCTAACATTTTAAAATCCCCCCCTTAAAATGACTTCTTTCCAAAGCCTCCTTCCAAAGTTTGGCTCTGTGCAAAACATGCCAGCATCTGATAAAGGCTCAAAACAGAAGCAGAATGGCATAAATAGAAATTAAGTAAATTAGGAAGAGATGCCAAAGCAGCAAAACCCTAACGATAGCTGTGGCTGCATGTGCATGTGCCGTGCAGCTTCCAGCCCCTGCCAGAGTGCCAGGCTGCCCCTCACTATTCCTGGGAACGTATGTATCCACTGTGTCACTGGCACCGCCTGCTCAGCCTTGGACCGCATCTTCTCGCAGACTCTTTAGAAAGCTGGGGTTTGTGCAGAGTTGGTGCCAGAGCCCCAGCCAAGCCAGCAGCAGCCTCTCTGTGGCTGGATAATTTTTCCTCACTTGGTAAACTGCGCTTGTGCCATCTGGTCAATGCAAACACAGCCTTATCCTCTATCCAGCCACATTTTGTGGAAATTGTGGTCTACCTGCGTCGTCAGCTCAGCCATGATACTATATGGTTTATTTCCCTCATAAACCAGAGGAAACCTGGGCCAGATTCCCAGCTGGTAAAAAACAACATGACTAAGGTGAAGTAATTTTGGACCACCTGATGCTCTTCATTAATGGCCAGGGCTGGAAAGGTGGAGCACATCTTTTGCTACTTACTCATTATTGATGCTGTTTTTCCATAAGACCATTGACCACAAGTGAACAGGAGATAAATATGTGAGAGCTGTTCTCCTAAGCAGCATAACAACAGTGGGTTCCAGGCTGAGGTCTTTGCAGAAATGGCTGTGTGTGGTGCTGGCTCTGCTCAGGTAGCCTTGAGTCCCTCGGCTGGGCTCCTGCCACTCTATGCTTTCCCACAGAGCACAGCTTGCAGCTTGGTCCCCCAGAGCTGTGCTGGAGATACCCTAACCCAGCCTTATGTGGGTCTTGGTTTTGATCCCTGGTCTCTTTATTCCACAGATTAGGACATTCTTAGTTTGAAAATACAGGCAAAGTTTTAGAAAACTTTTGGAATGAGAAGAAAATGTGGAGCCAGTTGAGAAGGGATGTAATAACATGTCACTCTTGGGTTGCTCTGCCTATGCATATGTTTTTGGCCTTGCTGTATATCTAACTCTGGGGACCTGTGCTTTTGAGGGAGGAAACCTAGAAAGAGATATTTAACAGGTCTTGTGCTGAATCTTTCTTGCCTTTTGCTGAATCCTGATGCCCTTCCTTGCCAGCTTGGCTTGCTGGTCTGTAGGAGGGGAGGTTCTGGGGCAAGGGAGAGATAAAATTTGCACTTCTGCGAAGAGCTGTTGGTCTGAAGCTCACAGGAACTCCCAAGTGTGAGCACAGTCAAACTGGAGTTGTTCTTCTGTACCACAAAACAAATGGTGAAGCTCTAGTGCGATGATCTGTTTACCCACTGCTTTTCTGATCCCGTATCTATCTATCCTTCCTTCCTCCCTCCCTTCCCTTCCCTTCCCTTCCCTTCCCTTCCCTTCCCTTCCCTTCCCTTCCCTTCCCTTCCCTTCCCCCCAGTGTCCCCTGCTTCCAGCCCTGGCCACTCCCTCGGGATCTCCCTATTGGTTCCTGTACCCCAACCCCGCCCCTGAGCCCCTGACAAAACCCCCCTGCACCCAACTCATGAGGTCTCTCTGCCTCTCAGGGTCATCGGGACAAGATGTGATTAAGGTCTTCTTAAGCCCTCATAGGAGACCCTTCTCTTCCTCCTTTGCCATCGCTGGTTGTAAGGCTGATAGCTGACCAGAGCAAAACCACGGGGCCATCTGAAATGGACTATGGAGGGCGAAATGGTTGCACTGCCCTAAGCAGCCCCGCTGAGCTCTCAGGAAAGCTGCAGCCTGCTAAACTAAATCTAGTGATTACAACACTCTAGAGTGGTGGTTTAGAGAAAGGTAACATCTCCTGTCAGACCAGCTGACATGCTCAGGCGAAAGGGGATGAGGTTTTGGGCACATGGGTCTGAAGGAGTGCACTGAATGAATGGGCCTGGAGTAAGGGAGGCAAAAATAGAACCAGCCATCTGTCAGTGCACTCCAGGATGGCTAATTGGGAAGCCTCAGTGCTCAGCTGCTGAATGTCCTGCCTGGTTTCCTCACAGAATAGAGGTGGCCGTAGCAATCTCTCCTTGCGGGCTGGGCACAGCTCAGATCGATGGGGCGTCTGGGTGAGCTCCCCCAGTGCAGATCTACAGCACCTGGGGCTCTGTCCTGTGTGCCAGAGGCATCTCTATCCTGAGGATCACCATCTTCCTGTGGTCAGGCGATAGGAGAAGTCCTCATGGCAGAAAAGGTAGGGAAGGACTTGAGGCAGGCTCCTATCTGTTGTCTCCTCCTGCATGGGCAGGAGAATTTCCTTCACAGCGAACAGCCCAGCTGCAAGGGCTGGAACAGCCAGGAGGCAGCCCAGCTGGGGCTGTTGCATTTATCCGGAGGAGATCCTAAAATTACTTTGAGATGTTACCTCTGCAAATGGTAGTCGAACATTATATATGTTGCATGTGTATGTAATGATTGATTTCATAGTCACCACACAAGTTGGAAACATTGCTAATGTGATGCTTATAGGCAGGAGTTAGTCCAAATTAAAGGCAGGAAATTCCAAGGTATTGTTCTTATGGAAGCTGTGACAGCTGAATTATATGGGCTTGTTGAGGAACTAAAGATAACCTCATTCAGAGTAGATAAAAGCATTATGTATGAGCAAGGAAACTGAATTACAATTGCAGTGGGAGCCATAAGTCTGAATATCTTGACTGTTGTGTGCAGTAAATGGAAACTCCACCGTGCTGTTATATTAATTTGGTACTTTTTATTTAGGGACAAATCTTCAAATTCTTTATCTTAAAACTCCAATGAAGGCAATGGAGAGTTTCAAATACAGAAAGATTCAGACATGGGGATTCAATGCCTGGTTCATAAAGGTAGGATGAACTTCCATCTTGATTGTTTCTGCTGTCATGATTTGGTGGTGGGTGTAACTGTGGGAAGCATCCTGCGTTGCCTTCAGACTCACGAGGAGGAGATTGTAGAAAGTAAACAAATACTGGAATTAATTTCTTGCTGATCACAGATTTTTTTGGAACAAAAACCATGGTGGGATCTTGGAGAACAGAAGCCTGATCTGGTAATATCCCTGGCACCCCTCAAGGCCCCAGTACCCCTTTCCCACCACAGCACGTGTCCGCTGACCAGCAGGGGCACTGACAGGCTGTGTCCCGCTGCCCACAGCTCTCCCTTGGGATGAGCACTGGGGTGAAGGACCAATGTACCTGGCTGCCATCAGCCATGTGCCTGCACTCTTGCAGCTGCCAGGCAGTGGGCTTGGCAGGAGATCTCGGGGAGCCCTTTGGGCTGAGGAGAGCATCCTCAGTCGAGTTCACTGCTGCCTTTGTTTGGGGAGCACTGAAAGATGCCCTGGGGTTCTGTACCTGCTGTCCTTGATCAGTGCCCATCCCAAGGGAGCATCCTGGCAGACACTAACCTTTGCTCCAGGCAGGCGTAGGGAAAGCACACCTCTGCTGGCAGGTCTGGGAGGGGATGCTCTCCATTTAGCATCAAGCTGAAATTTTACAAGATGAAAATCTGATAAAAACCCCCATATTTTCAGTTGGCCTTTCTTCATCCAGTATTTGTAACCTGGCATCTGTGTGCAGGCTGCACTTCTGAGACCCAGTGGAGCAGCTTTTTGGAGATGGGTCGGGGCTGCACTGGGTCTCTGCCCCAGATCTGGCAGACAACAGTGGCTGAGTTTTCCAGAGTGGCTATCAGAGATTTTCTGTCATTTTATTGCAACATCTCTACCTTGCCACTAGTTTTCCTGCTCTGAGGCAGTAATTGGTCTAGGTTTTGTTGCCACAACATTACACACCTGGAATTTGAGACATTTTGCTTCTGCTTTGCTTTGTTTTAATCAGACTTGCTTGAAATGTCATACTGAAATGAGAAAAGCAGCAAGACTGTAGAAATCTCAGCCATAGACTGCGAGGCAGTAACTGCATACAGAGCTTGGCAGGAGGCACTGGGACTACCTGAGAGCTCTAATTGCCTCCTATAAATATCAAATATCAGTATGTGTAGAGAAGGTGAGTGCAGAGGACAGAAAATAGTTTTACTGTATGCTGTAGTATGATTCATGCTTTTAAGATCAAGATTAAAAGTCTCCATTAGGTTCCAGAGTATGATTTTATTTTCATTTACATCAAAGGATTTAAGAGCCTTCAAACCCCAGCATTTTTAAAAATAACTTTTAAGCATACTGTCTGGCAATGTGAGTCCCAGTTAGCACAGAAGAAGCCAGGCTCTCCTCATATAAAGCAAATAACTGAAAAATCGGAATTAAAGAAATACCTTGTCCTCAATTTAACTCTGACAGCTTGTATTGTATTTTGTGTCAGGAAAAAGACTTTATGAAATGTGGGCCCTTGTAGACAGGACATAGCCCAGGGTGATTAGCCCTACAGATCAGCAGAAACCATGCACCATAAAAGCTTCTGCTTTTATGCAAGGTTCAGAGCCTTAATTTGAATTTTTGGGCTTGTTTGTATTTCAAAAGCAACAGCTACTGAATTGCATCTTGAAAATCATATTTCGGGGCAAGTATCCTCAAAACACAGCCCAGGTTTGATCAAAAGGTTCTCAAGTCTGCAAACCTTTTGACAAACCCAATGAATGTTTACACTTTCTAAGTAAACTCCAAACCATGGGCTGGCATGTCACGATGGAATTTTTTTAGATTTTCTCTCTCTTCCCCCACCCCCCAGTTCTTGCAAAAATCCAGTCTGTCCTCTGGAACTGGACTTTCAAGATGGGCATTTTAATATTTTTATGGATAAACACATGAGCAGGCACAATAAATGAATATCTACATGCACACAAAATATTGAGCTGTTATTTGTAAAATGCTAAATAAAAACCACTTTTGTGTTTTGCCTTTATTTAGTGTCCATTCCTGTGGATCAGACTGCACAGTGTTCACTTCTCCAAACCACTAAGATAATCCTTACCACACATAGAAATAGATTTTAATTACAGAGCAATAAATACTGTATCTCTTTTTTGCTGCATGCATTTTTCTATCAGCAGACAAAAGCTGACATTTATTTTACTGATAGCCCTATATTTCCCCTCCCGCTACCACCGCAGCAGAATTTCCCTTGCCTAAGGAAATTGAGAGGATCAGAGCACATCTGATGTTCCATTAATTTAAAACGGCTGCCAGGACTTGCATATTGTAGCAGCTTTAAAGTGATTGAATTTGGATTATTTCAAACTCTGGAAAGTCCTGCCTTGCCTGACTGAGGTGTCTCGAGTGACAAAATAAAATACGAATATGCCTCATCTGTACGTCCTCATCCTCGCACGCAGCATTGCAACAAGCACGGTAGAAGCCATGGAAAGAACAGCCCTAATTTTTTCCCCTTCTCTTCTAATTTTTTTTTTTTTTTTAATTTTGGTAGCAGGCCCCTTTTTTAAGCTGTAGCCCAGCTAAGTGGAGACACCTGGTGTTTGCTGCAGCAAGTTCACTAAAAATATGTGAAAGGGGAGGAGGAGAGTGGGGGTGTCCGGGGTGCCCTGCCTGGGGCACAGCCAAAAAATTCCTCTCCCCTGGCAAGGGCTCCTCCTGTGAATATAGCCGTGCCCTGACCACAGATGGGCTGCTACAGCTCAGCTCTGCGTGTCCTGGGGGGATACTTCGCCCTGTCAGGTGTTAAATAAAACACCAGCTTTTGGGCAATATCTGTTTTGTAATGCTTAGTGAGTAGCTTATGCAGCGTAATTCCAAAAGCAGAAAAAGTTTATGCACGGCCAAAGGAATATTAAAGTTTCACTACAAAAGAAATATTGTGGCTGCCAAGGCCTGATTACTCATAAACCCCACAGCATTATCACCATCCATCACTGCCGAGCTTTAATGACCAAACTAAAAGGAGAGACATCAAAGCGGGGGGGTGGTGTCGTTGTCGTTTCTCAAGAGTAAGATTCCCTAAATATAGGACCAATAGTAGAGCTTGACATATTTTTTGACCAAAAAACTTGAAAAATCATTTGAATGAATCACAAAACATATGTTATGTTTTGCTGTAAAAGCCATGAAGTTTGTGCAGTGCGCTATTATGGTGACTGCTTGGCTTTTCATGCATTCCTAAATTACCATGTAATCTAAAACCTTGTTTTCAGCTGCTCTATATTGGAAAGTCCCTTGCAATAATCAGGATGATTACAGGCTAGTGGAGAGAACAAAACTTGTTTGTATTGTTGCAAATAGAAATGTAGTTTATCAGAAATTTTACCTTTCTAGGGAAAAATAAAAATAATAATAATAAACTTTCTTTTTTCCCTGGCTGGAAATATTTTAAGCATGGGATTAATTTTGGCCACTCTACAACTTAAAAACACATGGATACTTGGTATAAAAATATGTTTCTTTCCTGTAGGGACTTGACTCTAATTGGTGTGCCAAAACTATCTCACAGAGATTTCATTGTCTTATCTACTTACATCATCTTAATGCGATTTTATTTTACTTTGTCAAAGTCATATTAATGTAAATGTGTTCTTGATAGCAAACAGAGTTCTTTTTTATGCTAAACAGGATTCAGCTGACACTAATAAAACAGCTTGCAATCCATTAGACTATAACTGTAATATAGTTATTTTGTTTCCCAAATAAAGACCGTGTCAGAAAGCTGTATAAGGATTTTTGTCTTGTTTTTCCACAATAATTGCTTGGGTGGGGTTACATTCTGATCTTTAAATGAATAGTATCGCTTGGAACAAACACTTCATATATCTTTTATCTTTCTCTTGCAATACAGTTCTGAGTTTTCTTTGAAAATGCAAAGCTACTTTTCCAGATAAGTCATCAAAATGTTTCCAAAGTATTTTAACTGCCAGATTAACTATATCTTGAATACAAAGATAGATGGCTTACATTCTTTATGCAGAAATCCTGCCAATGCATAGCAACTAGCAACAAATTAATTTCTTTTGCAACAGTGGGAAGGAAATAAAAAAAAGAAACCCTTCTTTGCTATGCAAAGCTCAAAAAGGTAAATAGATATTTAAAAAGAAAATAAGGTTACTCGTTCTGAAAGGGTAATCTGTAAGCAAAGAACAGAGGATTAAACATACATTTGCTCTCTTTATGGAATCTGTGTTCCAGCCTTCTCTTAATGTATTCAGCTAATTAAGGACTGCGGTGACCCTGTGGCAGATTCTGAAATCTAGGAATGTCTATTTTTTTATTTTATTTTATTTTTATTTCTTTTAATGCTGCCTCCCCCACAGAGCCTAATACAATCTGTTTCAGGTCAAAGTCTGTTTATGTCAGCAATGTTCATACTACGCAACTAAAATGTTTTAGTGCATTTATCAACTGAAAATATTGCAAACATTTCATTTCCTTTGATACAGACACAAAAAACCCTCTGCCTTCATTGCAAATTCTTGTTCATATGAATCACTCTGAGTAATATTTGCTTTAACTTTCGTGTGGTTCTACAAACAGCCTTTATATGGCTGGACTTCAAAGCTGGTAGAAATAAAGGTTAGAAATGTGATAGGAGTAATCTATTATTAGGCATGAAACATTACACCACTTTTAGTTATAAGCCTTAAAACCTGAATAATATAGATTTTAACTTGCTGCATATTTATTGTGTTTTCAGTTACTTAAGTCATTTAGCATGGAGGGACTGTTTGGAAGAGAAATATTTTCCATAGGAACACAGACCACAATTGGGTTTAATTTTTCCTAATATTTAATTTAGAAAAACTGCAATATTGTAACAGATGTCTCATATGTCAAAGCTGAAATACTCTGCTTGGTGTTCCTTGCAGTGTAAAATTAATCTCTTACCAGCATGCTGACCTGAAAGGCAGGTTTTAGTGGAACTGGCATGGGGTGACGGGAGGGGTGTGGGAAGGGAAGATAAAATCTCCTTCAAATAGCAGGGAAGGGGAAAAAATTAACACAGAGGAATGTCACAGAGTCTGCCATCGACATCCAATGACATGAGCTGATCCAAAGGTGTGTATGTGAGGGGTTTCTTTGACCAGTGTGCCCCACACCATTCATGGTGCATCCCTGTCACCCCACAGTGGTTTGTGGGGTGTCAGATCTGCAGGGGGATATTGCTGGGGAGGGATGTGCCCATGAGCTCTTGTCTTCGCCCCGTCCCTCCCCTTGATGAATTCATGTGCTCGTGGTCCAAGAGGAGCTGGACAGGGAGGTTGCCATGGCTTTGGGAGACTTCAGCCTGTGCAGCCAATGGAGGCTCAACAGTGTTGGTAACGTCTTGTTCTTGGTTAGGTTTGTGTACTAACACAGCAGCATAAAAATAAGCTGAAAACATGTAACAGTTCAAGCCAAACAGGTCAGCCAGAAATAAACCACCATTTGAAATCCAGAATTTTAAATCTTCATGAGCCTGGGAAAGAACAGACAGGCAATCCTGTTCCCACCACTACCAGTGGGAATTTTACCATTGACAACATGAGACACATTGGCTTTTTCTAAAAATCTGATTTTGTTTCCTTAGGTCCGGCTCTGCCAGCTTGCCATGGCTGCTGGCTGCCCTGCACAGGTGGGACGAGGGGATCTGCTTGCCCTTTCCTGGTAGGCTCAGCAACAGCACGGGGACATCAGCCACCTCTGGTTACATCGTCAGGGAGACCTCAGCAACGTGAAAAAGGAACCCATTGCATCATGAGGAGTGGGTGATATCCAGATTTACAGCATGTGAGTGGGGCAGGTGGCATCTCTGAGCTGCCCTGCTCTCCCCTCGGTGTCACAGGGGTTTGAGGGATTTGGTGGCTTCCCTTGCAGCTGCCTGCAGGGCAGGCACAGGGGCAGAGCCCAGGTCCCACCTGCGCCAGCTCTGAATGAGGCAGGGGTCTTGGGACCTTTAGACCAACCGAGCAAAGTTGTGAAATGTGTGAAACTGGAGAAGCCAAGTGAGACCCCTCCGGCGTGGAGTGGGGAACAGCTCACTCAGCGTCAGGGAGTGGAAAACTCTCACTGTTTATATTTTGTCAGTGGAAGAAAGGGTCACACCCATCCATCTCATTAGTATGAAAAGGCATTGACAACACCATAGTCCCCACCTTTCCTTCTCTCATGCTTCTCCAGAGCACCTGGTCCTGTGCCAGAGGGTTTAATAGGTTACCCTGCAAAGCCTGGGACTGCGGTGCCATGCAAGGTTGCACATTCCCGGGAAGTGTATATGCACAGAGCTGTAACAGATGCAGACTAAGGAGCGATGGCCCTGGCTGGCAGGGCAAGAGGTGTTAATATTGCTGGGGAAGGTGAAAACATAATTGAAACCGTTTATTTTGGGGGGCATGCAGGACACAATGAGGCAATAGCTTCTGAGCAACAAATACCTGTAATTTGCCTATCCTGGTCTTACAGACTTTTAATTTGCTCTACAAATTTGGCTAGTCGGAGAATGCATAAACACCCAGAGCTGTATACGGCAACCTATTAAACATTAACTTACTGTCGACTTAAAAAAAACCCCACTCGTGATATTAAAAACATAAGGGGAAAGAGATGCCAAGCTAGTGAATGAAGCCAGCTGACTGCTGAGAAGAGGCTATGGGGTTTGCTCCATAGCTTTGCTGTTTTCAGTAATCTGACTCACCGAGATATTTTTAGACACAGTAACAACTTCCATTGTTAAGTAATTTTTCATTTGAATTTTTCTCAAATTGTGCTGTCCTCTTGGCCTGCAAATCCCTTTCTTCAGCAAGGCAGTGCTGCTCTCCACACCCCAAGGAGGAAAGGGAACTGTGGAGGACTCTGATGATTTGGACCACATGGTGGAACAAGATAGATCTCAGCGTCAGGTTGGCAGGATATTTCCCTTTCTTCAAAGGTCTCCAAACCCAGCAAGATTTTCTTTGATACCTCTCCAAAGGGATTTATCAGCATTGGGGCATACATTTGTTTAGATTGTTCCTGTAGGGTGGGACTTTCAAAGGAGCAAAAGGATGCCAAGTGCCAAATTCTCACCAAGTTCTCCGTAAAGATTTCCTTAACTTCCTTTGAAAATGCTAGCTGTGCTCCCTATTGCTCTATGCATCCCTGCTGGAAAGGTGCCCAATGGTACCCTCACAATGTGGGCACAAGGGATACAGGAAAGATTGTGACATTTTAAAAGACAGGAGGAAGAACTGGCCTGAGAGAGAGGAAATGCATGAAAACGTGGAGGTTGGGGAGGAAACAAAGAGGGAAATGGAGACCAAATTCCCTAGACCCATCATTGTTTGGTATTTTTTTTATTCATCCTCTCTGCTTATTATTTCTCTCAGGTTTTCCCTGATGTGTTTTAGTTAAAACAAGAGATGAGCATGTATTGAGAGCATGGGCAGAACTCAGGCCCTGCAACCAACTTGTGCTTGTGCTCTGGGCTTGAGGCAGTTGGAACAGATGCAGGTGACCTGACGGCGCCAGGCGTTAGTCTGGTCCCCCACAGGGCTCCCATGGGAAAAGCAGAGGCTGTGCCCTAGGACAGGGCCAGAGGGAAGTTAGAGGTTTGGCACCTGGTTGTCTTATGTACTTTTCATGAAGCAGGGGCTAAGTCCTCCCTGATGGTAATGCACTGCCTCAGAAGTAAGCGGGAGATCTACAGGGAGCTGCATAGAGACATTCAGGCCAGTAGCTCCTGAATAACAAATGCACTGATGTCCAGGCGAGGACTGCCAGAGCAATTTGTTCTCCTGCCCCGGGGAAAGGGCCTGATGGGGGCTGTTTGGAGAGGATGTGAGAGAAGGAATTTTTATTTTACAAGTAAGGAGATACAGAGGCTCTTTCTGATCTGTTATAGGTGTGTTAATGATTTGTGAGCTGCAGCAGGGCTTGTGGTCCTCTGGTTATTTTGCAGACTGAGAAGATCCTTCCAAGTTCTCTAATACCATATTAGTAGTCATGTACCTGGCTGGTTTTTTAAAATGATAAGTACCTAGAGATTGCTCAGAGCCACAACGCATCTTAAACCTAGTTTCTCCTTAGTGCTTGTTGGTTTCCAGATACAATTTAAGATGTTGATTTTGCCCCCAGACCCCCATGGCGTGGTGTTGCAAAGAAAAGTGGTTCTGTTAAAATTTGTCTTACATGACAAGCTAAGTAAACCTCAGCACATCCCTTCTCATCCCATGTTGATCCAAGGATTAGATGTCAGCTCCCTAATTCAGTGAGGGCGGGCACAGACCTGCTGCAGTAGCTCTGCCCAGTGCTTCTGAGGAGAGTGAGGGCAGCAGGATACTGAGGCAGAGAGGGTGCAGGGGCCCTTGAGTCTTTGTCTTTTGCAGAGAGCTGAGGAGCAGAGGGAAGAGCCTGGAGAGACTCCCAGTTTGTCACTGGGGCACTGAACAGGGCCAGCAGCCACCCTGGGAAATCCTCAAATCACAGCCAGGAATGGTTGTTGAAAGGAGCTTTATCAGGCACTCCTGACTGTAAGTTTTGGGAAATCAGAGTTTTACTTTGATTTATTTCAAACATTCAGCTACCAAGAATAAAATAATAACCTCTCATATGTGTTTTGGAGAGCTAATAAAACGTATTTACAGGTCTGCGAAGTCCTCTGCCATGTGCAATTAAATCAGCATTGCAAATCTATCCGAACATGGTGCTCTGGCATCAGCCTCCAGATGACATGTAACATGTTTGTGGTTTGATGGCCTCCACTCAAAAGGCTGGCTACACTATTTTTATATTTAGATTTATTTTTGGAGTTTATGGTTGAAAGATTTCAGCTCTGGGCAGCCTTTCCCATGGCTTTTAGCAGCAACACTTGCAGTTGTGTTTCACGTAATTAAACAGCCAACAATACTTAATGAAGAAATAAATAACATCAATAAAGTAGTAAATAATTATATGCAGGCAAACACCAAAGACATTATCCATCAGGCAACAGCTGTGAGCATTAGTTTTGATTAATCAATAATGTTGTACAATAGGAGCAGGAATGCTGGCCAGGCCTCTGGGGGAATCACCTACGCTTTTCTAAGCAGCAAGCATTGTGATTTTAAGCAGAACTTTCAGCAGAATCTTTAATTAAATGTAACAGCCAAGAGCTCTACCAGCAGCAATGCTGCACTTCTCAAAGCCCACCGAGCAGCTGGAGTTTAACCAAGACCCATTTAAGGAATTGTCTGTAGCTGGGAAGGTTTCTTGGTACGTCTGTGTTTGGGGATGCCAGTAGGGTACCACGTCCATCGGTGAAGGCACCGTTGGGCCAAGGGTGCTTGGGGGAGGTTTGGTGACCTCCCGGCAAGGGGCCACCAGTGCCTGGCTTGTGCCACCTGGGAAAAATGAGCTGGAGCTTTTGGCTCTGCCTGCAGCAAGGTGGCAGCAGGGCACGCCTGCCCCGCCTGCAGCTGGAGCCCACGGGGCCTCATCCCGGTCTGGGCAGCTCTCGGAGCAAGTGCCTGTGCTGTATTTTGTTTCCAAATGTAAATACAGCTGAAATTTCCCACCCATGCTGCGGCTCCTTGAGTACCTGATGTGGGCAGGTTCATGACAAAATTGGCGAAGTCTAGTTCATCTTTATCCGTACCTCCTGGAAGAGGAGCCTTAATGAAGCTTCCAGAAGTGGATCTCCTCACAGGCATACCCCTCTTCCCGAGTGCTCCTGCCTCCAGCCCACTGAATTCCATGGCACCACTGTCTGCTCAGGCAGCATCCCTGGATTGTGCTGAGAGGTTCCACTGCAATCAGCCAGCCAGAGCATGGACTTCTTCCTTTCCTTTTTATTTTTCCCCTTCTTTAATATATAAAGAGCTTTAAAAGAAGGTAAACCGTTGAGAGAGGCTGATCACGGCACCAGATCCCAACTTAGACAAAAGGCACAAGGCTTTATAGCCCTTACTCCCTTAAAAGAGAAAGAGGAGAAGGGGCAGGAAGGGTTTCTGGTGTGTCAGGGACAGGTTTCCAGAGCCTGCGCTCACATCTTGATGGTTTGTTCCTCATGAAACCAATTGCTGATGACTTCTTGGCATCTGAATAAGCAACAGCACCACGTTGCTTCCACTGTGAGTCCAATGCTGGGGATACCTCCCCACCAGCAGAGACAGGAGCATGAGAAGGGAGTGAAGAGAAGGCTGTAGCTTGGCTTGACATGAACAGAATAGATGTGCAGACCCACTCCTGAAGGGTTACTTTAATTCTCTGAGATGGCAGATGCACATAGGAATTTTGCAAGCATAAGGCACATGGGTTTGTTGAGCTAAAAATGGCAAATCTCCAGAGAGGGATGGACAGGGAAAGCCCTTGGCTCTTGTTTGAGAAATGGAGGTTTGCAGAAGGCAATGGGGGGAACATCCACATGGCTTAAAAACTCAAACAGTGCCCAAAGACCAGTCTTGAAGCCTTTTTTTCCAAGCCTTATCAGCAGGAAAACCAGGAACAGAATCTCGCATGATAATTGCTGATAGTGCAACAAACCCCAGAGGGTTTCCTTACCCGCTTCTCAACATGCAGGCACTAATAAACTCCTGTGTTAACATTAATATTCCTGATAGTCTCTGTGGGCTCCTTCTCCCAAACGTGAATCTCATTAACATCTGCAAACCCAAAGCCAATTGTGGGCGTTTAAAGGTGTATCCTGTAAATTGGGGGGCTGCTGCCTGCTCACAGCCCCTCAGAGCACCTGCCAGCCAGGTATGGTAGCACTGACTGCACTTCTGGGGTCTGGTATGGCAAATGGGTACTGCCAAATCTGCACAAATCTGGTTACATCCCAGATAATGCCAAGTGAAAACGGCTCACATTTCTCCTTCAAAATCAGCAGATATGATTGTGGTCTCCTCTCTCGCTGTGAAGGATATGTAGGGTGTTCCCAGGGGCATAGAGCACACATGTGCATTTCTCTGTGGATGCTAAGGCTGATGAGGACAAATTGCCTGTGTTTCTTGCAAAATAAAATCTCAGTTTTGTGTTGTTAAATAATTAACACAGTGTAGGTAGCCTATAAAACTTGTGGCTTTTCCTTTCCCTAGAAGACTGGGAAGCATATAAATAAGCCACAGGTAAAGGCAGGGTTTGGAGTTCTTTTTTTAGTGTTGTCACATTCTTTCACAGAGTACCCCTGTTGCCTTCTTCAGGAACAGTATTTATGGCAGATACTAATTTGGTCAATGTGATAAATTAAGAAATTACACATAAAGAGTAAGTTTTTGGTACGGTATGGACCTCTCTCCAGAAAAGCAGCAACTTAATAACAGATAAGATGTTGAAATGACTTCAGAATAAAGACTTATTCTAGGTCCAGTTGTAAAGTACCTTAAATACTACTTTTTCCTAACTGGAATAAGTTTTCTGCAGACCTTTTCTTCCCAAGCAGACAATACTTGACATCTTACGCACTGCATCAGATAAGACAAGTGGATGATGTTCAGGTATTTCTCTGCAGTCCTGTTATTCCTGCTTTGTTTTATTGAGATGAAGCTCTGGATTCCTAAACCTGGGAAGTGCAGAACTCATCAGGCCTCCTCCTTTCTTGCTATGCTGAGCCTGTGGTTGCCACTGACTCTGCTCAGAATGGGTTTTCCCTTGGTTTGCTGTTTTCTGGTAATTTTGGTAGGGGTGGACACACTGCTGCCAGGCGCAGTGCCCAGCAGCCAGCTCTGGCCTCCCTGTGGCTGTCACCAAGGATCACACTGTCCTCTGGTTTCACCAAAATTCAGGGCTTGGGAGTGAGCTCTTTTTGAGGACTGCAATTTTTAGATCCCTTTTTATTGCTAAGATAGGTAAAGCACCTCTCAAACTCATTATTCAAATGTGGCATATGTTTTGCTGTGACTTTTCAGTAGAACTCTTTCCAGTGATTTCCAAAATAAATGAGACTTTGCATAGTATTTTTTCCGTATTTAACATTGCCTTCCTGGCTTTGCAGCCAAGGCTTCCTTTTAAAGGCATGTGCATGAGATTATGCAATCATAGTATTCCGGATACCCAGAGCAATTAAAATAAATCAGGCTAGGTATAATGAAGATGAGCCAAAGCATCTGTTTCTCAAGAGGATTTAAAAAAAACCCACCAACACTATCATCCCCAGGGGCCTGAATCCATGGTGGTTAGACCTCAGAGATTCTTGTACTTCACAAATGTGTCCAACACTCACTTGGATAAGAAAAGGAGGAGCTGCAAAGGAGGAGAGGACTCTCTGGTATGGCAACTATCCCTGCTCCCTGCAAACAGCAGCTGGATAACCCCATGTGTTTGGCAAAGCTGGACTTGCAGATTAATTCAGTTTCCCTTCTAGTGTTTTAGTTTGATGTGTGTACCTGGATGGAGAGGAGGAGGAATGATTTCAGCATCCTCTCCAGCATTTACCATACACATCTTGTGTTTATAACCTGTAGTTATTGATGGTGGTGCCTCAGCAGGAGGTGCAGAAATGTCCATCCCCCCGATGCCAGTGAGAGGAATCACAGTGACCTTGGGACACAGGAGCAGTTGCTTATTGGGCCACTTGTCCTGCGAGACAAGAAGGAGCCTTCAGGCCATAGAGTTGAGGTAGCAGGAGCTATTCTGATTTGTTTTCCCCTCCACAGCCACTTGGCACCAGATGCCAAAAGCTGTTTTCAGGCAAAACCAGGAAGGGGGCAAAATGTGGGACAGTCCCCAGCAGCTCATCTGCTGAGCTGCCTTGCCTAGGTAGGAATGGCTCAAAGACAGCTTAGCCAAAGGTTAAATGTTGCTAAACCATACCAGATGATTGACTCATCAGTTTTGTGACATTTGTAGCTCAGGTAAAGGATGAAGACATGGTAATAACTGCAGAAGACTGCCAGCGCTTACTGGGAACAAATCTGCATGCAAAGGGAAGAGCAAGTCATGGTGGTGGACACACCAGCCCTGCAGGTAGTCAGGGGACCTCAGGAATCCTTTCTCTGTGTCACTGCATCTCATCCTAGTGCTGGCAGGAAAGATCTCTACAACTGGGAGGTCAAATGTCCTTGCACAAACCAGACTGGGGAAAACAGAAAAACTCAATCCCAAAACAGGTGAGCAAGAGCTGTCATAAGCACTTAGGCATTAGGAAGGCAGTCAAAGTCAGTAAGGAGGTGGAGTCCCCTGCTTTCCTATGAGGGCAGGGCAAACAAGGCAAAATTTGAGTTTGGCTGGTGCATCCCCCTGCCTGGGAAGCCCACCTTGCCCTGACTTGCTCCCCAGCAGCACTGGCTGCTCCCTCTGAGACAACTGCTTACCATTATCTGGGGCCCACCAAATTTCTTAAAAAAAAAGGAATTTTCTCAGAAAAAAAAAAAGCCATGACAGCGCAGACCTGCTAAGTGGAAAGAGGTCAGCTTGTTTACTTAAACCGATTCAAATCCGGCACATTGAGAATAGCAACTTGCTTTGACCACTGACTTGGGTAAATATGGCCTGGCATTCTTACGGTGATATTTCTAGCCCCAGCTATCCCCATCATGCAGGGATATATATATATACACACATATTTATATTTTCACTAAAAACAGTTGAGGTAAATTATTTGACAGGAGTTGGATGTGAAATGGCTGGTGTGTGTTTCCTGCGTGTCGTTTGGAAAGTGAAGCCCATCTAAAGTCCTACCAGGCAACATCCCCTTCCAAGCTTTATGATTATAAAAGACATAGTTTGGTCACATTTAGGAACATTTCCAGTGAAATTTTATTCAGGATTTGGTGAGAAGGCAGCTATTTTTAGCAGATAAATTTTTTCTGAAGCGATCCACACAGGAAAGGATAGCCAGGGATTGCTCACTGGACAGTATCAGCATTTCAGCTTTGAAATGACAGTTCAGCCCTTGTGACATGAGATGAAATGATCTCCGTGGCCTCAGCTCCCTCTTCCTTCCGCAGCTGTCCACGCTACCACCACACGTAACAAGACATTATTTTACATAAGTAGAAGACTGTGCTCTGAGTCAGTATACAAGTCGTACCTGATTGAATATTGCCATTTCAGAGCCACCATCTAATCACATTTTTCAGGCCGTGTGAGCAAAATAATGTTGTTATAATTACACAGAGTGTTTGTGTGTATGCGCGCATGTGTATTATATATGTATAATGACATTAGGATGATAATATAGCTGTTTCTATTAGCTCTGTGGTATTAATAAGGTATGACAGAAAGTTATTTGATACCATTTGAAATCCCACTTGCATTTTCATATTGCTCTCAGATGTAATTCAGGGACTTGATTTTTATGAGTTATGGCTCTGATGTCACTCGTGTTTTTGCGCATAATAGGTCCCACTGGAGCAAAATTCATCAGACTCAATTAACAGCCTCTGAAAAGTGTATCTTGGTTAGCAACCGATCAGGCAGAAATGGCGTGGGCTCTGTTTTAGCTGACCCATCACCCTGTGCCACTACATGAAACCGGCTTTGCAGGCAGCAGTTAGCAGCCGCTGCAGCTCAGTTACTGTGAGAGTAAAGCAATTATTTTGGGGGCTGCTCAGCTGCTGGTTCTTCCCATCCCATGGCTGCACCCCTTGTTATGGGTCTCAGAATACTCTGCAACCATCTGGGCACCCTCCTATTTTCTGCAGGTGCAGGTGATCCGTCCCACCAGTCACTATTTTATTGGTGAATATCTTGCTACTCAGTGGTGATTATTTTCCTTAAGCAGCCTGATCTGGGAGCCCTGGGGCAGTGGGGTGCTCGTTCCAGGCGAGCTGCTAGCAGTGCTATGGGGGAATTAAAAACACGGTGCCAGGGCAACAAAAAGAAATGCAAGGTAAATAAAAATAACTCCAAATGCACATATGAATGGAAGAATGGGGTTTGAAAGCTGATCTCACGTAGGGTTTTCTGCTTGGTTTGGTCACTTATTGGGGCTGGTGAATCTTTTGAAGGGAAGATAAATGCTCTGACTCCTGGTATTATTAATGCTTTGAGCTGGTGATTCGAACATGTGATCTAAAGGGCTCCCAAAGTAAGAGACTGATCCCAAAACCTGCTGAAGTGAAAATGGGGCCTCACGGCAATTTCACAGGGCTTTGCATCCCATCCTGTGTGCGGAGCAGGAGCAGGGGCTGGCATCACCCTCACAGCCCCGCTGTGACTCCATCTCCCACCCTGGGCACTCCGCATAAAACTCGTCCGTGTCTTAAAAGCCTGGAAGGGAAGAGCTCCGAGCAGAGAATCCGTGAGTGAACTGGAGCCCCCCAGCACTGCTGGCTGCCCCCCCGTGCAGGCACAGCCCCGTCACAGCATGGGTCAGGCTGCGTTCCCTTCCAAGCACAAAGCCGGGCTTGAAGACTCCAACTGCTTCCTGTCTCCCAACATGCCTGACCACAACTATTTTTAATTGTAAGGCATGAAAATAAAGTTATTTAATAAATTAACACTTCAAATGCTTTTTGGTTCAACTTTGGCTGTTTATTAGGACCAGTCTTACTTTGGCTTCTATGCAGTCATTTCCAGCTACCACTCTGTTTGATCCCCATCTTATTTCCTTTGTAATCTACTGATCTTCTGTTGTTATCATTGCTGTGTTTTATGGTTTTGCACTACTTTATTGACTCAGTGTACTGTAGACTGCTTTTTTTTTTCCCCCCCTTTTCACTGAAAATAGTCTTTTATGAGAAGCTTAAGCAAAAGCCTGGAATGTCCAAGGAAAGCACAGAAACATTACAACATTTTGCACATTTCTTTTGGCCAGAGAAAGTTACAAAATATTCATATGAAGAAACTTATTCAGTGCCTGGAGGACAAAATCCAACTTTTGATAATATGAGGAATTTCAATTTCTGCCATAAACAGGCTCTGTATTTTTTTTTTTATTTATTATTTTGTAGTATAAAGAGTTTTCCAGGGGGAGGGGAAGGCTCTTACACAATTGATGTCAGAGCAGTGATGAGTATGCATACCCTCACTGCTGGGAATATGTACCCTTCTGCAGTGCCACAGCCTCTGTTGCTATCCCATTCCAAATGCTACCAACGTTAGAAACTCAAACAGGATGCCGATGGTCCTACCGGCCAGCAGCACCGGATGAAGCAACACCAAGGGCTGGGGGCTGGAGCCAGGGGGATAGAAGGTGAACCCTCCTTTTGTTCACACTGGGCCCATTTTCCTGCCCCACAGACAGTGAGCTCCTCTACAACTGAAGGTTAGGTGGGGTCCTGCAGGAGCTCAGTGCATGGAATAGTGACTTGGGTCATCCTGCATAACTGCTGCCTCCCAGCGTGCTGCACGGATGGATAATCATCCCTCTGCTGAGAGGACCAAAGCATACCCTTGCCTGGTTATTCAGCCTCACCACCTTCTTCATAGTGGTTGTAACACCATGGTTTGGAGGGATGCTTGGAGGAAGACTGTGGCTGGTGGGAAGGATGGGGCTCTGCAACTATCAGAGCTGTGAGTGATGCTCCCTGAAGTGGGGAGGAGTTCAAGGCTGGCATGGGGGCCCCAGCTGCTGGGGTAGAAGCAGAGGGATTTGGGCATAAATGGAGATGGGAAGTTCTCTTTGATACTTGATTGTATGTTGTGGGAAAGGAGCAGCCCTACCTGAGATAAAGAAAATGAATAAACAACTAAAAACCTGTTTGTGCCCAATATATTGTAACAATCGTTTGAGGACGTTTTTTCCTGTGTGAGAATAAAACTGATTAAACATGCCAAGGTCAGTGAAAACAAAGGTGAATTGCTGAAGAAATGCGTGTTATTCCAGCCAGAAGGTCACTGCGCGTGAAACGGAGCAGCACTCCCTGTTTTGCAGGGATGTGTGGAGGTGCGGGTCTCGCTTGCATCACCTCCCATACCTGCCCAGTCCCTGACAAACATCCTCCCCCCAGGGGACTGAGCTCCCAAGCACAAAGTGACAATACTTTAGTGGCCAAAAGTGCTGCTATTCGCAGCTGTCCTGAGCTGTTCTGCTGGGTTTGCCCATCCAAGCCGCGCTGTTGCTGGGTGGAAGCCCAAGCACTGGTACCCGCTGGCTTCCTGCCGTCCTCAACAAGTATCCCAGCCTGCCCCCAGTGCTCACAGCATTCTCACCGCTGTACGAGCCGTGAGGCCGCAGACCGGACAGGCACTCGGAGCATCTCAAAAGGATATAAGGGGGGGAAAGGTGAAACCTCTTACAAACTGTAAGGATTGGTAATTCCTCAAGAGGAACCAGCAGAAAAGCAGCCTGCCCCCGGAGAAGCACCAAGCATCCCAGCCAGGTGCGGGCGCCGAGGATGTCAAGGTGAATCCCTCACCCTCATGGCACCGGTGCGAACCTTGCCCAAATTCCCGTGCCTGCTCCGTTCCCGCTGCCCTGGGCCAAGGCAGTCCTCGCCTGCGCCTCACATAGGGGTGCCCGTCACCGAACATCACGGCTTGCAGCGGGGTTGGCCTCTCGTTCCCAGAGGGATTTGTGCACCGGCCGTCCCTCGCTGTCCCTCTGTCCGGCACCGCTGTCCCTCTGTCCGGCACCGCTGTCCTTCTGTCCCGCCCCGCCGCCCGCGCCCCGGCCGCGGCTCCGCCGCCCGCACTTGTTGCTGCCCCCCGCGGCGCGCGCTGTGTCGCGATGCACGCGGCGCTGACGTCACCGCTGGCGTCATTATTAACGATTTCATTCATTTATTTATTTATATGCTCGTTTGTTTATTTGCTTATTTAATTATTTATTTGTTTCCGTTTCACGGCGCCCCGCTGGGGCGGCTCCGAGCCTGTGCCCGCCCTTGCCCCCCTCCCCCTGGGATCAGGACCCGCGGAGGGGGCTTGGGAGGGGAATGAGCCACAAATTGGGAAGAAAGTGCCGCTACTGAGAAAAGCGGGGGGCCTGGAGGGGGAAAGACTTGGTACCCGCGGAGCCGCTTTGTAGTGCCCCCTCCCCTCCCCGCCCCGCGGAGCTGGGTTGGCTGCGCTGGCGCGCAGTGATGGAGCCCCCGGGGAAAAGGGCGAGAAGGACAGAGCTCCCCCAGAATGACCCGCCCGTCCCTGTCCGGGGCTGGGCGGATGTGGGCTCCGCGGGCGCGGGGGGCCGCGCAGCCCGCCAGCCGCAGCGGCATCTACCTGCGGGACTGCAGCTCCCGGGGCCCCGATGGGAACTTTCCGTGCCCGGCACTGCGGGCGGCCCTTGCGCCGGTGCGGAGCCAAGTGCGGAGCCGGCGGTGCCCGCCCCTGTCGCCGGCCGGGGCTCTCCGCGGCTGAGGCTCCCGGCGGCGCCCCGAGCTTCCCGCGTCAGGATCGCGGAGGCTGCGCGGGATGCGCAAAGCCGGCGGCTCTCCCCGACGTGCGGCGCCGCCGCAGGGGGCGGGCGGGGCGCAGGTAAGGGGCCGCCCCCCTCCGCGGGGCGCGCAGCCACCTGCCCGCCGCCCCGCGCCCCTCCGCGCCCGCGGAGCCATTGCCCCGGGCCCCGCAGCGGCAGCACCGGCACGTCCCGCTGCGCGCCCATGTCCGCGGGCGCGGAGGGAGCGCGCCCATCGCCGCTGCCGCGCTCCCCCTCCCCCGGCTGCGCTGTCTGTTCCGGCCGAGCCGCGTCCCTCCGCGCAGCGCCATGAATATTGATATGTTTATATAATCGATAACCCACTTTCCATCCTTTCCCGGGGAACAGCGATAAATAAATTAGGGACGCGC